>NC_134816.1:42927586-42952586 GCF_046742065.1 Oratosquilla oratoria
TCATCTTCATCATCATCGTCAACGTCATCATCATCATCATCATCATTATCATTATCATCATCGTTATCATCATCATCATCTACTGGGGGCGACATACGCCAGGAGGCACGTTGGTTCACTTAAACGCCGGCGCCAAATCCCCACCGATTAAGTTAAACTGTAACTAGGATTACCCAACTACGTACTAGATTACTAATGGTGTGCCCTTGTTTGGATTTTTTTTTTTTTTTTTTTTTTTTTTCTTTTGTATGGTCAACCCTCCCTACTTTCTATCAACCCGTTGCCAGAGTGGATGAGGTGGATTGGCAACGGGTTGTAATGGACTTAAATTGGGCAAATTGAGGTTTGAGAAGGAAATAGGCAAGAACTGGTTTACCAAGTTTGGGCACCTTAGCTTACGATCTCTGGAAAGAAGTAGAGTACGGGGTGATCTAATAGAGGTATTCAAATGGGTCAAGGACTTTAACAAGGGTGAAGCACGCAAGGTCATCATATCATGACAGCAGGGCAGGACTCGTGGTAATGGATTTAAGCTTGACAAATTTAGATTTAAGAAGGAAATAGACAAGAAATGGTTTACTAATAGAGTGGTTAACCAATGGAATAGATTTGGTAACCACGTTGTGAACGATGAAACAATTTATTATTTTAAGAGAAGATTAGATAACTTTATGACTGGGGATGACAGGTGGTCATGGGCATGGAACTGCCTAGTGTAGGCCTTATGGTCTCTTGCAGTCTCCACCGAAGGCATTTAGGCCTATTCTTCCTTTAAGACAGCTGAGACTCGGCGTGACTTGATGTAGGTCTTGAGGAATTACAAATGGATTTATGTCGTCGTGATTTGAAATGGAATTAATAACAGAACATTCGAGAATATTTTCGCACGAAGTATTAACCGTACCAGAAGTGGCGACCCTCAAGATTCCAGGATGTGCTGGAATACTCCAGAAATGCGCTGTGATATTGATCAGGTATTTCGTTTGTAAATACATACATACATATGCCAAGGGCTTTTTCCCCTTCCCCTTACAAGGGAGGTAGCCAAAGTCAAAGGCATAAATCAACTCCCAGCTATTTCATTTCAACACATTCCAATTCCATTTACCATCCCTTCCCTCCCTCTTTGCTTGTAAATAATAATAATAATAAAAGGTTTATTTTGATTGCAGTAGTACACTGACAATAATACATTACAAAAGCTGATTAAAAATATAAAACTTAGAGTATATACTGTTTGTTTATGTGTCTCTGTTTGTGCAGACGACCTTGTGGTAGTCTTTCACCTTTCTGAAAGCCTTGATGTGGTCACTCACGGTAATCCATTCAAAGAGAAGTGTCTGCATCAATCAGTACACGCATTCGGACACGGAAAGGTGTCTTCGTAGAGTCGAAGAATTTTTTTTTTTTTTTTTTTTTTTTTAAGTTCTTCGGCAGTGGTGGCGAGGTTTCTGCCGCCACTTTCACGATTTTGATAAGAAACCGCTCGGTAGGAGGAGGGTTAGATCGTGACGTCTCCGGAGACTCCATGCCATTTCGTTCTTCTTTTTTTTAAGACTCCAGGCACTCCAGGCCTGGAAACTTTATTTTTTTTTTTTTTTTTTTTTTTTTTTTTTTTTTTTTTGACGGCGTAACTGTACTTGGGTTTGTATGTTTACACAAACATGAAACCATTGGCGGAACTTGCCAGTAACGAGACTTTGCTTTTCAAGAACGGAGACCTTAAGAACATAAAAATGAAGGAGACTGCAAGAGACCCTATGGCCTACACTAGACAGTTCCATGTCCATCACCACCTGTCATTCCCATCCATAAAGTTGTCTAGCCATTTCTTAAAGCAACTGATAGTTTCAGCGCTCACTACATGGTTACTAAAAATGGAGACCTTATAAACATAAAAAGGTAGGAGACTGCAAGAGACCCTAAGGCCTATACTAGGTAGTTCCATGTCCCTTACCACTTTTCATTTATATCCATAAAGTTGTTTAATTTTAACATTGTTTTAGCTCACATTACACAATTACTTGTATTTTGATAATTACCGACAATTTAGCTTTTTATCAAATATATACAAACTGTTTCCCAAGACTAAGCCTTAGACACGGGGTAGCTAGTTTAGTAGCCGCTAGTGCTTGCTGCAAGTTAACTTGCCTTGCAAGCAAGTGTTCACACTAGGATAGTTTGTAAGCAAGTTGACTAACTTTCCGTCGACATTAGGCAAATAGAGGGCTAGTTTACAAGTCGCCTTTAGCACTAGCGGCTTTACGAATTGACTAGGCAATCTTTCAAATGAAATCCAGCCAATAGGGGTGGCTGTAGAAGCGGAGACTCCACAATAAGACAATGAAAGGAGATGACTGCAAGAGACCATAAGGCCTACACTAGGTAGTTCCATATCCATTACTGTTTTCCTCCAACCTCCGATTAATCGGCGATACCGCCTACCTCCAGCACTTTTTCCGCCATCAAATCAATATGACAAACTATTTTGATTTCTCACCAAAAAATACATAGAAATTTGATATGCTGGAGGAAAATGATTTGCCTCCAACATTATCAGATTCCTTCCCGAAAACTGCAAATTTGCTCCAACAATCGGAGGAAAAATAGCCCAGTGTGATAACCCTTTAAAGAGTTGATAGTGACCAGCATTCACATAATGATGTGTGGCTCTGGTCCGTAGGGGAGTCCTTAAAGTTCTAAAGTAATTGCACAAAACGTAGACCATGTGATCCACCATGGTCTTGGATCACGTGTTGGACTCATGATCGACAGCTGTTTCCCTCCCGGAAGAGAGCTCAGAGCTCATATATGACCGATCTATGGGTAATGATGTGATCTTACACGCACACACACATACCCAACTCTCCCTGCCCACGAGAGTTGGAGTAACGACTCGCAGCGCAGCAGTACTGAAATTGTTTCAGCCCTGGGCGGGATTTGAACCCGGACTGTCGTAGTGGCGGTCGGGTACTCTAACCACTGCGCCACGAGTCGTGTGTGTGTGTGTGTGTGTGTGTGTTTCCAGACGTTTCATCTTCATTGCTCCAACTGTGTTTCCACCCCCCCTTCTCGCTCCCGCCCTTCTAATTTACCCCCCACACACACACTCCTGCCCTTATTTTGCAGTAATATTATATATTCATCACCCATGAAATTGATATTATTTTATATAATCACAGGCATTTGGATTATCCCATTGGCAAATTTAGTCGTCTGTATTGATGCTGACGACAAGGCTTTTATTGACAAATCGTTTCAAAATGTCGACATTTTTCCTCCCTGAGTTAGAGTGTATGGTTATTATTACTGTTTATATCCAAGTATTTTTAATTTTATTTTATCTTCTATTTATGTTTATTTGTTTTTTATTTGTTTGTTTTTATTTGTTTGTTTTATTTTTTCGCATGTCGTCCAGTCGGCTGCATTACGATTGTATCGACCTGATGCGCTTGCAGATTTGGAATCTTCTGATGCACGTTTGCAATTTGAATCTTAATTTGAAATTTGAATTGAATCAGATGGACTCGCTGCACTGAAGATGCAAAAAACAGTCGGAAAAAAGTTTATTTGTTTTTTATTTATGTTTCTTATTTATTTATTTGTTTTATTTTATTTCATTTTTTCACGAAATATGTATTTGCACCCAAATCATGAACAAGTGACGTAGTGACGGTTGTGATGTGTATTTTCAAATATGGCTAGGCACACTCTTTTATTAAGTGGAAAATCACTTCTGTTATGTGTATGTATGTGCTAAATTGGTACAGCATCCTCCCTTCCCTCCCTCCCCTCCCTTCCCCTCCTTTCTTCCTTCCCCCCTCCCTCCTCCCCCTCCCCCTCCTTACTTCCCTCTCTTCCTCCTCCTCTTTCTCCTTCGTTCCCTCCCTCCTCCCTTCCTCTCTCCCTCCCTCGTTCCCTCCTCCCTTCCCTCCTCCCTTCCCTCCTCCCTTCCTCTCTCCCTCCCTCCCTCCTCCCCCTCCCTTCTTCCCTCTCTCACATCCTCCTTTCCTCCCTCCCTCCCTCCCTCTCTCCCTCCCTCCCTCTCTCCCTCCCTCTCTCCCTCCCTCTCTCAATTCGATTGGCCTTTTCTGCCATTGCGTGACAGCCGGAGGGGAGAGGGGGAGTGGGAACGGGGGGGGGTGAGGGAGGACCAGCCAGGGGAAAGGGGGGAATTTAGGGAAGGTCTGGGAGGAAGGGAAGTTGTAGTAGACGAAGAGAGGAGGAGGGGGAAGAGTGGGAGAGGTTAAGAGAAGAGGAGGAGGTGGAGAAGAAAAAGGAGGAAGAGGAGGTGGAGAAGAAGGAAAAGGAGGAAGAGGAGGAGGAGGTGGAGAAGAAGAAAAAGGAGGAAGAGGAGGAGGAGATGGAGACGAAGAAAAAGGAGGAAGAGGAGGTGGAGAAGAAAATGAAAAAGGAGGAAGAGGAGGAGGCGGAGAAGAAGAGAAAGGAGGAGGAGGAGGAGGAGGGGGAGAAGAAGAGGAAGGACGAAGAGGAGGAGACTGTATTTCTTGTTGCCAAAAACCAGCGCTTCTGTCCCCCTGGGGAAGATGGAGTAACTGGTCTGAGGTTTGAGAACGACGGCAACACGGAGGGACGAGAGGAGGAGGAGGAGGTTGTAGGAAGAGGAGGAGGTTGTAGGAGGAGAAAGAGGAGTAGGTTGTAGGAGAAGGTAGAGGAGGAGGTTGTAGGAGGAGGAGGAGGAAGAAGAGGATGAGGAGGAGGTTGTAGGAAGAGGAGTGATAAGAGTAGGTTATAGGAAGAGGAGGAGGAGGAAGAAGAGGAGGAACGATAAGAGAAGGTTATAGGAAGAGGAGGAGGATGAAGAAGAGGAGAGGAGGGTGATGAAGAAGAGGAGAGGAAGAGGAGGAAGAAGAGAAGAGGAAGAAGAGAAGAGGAGGAGGAAGAAGAGGAGGAGGAAGAAGAAGAGGAAAGGAAGAGGAGGAGGAGGAAGAAGAAGAGGAGGAGGAATAAGAAGAAGAGGAGGAGGAGGAGGAGGAAGAGAAGAAGAGGAGGAGGAGGAGGAAGAGAAGAGGAAGAGGAGGAGGAGTAGGTGGTGTTGGCAGCATTGCGTGAGTGTCTTTGATTGTTTCTCACGGCGGAAGATTCCCTCCTTTAGGCCGTGAGAGGTTCTCACAACGTTCCTACACAGTAGGTCTATGCTCCCAAAGATCCTGCTTCCTCATTCCTCTCCTCTCCTCCTCTTCTCCCCTCTCCTCTCCTCCCCTCTTCTTTTACCCTAACCTCTCTCCTCTCCTCTTCTCTCCTCCTCTTCTCTCCTCTTCTCTCCTCCTCTTCTCCCCTCTACTCTCCTCCCCTCTTCTTTTCCCCTCCCCTCCCCTACCCTCCCCTCCTCTTCTCCCCTCCCCTCCTCTTCTACCCTCCCCTCCTCTTCTACCCTCCCCTCCTCTTCTACCCTCCCCTCCTCTTCTACCCTCCCCTCCTCTTCTACCCTCCCCTCCTCTTCTCCCCTCTCCCCCTCTCCCCTCCCCTCTTTTCCCCTCCTCCCCTCCCCTCCTCTCCTCTTTTCCCTTCCTCTTCTCCCTCATTCCCCCTCTCCCCCCTCCCCTCTTTTCCCCTCCCTCCCCTCCCATCTTTCCTCCTCCCCTCCTCTTCTCCCCCCTCTTCTTCTTCCTCCTCTCCCCTCTCTTACCCTCTCTTACCTTTCCCCCTCTCTCACTCTCTAATCCTCCCCCTCTTCTTCACTCTCATCTTTTTTCCTGCTCTTTCACCTTATTTCTCTTTTTCTTCTCATTTTCTCCAAAATGTGGAGAGAGAGAGAGAGAGAGAGAGAGAGAGCGAGAGCGTACTAACCTATGCTTTTTCTAACTTAACCTAACCTAGCCAAACCTAACCATAAGGACATGTTTTTTTTTCAAAATGTGGAGAGAGAGGACAGAGAGAGAGAGAGAGAGAGAGAGAGAGAGAGAGAGAGAGAGAGAAAAGTTTCTTGTATTAACCTGTGCTTCCCTAACATAACATAGGGAGAGAGAGAGAGAGAGACCTCTTGTACTTCGGCGTCTCCAAGACTCTACCTTCGTACTGTGGAGTGCTTCTTCCTCCTCTTCTTCCTTCTTCTTCCTCCTATTCCTCTTCCTCCTTCTTTCTTCTTCTTCCTCCTCTTCTCCCTCCTCTTCCTTCTTCCTCCTCTTCCTCCTCCTTCTTCCTTCTTCTTCCTCCTCTTCCTCCTCCTTCTTCTTCCTCCTCTTCCTCCTCCTCCTTCCTCCTCTTCCTTCTTCTTCCTCCTCTTCCTCCTCCTCTTCCTCCTTCTTCTTCCTCCTCTTCCTTCTTCCTTCTTCTTCCTCCTCTTCCTTCTTCTTCCTCCTCTTCCTCCTCCTTCTTCTTCCTCCTCTTCCTTCTTCCTCCTCTTCCTTCTTCTTCCTCCTCTTCCTCCTCCTTCTTCTTCCTCCCTCCTCCTTCTTCCTCCTCTCTTCCTCCTCTTCCTTCTTCTTCCTCCTCTTCCTCCCTCTCCTTCCTCCTCTTCCTTCTTCTTCCTCCTCTTCCTCCCTCTCCTTCCTCCTCTTCCTTCTTCTTCCTCCTCTTCCTCCTCCTTCTTCTTCCTCCTCTTCCTCCTCCTTCTTCTTCCTCCTCTTCCTTCTTCCTTCTTCTTCCTCCTCTTCCTCCTTCCTTGTTCTTCTTCCTCCTCTTCCTTCTTCCTTCTTCTTCCTCCTCTTCTCCCATTGGAAACCGAGCGGGTCACGTGACCTCCAATGAACGTGGGTGGGGAGAGGGGGGAGGAGGAGGAGGGGGAAGGGGGGAGAACGGTGAAGAATAGAGGGAATGTCCCCTCCACAGCGATGAGGAGGAGGGGGGAAGGCGGAGGGTAGAGGGGGAAGAGTAGGAGGAGGAGGAGAGGGGGAAGTCGGGGGGAACGGGAGAAGAGGAGGAAGAGGGGAAGGCGGAGGTAAAGGGAGGAGGAAGGAGGAGAGAAGGCGGAGGGGAAGGGGGAAGAGAAGAGGAAGAGGGAAGGCAGAGGGAGAGGAGAGAAGAGGAGGAGGAAGGGGAAGAGAAGAGGGAGAGGGGAAGACGGAAGGGAAGGGAAAAGAGAAGAGGAAGAGAAGGAAGAGGGAAGGCGGAGGAGAGGAGGAGGAGGGGGAAGGGGAAGGCGGAGGGAGAGGGAGGAGAGAAGAAGAGGAGGAGGAGTGTAGGGAAGGCAGAGGAAGAGAAGAGGAGGGGGGGAAGAGAAAAGGAGGAAGGGGGAGGGAGGAGAGAAGAGGAAGGGGAGGGGAGAGGGGGAGGGAGGAGAGAAGAGGAGGAGGAGGAGGAGGAGGGGGAAGAGAAGGAGGAGCGGGGTGAAGGCGGAGGGGAGAGGGAGGAGAGAAGAGGAGGGGAGGGGGGAGAGAAGAGGGGGAAGGGGAGGGGGGAGAGAAGAAGGGGAAGAGGAGGAGGGGGAGGGGGGAGAATGAAGAAGAATAGGAGAAGGAATGCCAATTCATCCACTAACGGGGCCAAACTAGCTAACCTCTTTGACAAAAGATTCTTTCAGTTAAATCCTTTGGTGCCTCTCTTATGACTTGCTGTTCAGTCCCGTCTCTAGCCAGACGAGTTTATTCGTCTGAGAGAGATAGACGAGTTTATTCGTCTGAGGAGAAGCGAGAGAGAGAGAGAGAGAGAGAGAGAGAGAGAGAGAGAGAGAGAGAGAGAGAGAGAGAGCCCAGGTGAAGGAAAAAGGTTGAGAAGAGAGAGAGCGAGAGAGAGAGAGAGAGAGAGAGAGAGAGAGAGAGAGAGAGAGAGAGAGCCCAGGTGAAGGAAAAGGTTAAAGAGAGAGAGAGAGAGAGAGAGATCTGAGGTGAAGAAAAAATGTTAAGGAAAAATAAAATCGTAATTCAATAGATTCTGAAAATGACAAACCACTTATTTGACAACATCACCAAAGAAAAGATTTCTCAGCACCAAGTTAAAACGAGCAGAGTGCATTTATCCTCGCGGGGTCCCGTCATTTGCAATCAGGTGTCTTATTGTACCGTACACCCTCAGGTGACCCTCGGAGGTCACAACGCATACCTTTGCTCAGTGGGTACAGTGACGAACTCATGAACGGGTTGTCTCGAGTTCGATCCCCGGGACCTGCTGTGTGCTTCTTGCGTTGGTTCTCGACAGTGATGGCCAGGTGAGGAGGTGACCCAAACATCGGCCTAAAAAAAAAAAAAAAAAAACAGCTGGTTGCTGCAACTGGTAGGACTTGCCTTACTAGGGGTTTCTCACTTCCCTCTTCGTGGGATGATGAGTTGGTGTGGTTCGAAGGTCACGTGACCAACTCTTTGAACGCTGATGTTTTTTTTATTTGTCTGCTTGTTTATTATTAATTCCTTGATTATATTATTTATTATTATCTATCTCAATTTATTATTATTTACTATTTACCTCTTTGTTTATTATTTAACTTTACCTATTTATTTATTTACTTATTTTATTTATTATTATTTATATTATTATAATTTCATTTTTATCTGTTTATTTATTTACTTATTTATTTGTTTGTTTATTTGTTTATTTGTCATTATATATACTATTATTATTATTTTATTATAACTATTATTTCATTTATTTTATTATTACTATTATTATTATTATTATTTTTTTTTTCATTCGACCTAGTTATGGACCAAAAGGTCTCCTGTCGGCATCCCTCTCCTTTGTAATCCTTTGTATTCGTTATCACAGTGGGCACCAGCCAATTAAATTCGTCTCCATCCGTTATCACACTAAGCTATTTTTCCTCCGACTTTTGTTGGAGCAAATCCGCGACTCGCTGCTTTCGAGAAGGAATCTGATATGCTGGAGGAAGATGATTTTCCTCCAGCATATCAAATGTGATTTGACAGCGGAAAAAATGCTGGAGGTTGGCGGTAGGTACCGCCGATTAATCGGAGGTTGGAGGAAAAATGGTCTAGCGTGATAACCCCTTTCGGTGGTGGTGAAGGTGCTAACTCAGTGGTTTTCAAAGTGGGGGCCATATGGGGTCGTAACCCCAAGGGAACCTTGACGAAGTTAGGGCGGGAGCTTATGACGTGCTGTTAGTAAATGATGCGTAATGTAGTCTAGGAATACAAGTTCAGCATAACACAAAAATTCCATCAAATATGAGATATTTAAGATTGTTAACTTTATAATAAAACAAAGTGTTTTTCATCAACATTTTATTATTGTTATTATTATTTATTTTATTTTATTTTATTTATTTTTAGCATTTTTTAATTTTGGCGTTGTAGGGTTTGAGAGAACAATGAAGTGACGTCACGCAAATGTTGAGAAATTATGAAGAAGGAAGTGAGGTTAAAAATAAAAAAAGTTCAGAATAACTGGATTATTATTATTATTATTTTTTTTTTTTGACGGAGAAGGCGTTCCGGCCTAAGGGAGGGGGGGGGGAGGGGGTCGAGTTTGACCTGACCCGACCTGACCCGACTTGACCCAAGGAGGAAGAAAACAATCCGCCATCGGCCACGATGTCAACGATACCCGATGGCCACCGCTGCGTTGATGAGTTTGTTAACTTAAACTAGATTTACTAACCTAGTTCTCATGGGAAGTACAACTCTGATATATATTCTCTCTCTCCTCTCTCTCTCTCGCTCTCTCTCTCTCTCTCTCTTCTTCTCTCTTTTCTCCCTATCTCTCTCTCTCTCTCTCTCTCTCCCCCTCTCTCTCTCTCTCTCTCTCTCCCCCTCTCTATCTCCCCCCCTCTCTCTCTCTCTCTCCTCTCTCTCTCTCTCTCTCTCTCTCTCTCTCTCTCCAGGTTGCCTTCCACGAGCCTTCCAAGATCGTCTAACGTGCGATGAAATAAGATTTTTTTTTATTAATAAGGCAGGACTCGTCGTAATGGGTTTAAATTGGATAAATTTAGGTTTAAGAAGGAAATAGTCAAGAACTGGTTTACCCATAGAGTGATTAACGAATGGAATAGACTTAGTTAACCAGGTAGTTAGTGACCTCACAAACTATCGGTTGTTTTAAGAAAAGATTAAATAACTTTATGTCTGGGGATGACAGGTGGTAATGGACATGGAACTGCCTAGTGTAGGCCTTATGGTCTCTTGAAGTCTCATAAGAACATAAGAAAGAAGGAGACTGCAAAAGACCCTAAGGCCTACACTACACAGTTCCATGTCCGTTATCACCAATCTTCCCCATGCATAAAGCTATCTAGCCTTCTCATAAAACTCGTAAAATCTCTTCTATTCTTATGTTTTTAACGGCGCCAACGGATCCGAGTGGGGGGAGGGGGGGAGAGGCCTTCGGAGTCGTGCCCCCCAACTCGATGAAGTCGACTGTGAAATCCGGCCGCAGACTCGTGGGGGTCCGAAGGATTAGAATTCGTGCAGGAAATCCTCAAAGAGTCCTAATCTGGAACAAGTAAAATAATAATGATAATAGTAATAATAATAATAATTATAATAATGATAAATTAATAATAATAATAATAATAATAATAATGATAATAATAATGATAAATTGATATGATGTGGTTTAACGTCACAAACTCCCCCCCCCCCTATCGGGAGGCTAGGACGGTACCCCTTACAGAGGACTTTGTAGCGTGGAATGTAATGAACCATAATGTCCTTGGTTCAACTTCGCCGGTGGCAGGGTTCGAACCGCCATCCCCTCGAACTTCGCCGTAAGTAACGACGCCCTAATAATGATGATAATAATAATAATATATAAAAATTGAGTAATTATGTTGCATTTAGCCTAGTCACATGCTTTATAGCTTTATTAAGAGCATAAGCACGGAGAAGACTGCAAGAGACCATAAGGCCTACACTAGGCAGTTCCATGTCCATTACCACCTGTCATCCCTATCCATAAAGTTATCTAACCTTCTCTTAAAACAGCCAATAGTTTCAGGTCTCACTAACTACATGGTTACTAAGTCTATTCCATTCGTTAACCACTTATTGATAAACCTGTTCTTGACTATTTCTTTCTTAAACCTGAAGCCAAACGATTTTATTCAGCCAAGGGGTCCGTCTACGTGTGACGTCATGCGGAGTTTCCACTGTGCGCGGTTCCGTTCAAATTGAGGTCCTTTAGCAGCTGAAGAAAGCCGCCCGGCAGTACAGGAAGCTCTCTGAAACCGTTCCAGTCTTCGGGAGAAATGTTCAGTTTCCAGGGACACCTGGAAGCCCCGTGGGAGGAAAAGAAAAAAATCGTTAAATTTACAAACAATGGGTATACAAGGGTAAGAGGTCCCGTGTTCAAAGACTTACCTTGAAGCTCGAAACTCCCTTGTACGTAGATTCTGTAAGACACTGTCGCGTTAGGTACTTCCAGAGCTCTCTTGGTACGTATGCTTGCTACTCCTGTACTCCTCTACTCACGCACATACCCACACGTCGCACATACCCACACGTATACACTCACGCCAACCTGGCCCCGAAACGCTCTAGCCGAAGCTGTCGGCGTCGTGGAACTCTTGTTCTTCGTGTGCGCGTGAGAGCGACTGTGAGCACGTCAATCGAGACATAGGAAGCCGAGAGGTCACTGCTAGTCCTTGACTTCCCGTGGAGGCAGAAGGAAAGAGAAAAAAGAAGAAGTACGAAACACAATTGGCCGTAATGGTCGTTTTTGTTGTCATTCGTTACCATCTCTCCAAGTCGAAGACGACATGACGTCATGTCGTCGCTATGTGCCGTACGGCGAGGTCATGACGTCACCGTGCCATACGTGAGCGGTAGGTCGGCAAAGAGCAAGATAACATGGAGGCTGTCAATTCAAGTCATCCTTGAGTGAGCCTCGGCCTTTTGTCACCTCATATTTGCGTCCCAAACCTCCGTCTGTTTCTCATTCTTGGCGTAGTTCGTTCGCGGTAGCGTTGGTGCCTAGGTGTGTAGCGTAAGGTGTAGTGTTGAATTCAGGCGTTCTGTAACACAGAATCTCCTCGGGGGGAACTACCTGATCCGCTCATCAGGATCTTTGAGGCTCACGAAACTCAAGCCAAAACCGCTGTAGGAAAAAATAAATAATGGCGTCTATAATGTTCTCGTATTGCACTCTGTTGTTTTGCATGAACGGGTTGTTGACTAGGAACTTCGACTTGATTTTGGCTAATTTTTTGTTCCGGACATGCAGCTTTTGTACGCCTCGTTTTTCGCGTGATTTTTTGTTTCGCGAAATAGATTTGTGATGTAGATGATTACTTACTCAATACTGCTTGCATTAACACACACACACACACACACACACACACACACACACACACACACACACACACACACACACACACACACCACACACACACACATTCACACAACCTATATATGCATAGTCCTAGGCAGTTGTTTGCGAATAAATATATAGAAGGTAGAGATATAGAGACAGGTAGACAGGCATATATATATATATATATATATATATATATATATATATATATATATATATATATATATAGAGAGAGAGAGAGAGAGAGAGAGAGAGAGAGAGAGAGAACGTGAGAATCATTATTGCATTGGTCAAGGTTCAAGATTGAGAGAAAGGTTGGTAAGAGAGAGAGAGAGAGAGAGGGAGGGAGCGGGGGGGGGGCGGAAGGGCTAAAGACTTGAGTTTCAGCTTGATTCCACTTTGCCCGAAATCCACACGAGAAGCGAATCCACCCGCTCCACACAATCCCCCGGGGTCGTCCACCATGTGGAACCATGTGGAAGTGTTCCAGTGGGAAAAGGAGTCAGGACGTTTAGAGAGGAAGCCTAACTTTTGCTTGTGCTCTCTCACAAATAAAAAAGAGAGCAAAAGAGAGTGCGGGAAGAGAGGGAAAGCTCTCTAATTAGTAAGAGACCAAAGACAGTGTGTCGTTCCCGTCCATTCTCTCCTGTTTTTTTTTTTTTTTTTTCAAATATTTTATCTTCCCCTAAGCTTCTATCTCTTCAGGGGTTATCACACCGGGCAATTTTTCCTTCGACATCCTACCTCCAACCTCCATTTGAATAACTAGAATATGACTTTGTTTACAGAAATCTAGACTTCTCTAAGAACATTTCCAAAGTATGTCTAACCTTCGTCTAGGTTTACAATCTCTTCGTTCGTCATTCAGCTTTGCTATATATAACGGAAAGATAATTTGAAATTTGAACATTTGAAAATTCAAATATTGTAACCGTTTTTACTCCAACGAACTTTAACGGTCGGTGCTGGTGAAGCCCGTGGAAGAAGCCTAATGTGATAACCGATGGAAGCTCAGTGTGATTACTCGTGGAAGTCCAGTGTGATAGCCCCTAGGCTATAACTACAACAACGATACTGTGCCCGTCCTCGAACGCCTGAGGCCCGAGTTCGATCCTCAGTAAGTGCTGGTATGGAATCACCCTCTCGTGGCTTCTCAACTCTCTTGTGCAAGAACGGCGGACGTTAGAGGCGCCGTAGACCAGTGTTGCGTGTACGTCGCTGCTTGTGGCGTTTAGTGTATACCTTATGACGTTGGTTTCAGACTCCATACAGAGGCTGTACTGTCGTCCCAGTGGGGGATAGTCCGACGGTCCTGCATTGGACCATCAAAACTGAACACCGCAAAGGACACTGTTACTAAAAGGATACCATTGGTGCTGATTTAATAGAATGAAGGAGACTGCAAGAGACCATAAGGCCTACACTAGGCAGTTCCAGCAGTAGTATAGCTTCAAGAGGCCCGAAGATCACAGAAGCAGCTGTTTGGAGGAGACTGCAAGAGACCATAAGGCCTACACTAGGCACTTCCATGTCCATCATCACTACATTCTTCGCGTATTGGAGTTCCAGGTCGAGGGCGAATCGGAAATCCTCTCCTGAGGAAAGACTGATTTAGGCTCCTTCCGCACGGATCGACTTTACGCCGTGCGCCGTCCACGACACGACGTCGTCCTCTCAGATAACCAATGGGCGTTTACGGACGCTTTCATACGTGGTCGTGTGAAAGCGTCCATAGACATCTATGGTTACTGGAGAAAACGACGTCGTGTCGTGGACGGCGCACGGCGAAAAGTCGGTCCGTGTGGAAGGGCTCTATGTTGTTGTTGTTCTGGTTAAGGCCAAACGATTATAATCTGCTCAGGGAAAGAGCTCGGACTCAAAAGGTTTGATATGTGAATGGAAAATATTCAACAACTTTATTCTGAGTGTATGTATGTACGTATTTGTGTGTGTGCATGTGTCAGTCTGTGTGTAGGTGTGTGCGTTCGCGCTCATGTGAGTCAGTCTGTATGTGTATGTGTGTGTCTGTGTGTGTGTGTGTGTGTCCGTGTGCACATGTGTGTGTGTACGTATCTGTGTATGCATGTGTATACATGTATGTGCGTGTCTGTGTTTGTGTGTGTGTGTGTGTGCGTGTGTGCGCGCGCGTGTGTGTGCGTACGTGTCTATGTATGCATGTGTACACGTGTATATGCGTGCCTGTGTGTGCGCGCGTCTGTATACGCGTATGTGTGTGTATACGTGTATATGCGTTTATGTGTATGTATACGTGTGTGTGTGTATACGTGTGTGTGCGTATACGTACGTATCTGTGTGCGTGCGTCCATGCGTGTCGCCAGATGTGCACTTTGGCGGGGGCGGTCGCGCGTGATCAAATAGCGGCATTCACTCCTGACTACAGAAGAAGAACACAAAATCTCCAAGACTCTCTTGCGGATCTCCGGAGGAGACGAGGAGACGTAATGTATTATTACAGGAAGACAACTAAAAAAAAAGAAGAAAAAAATATATAATTATATATATATATATATATATATATATATATATTTTTTTTTTTTTTTTTTTTTTTTTCAAGGTAACTGCGATAATAGCTTTGGCTATTTTAATACTAAAATTGAATATTGAAGTAGCCAAGGATGTTAACGCAGTTGGCTTCAATGAAAATTGTCTACGTGAGAACCTGTGCCCAAGAAAAGAATATATATGTATATATACATACATATATATATATATATTATATATATTATATATATATATATATATATATATATATATATATATATATAATGCAATAAGAACCACTTGAAAAATTAAACAGTAGACTAAAAGATCTTTCGTGTATTACAGCCTCAGTCTGAAGATGCATTTTTATTTCCCACGGTGAAATGAGATTCCTACATGCATATATGTGTGCGTGTGTGCGTATGTGTGTGTGTGTGTGTGTGTGTGTGTGTCCACTGTACGTGCACATGCATACATAGGGGCTCGACATCCACTAATTCTCGATTATACTTTGGGAATCGCTCTCGGGATGCACACGCCAATTCTCTAGATCGTAAGTGGTTTCGAGATGGAAAAGAGGAAGAAGAAAGGGAAATAGATCAAGAAAATGAAGAAGAAAATTAAGATAAAGGAAAAAAAGACTAAGGAAAAGAAAATGAAGTTGAAGAAAAAGAAGAAGGGGAAATAGATCAAGAAAATGAAGAAGAAAATTAAGATGAAGAAATAGAAGACAAAGAAAGAGAAAATGAAGGTAAAGAAAAAGAAAATGAAGAAAAAGAAAATGAAAAAGAAAAGATGAAAGGAAATGAAAATGAAAAAGAAATGGAGATAAAAGAAAATTGAGATGAAAATAAAGGAGAAAAAGATGAAAAAAATGAAAATGAAGACAAATAAGATGCAGATGAAGAAAAAGAAAATGAAGATGAAGGGAAAGAAAATTAATATGAAAATAAAGAAAATGAAGATTAAGAAAATGAAGATGAAGAAAAAGAAAATGCAGATGACGCAAATGAAGGTTAAGAAAAATAAGACGTCGGTAAAGTGAAAGATGAAGAAAAAGAAAATGAAGATGAAGAAAATGAAGAAGACGAACTTGAAAATTCTAAAGAAAATAATGAAGAAGACGAAGAGGAGGAAACTACGATGACCTCAACCGACGACGACGACGACGATGATGATGATGATGACGACGACGCTGTGCTCACTCGTGCTGAAAATAATCGGGATGGACGTCGGGTGTCGGAACGAAGCATTATGGGAAAATGTCGATAAATTTCGAAACGCAAAGTCGATTGATTTCTTTCTCCCGAAGCAAGCCGGGGAGATTTTCCCCCAAGATAACCATTTCCTCCCTATCCACTGAAAGAGAGAGAGAGAGAGAGAGAGGGAAAGAGAGTTCGGGGGAGGGGGTGGACAGAAAGAGAGATAGAGAGACAGAAGGGGCTGGGAGAGAAAGAGAAAAAGAGGGAAAGACATATGCTGTAAATGTGTGTGTGTGTATGTATATATATATATGATATATACATATATATATATATAGAGAGAGAGAGAGGGTGGGGGGAGGAAGACAGAAAGAGGGAGAAAAAAGAAACAGAAAGAAAGACAGAGAGGGGGAAGACATAAAGAGGGAAGAAGAGAGAGAGACAGAAAGAGGGAGGGAGGGAGAGAGAGAGAGAGAGAAAGAGGGAAAGACAGAGAGAGAGTGGGGGAGACATAAAGAGGAGGAGGAGAGAGAAAGAGGAAGGGAGGGAGAGAGAGACAGAGAAGGGGGAGACGTAAAGAGGTAGGAAGAGAGAGAGAGAGAGACAGAAAGAGAGAGCGAGACAGATAAGCGAAACGAAGCATTATGTGTAATAAGTTTGAGTCTACCGTGACTGAGACTTACCTGAATAAGAATAAGAAAAAAATAGGAATTTAAAAAAAATATGTATGTCGAATTGTTCTTGAGTTATTCTTTGTCAAAATGAGCTGTCAACGAGCTGGTGCAAGACCCGGGAACAATGGTAATATTTATGGACTGCTGTCTATTGCCTGGTAAATGTACGCCTCACAGTTAAAAATAAAACAAAATCTTGTGTTACGTATATTCCGAGAACATAAATGGAGGAGATTGCGGGAGACCATAAGGCCTGCACTAGGCAGTTCCATGTCCATTACCACCTATCATCCCTATCCATAAAGTTATCTAAACTTTTCTTAAAACAACCCATTGTTTCAGCGCTTACTAACTACAAGGTTAGTATTAGTTAGTATTACATTCGTTAACGACCCTATTAGTAAACCAATTCTTGTCTATTTCCTTCTTAAGTCTATATTTGTTCAATTTAAATCCATTATTACGAGTCCTGCCCTGTTGTCTTAATATGATGACCTTGCCTGCATCACCCTTGTTAAAGTCCTTGACCCATTTGAATACCTCTATTAGGTCACCCCGCACTTTACGTCTTTTCAGAGAGTAAGTTAAGATTCCTAAAGGTGGCGGTACACTAGGCATTTCTCGCTAGCATGCTACTTGCTTTTGCTATTCCGTTTGAGTAGCAACGACTTCGGTTACTTTTTTTTTTTTTCCAGATGTCAAATTACTCCTGGTGACGTCATAGAATGAGAAGCTGAATGACGAACTAAGAGGTTAAACCTAGAATACGAATCTTAGACACATTTTAGATGTTCTCACGGAATTGTAGAATATTGGAACCGAAGTCGTTGCTACCCAAACGAAGTAGCAAAAGCAAGTAGCATGCTAGCCAGGTGCGCCGCCACCTTTAACTTGGCTACAACCGCCGTGTGTCTAGACAGTAGCTTGGGCAAGTGGCAGTCACCTGTAGCCACTCGGAAAAGTGGTCAGACGTAAATGTATGAAAACCGGTATAGCTGATCAACGCAGACCAACGGGTTTATGAACTAAAATCTTGGAGTTGTACTCCCTCCCCCCCCCTCCCTAACACTCCCACTCCCCAGTCCTTTCATTGGATAGGGCGGGGGGGGGAGTTCCTTGGAGTGAATGAAATCACCTGGAGGCCGCCAGAATATATAATTCGTGAATAACAGGAAAAGGGTTGAACTACAGCATTAATGATTGACAAAATTTCGAGAAGACTAAATTCAAAATTTCGAGAAGACTAAATTCAAAATTTCGAGAAGACTAAATTCAAAGTTTCGAGAAGACTAAATTCAAAATTTCGAGAAGACTAAATTCAAAATTTCGAGAAGACTAAATTCAAAATTTCGAGAAGACTAAATTCAAAATTTCGAGAAGACTAAATTTAAAAATTCGAGAAGACTAATTCAAAATTTCGAGAAGACTAAATTCAAAATTTCGAGAAGACAAAATTTTAGATTAGGACTTCTCCCTGATGGGACAATCTTGTTCTAATTCAGGAATAGGGACTGATACTAATAATTAAACTTAGTTTCTCTAAACGAACCATCTATGGCCTCGTTGGCACGGGCCTAATAGACCACTAGTCTAAAGACATCTAGTCTAAAACTGATTTGTCTAATAGACCAATTAGTCTAAAGACTTCTTGTCTAAAACTGATTTGTCTAATAGACCAATTGGTCTAAAAATAACCAGTCTAATGTTGATTGGTTAGGTTACCTAACCTAACCACCCAGTATTAGACCAATTTTCCTATTAGACTAATTATACCTATTGGACGAGGTTCTATTAGACCATTTCGCATTGTACTTATTGGTATTTAGACCAGTTATACCTAACCCGGCTTTGTTGGTCTATGGACTACTTAGGATGGACCACCCGCTCTCACGGGATCGTTTTGTGGGAAGCGAAGAGAAAGCTGTAAGGAAATGAAAAGAAAGTTGTGTATAAAAGAGGTCTATTGCCACTGACCACTTTAAAGGATATTTATTAGGGGCTTGTGTCGTGACAGAGAAGGCAGGAGATTTAGACGCCGAGGTTTGCGTCTGTATCAACCAAAAATGGGGAAAATGGTCGGAGACATAGTTGTAGACAAAGGTACGATTTGTCATGGGTTATTGCAAAGCGGTTTTAGCCCAACGGGACTCATGGGGTGGGCGATCCAGGATATTGTGGGGGTGAGGGGTGACTCCTTCCCTTGAGCACGAGGGGTCCTGCCCTGAGCTGAATGGAATTATCTGGTCTTGAATAGAAGACCTGCGTATGACGTCATAGCTATGGGTGGGCGAATGTCTTGTGAGCTTATGTCCGTGCACCCCTTGATTGGCCACCCTCTTATAATGAAAAGTAAATTGTGTATTTATGTATGTATGCATTTAGGTGTATATGTATTTATTTGTATGTGTGTATGTATATATGTATGTTGATGGCATAGAATTAAAGTGTATTGTGGTTGATAAAAAATGTATGTATGTGTAATATATATATATATATATATATATGTGTGTGTGTGTGTGTGTGTGTGTGTGTGTGTGTGTGTGTGTGTGTGTAAATATAAATTAACAGGAGACCTATTAGCTTCCGAAGAGGCCGCATGATCCCCCAGACATAAAGGGAGCGGGGGAGTTGTGTAACCAACCACGGGACATCTGTCCCCCACGTGCGAGACACCTGTCCCACGCGTCGCCTCTCAGGATAAGGTCAAAGCCATTTCTGTCTAACCTCACGACTACATCTGCATCCTGAATGAATCATCTCATTGTTTCTTTTCCACAATCGGCCGGGGACGCGTTTCGAGTCGTGACGGTATCGCCTCCGGTTTACCGTTTCGGGTCGGGAGGCCTCGCGCGAATCTCTTGTTCTTTAGTCGAAATGGGCCCCGGGGCACGTGAGGTCAACCCTTTCACTGTAGAGGGGTGAGGGGGGTTTGCCCCCCCCCAGTGGCGTGCAGAGGGAAGGGGAGATTTGATGCCCCCAGTGGCGTTCAGAGGGGGTATTGGTTGGCTCCCCTAGTGGTATGCAGAGGGTGAGTGTTGATTGGCTCCCCTAGTGGTATGCAGAGGGGGAGGGTTGATTGGCTCCCCTAGTGGTATGCAGAGGGGGAGGGTTGATTGGCTCCCCTAGTGGTATGCAGAGGGGAGGGTACTTGGTTCCTCTAGTGGATTGCAGAGGTGGAAGGGGGGTTAGTTGGTTTCCCCAGTGGCTTGCAGATGGGGAGATGGGGGGATTTGGTGCCCCCAGTGTAGGGGGGGGGAGAGGCATCATTGGGGATTAAAAGAAATTTATAAATCTTATTTATTTATATGAAAATCGAATCGTGTTTACGTTTCGTCTGTATTTTCATATTCAGAATGTCTTCCTCTCTCATAATATTTCTGAGTACCTATGAGGCCTTATGCTTGGATTTAAATTGGACAAATTTGGATTTAAGAAGGAAATAGGCAAGAATTGGTTTACTAATGGGGTGGTCAACGAATGGAATAGACTTAGTAACCATGTAGTTAGTGAGCGCTGAAACTATCGGTTGTTTTAAGAAAACTTTATAGACGAGGATGACATATGGTCATGGGCATGGAACTGCCTAGTGTAGGCCTTATGGTCTCTTGCAGCCTCCTTCAAGGACTCGGCCCTGGGGGTCACCAGACCTTTGCACGTCAATGGTTCCCTTCACCAATCAAGGGGAGACGGACATAAGTAAGGTCACGTCC
Organism: Oratosquilla oratoria; assembly: GCF_046742065.1. NCBI lineage: Eukaryota > Metazoa > Arthropoda > Malacostraca > Stomatopoda > Squillidae > Oratosquilla > Oratosquilla oratoria. The sequence continues at coordinate 42,947,837 of NC_134816.1, forward strand.
ATCGTCGTCGACTTTGACCTGACCTAACATCAGTGACCTCAATGCAGGGAACGTCTTCTTCGCCTGTGACGTCACAGAGTCGCGGGCCGTTCTTAAATGTGGCGTCAGGGAATTTGATGCACTTAACGGTATCCGGACAAAACACCCCCCCGGACGAAACACCCCCTATCCCCGACAAAAAAGGACGAAACACCCCGGGACAATACACCCCTGGACAATATATCCCCGGACAATACATCCCCCGGACAATACATCCCCCGGACAAAACACACCCCGAAAAAAAAACGGACAAAACACCCCCGGACGAAACAACCCCCTTATACCTGTATATCTAACCATTTGATTACCATTGATGGTGATGTGACGTAGTGGTGGACTTAGGACCTCTTCTTAGAATGCTCCATCTTCACCTGTGACGTCATTTCGAGAAAAGAACTCCAGTTTCATGAGTGACGTCACAGGTCATTATTCAGCAAATACGTCATAGAATGGTCCTCTACACACTTGTGACGCCATACATTATGACGTCACATTTGCCTGCGACGACAAAGTATGACGTCAGTTTCGCCTGTGACGTCATACATTATGCCGTCATTTTCGCATGTGACGTCATATTTTATTATGTCACTTTCGCCTGCGACGTCATACTTTATGGCGTCACTTCCTCACGCGACGTCATACTTTGTGACGTCATTTCCGCTTGTGACGTCATACATTATGACGTCACTTTCTCCCGCGACGTCAGAGCCCGCGCGGCCGCCATGTATGGGAGCCCGAAGGAGGCTGGACAACGACCTTAGGGTAATCGGCCAGAGACGGGTCCGTTGGTCCCTCGCTGGGAGTGGCGGGAGCCGGGCAGGGACCTGTTGAGTGAGTGAGCAACGCTAACTCCCACCTGCGCTTCGGGTGGGGGGGAGGGGGGGAGAGGGGGAGGATGGGAAGGGGCACTGACCGGAATGCTGTCCCGACCAATGAACTTCGGGGCAGTCCATCTTCCCCCTCGTCTCCTCCTCCCCCTCTCCTCCCCTCCCCCTCCCCCCTCTCCCCTCCCCTTTCCCTTCCATACCCCCTACCTTCTAATCTTTCTTCCCCCTCCCCCTCCCCCTCCCCTCCACTCCCTTTCCCCTTTCCCTTCCTCCTCCTCCCCTCCCTCTCCTCCCCGCTACCTTCTTCTACTCTCCCTTTCCCCTTTCCCTTCCTCCTCCCCTCTCCCTCTCCCCCTCCCCTTCCATCCCCCATACCTTCTCCTACTCTCCCTTTCCCCTCCCTCTCCCCCTCTCCTCCCCTCCCTTTCCATCCCCCCTTACCTTCAACTCTCCCTTTCCCCTTTCCCTTTCTCCTCCCCCTCCCTCCCATCCCTTTCACTCCCCCTATACCCTACTTTACCCTACACTCCTCTAATTATCACACTCCTCCTCCCCCCTTCCATACTCTCCTCTTCTTTCCTCTTTTCCTTGCCACCTTTCCCTCTCTTCTTATGTCCTCCCTTCCACCTGCTCTTTCCTCTCCTCTCTCTTTTCCTCTCCCATTCTCCCTCCCTCTTTACCTCTCTCTAGGAAGAAGAGCGTGGGAGGAGGAGGGGAGGAAGGTTGGGGTCAGGAGGAAAAGGAAGAGGAGGAGGAGGGGGAAAGGGAATGAGGAAGAGGAGAAGGGGGAGGTGAACGAGTAGGAAGAGGAAGGGGAGGGGAAAGAGGAGGAGGGGAAAGAGGACAGGAAGAAGGTGTTTTTTAAAATAGAGTAGTGTGTGTAGTTTTAATCTTGGACCTTACCCTGTCACAGATATTTTTATTGTGGGTTGTACTGTATGTGTGTTGTAACTAACTTTGAATGATCTGGATCCACAAAGTTTCAATTTGTATGTATCATTACAAATTGACTAAATAAAGTATTTATTATTATTATTATTAATATTAAGAAGGGGAGAAAAGCGAGGAAGAAGAGAAGGAGAGGGGAAAGAAGAAGGGAGGAGAGGAGGAGGTAAGGAAGAGGAAGGGGAAAGGTACGAATCCCGTGCATACTGAAGGAAGAAGAGGAGAGGAAGAAGAAGGGGAGGAGAAAGAGGAGGAAAGGGGGAGAGAAGAAGAAGGGGGAGGAGAAAGAGGAGGAAAGGGGGGAGAGAAGAAGAAGGGGGAGGAGAGGAGGAGGTAAGGGGGAGGAAGAAGAGGAGAAGGGGAGGAGAAAGACGAGGAAAGGGGGGAGAGAAGAAGAAGGGGGAGGAAGAAGAGGAGAAGGGGAGGAGGAGGAGGAGGTAAGGGGGAGGAAGAGGAGGAGGAGGAATCCCGTGCATGCTGAAGGGGTCGACACGACTTCCGGGTGAGTTGGTATCCTCAAGGTCAAGGCGAGGTATCAGTCGTCTCGACGAGGTATCGTGTAGGGATGGAACTCGAGAAACCAGAGCACGAACGTCATACCACTACCACTACCACCACCGGTTCCACGACATAAACTCACAAGACAAAAGTTCACAAGACATAAGCTCACAAAATATAAGCTCACAAGACATAAGCTCACAAGACAAACGTTCACAAGACAAAAGTTCACAAGACATAAGCTCACAGGACAAACGTTCACAAGACATAAGCTCACATGACAAAAGCTCACAGGACAAAAGTTCACCTGACAAAAGTTCACAAGACAAAAGCTCACAGGACAAAAGTTCACAAGACATAAGTTCACAAAACATAAGCTCACAAGACATAAGCTCACAAGACAAAAGTTCACAAGACATAAGCTCACAAGACAAAAGTTCACAAGACAAAAGTTCACAGGACAAAAGATCACACCCTTGATGGAAAAATCGACAAATGGTCGCCTCTTATTTGGACGTATTTCAAAAAATTGTACTGAAAATAAATATCATCATTAGTAAGGGCTTACTATCAATGCAGTTTTGTATCTCTACTAGTGTTGTCATGATCAATGAATATAACCTAAAATGTCTCGTTCTCATTTTCATATATTATAAAGAGGTGCAAGGGTATCCGCAGAACCCGAAATCGCGATCTAGCTAATATGACTACATACAGCCAAGTCATAAATTTCCTTCTTAAGGAACACAAATCCATAATAAGGTATATGGAAAATATCTTTAAGAAAATTATTAATGCACAACTAGCCATCACTTTTAATGAAACATGCATTAGAGAAAAACTCCTGCCCAAATACACTGACAATATATATATATATATATATATATAATATATATATATATATATATATATATATATATATATATATATCTTAATAGCGGATTTCGGTTAAGTCACTGTCACTTGTTACGTACTAGCGGAGGTGCGAGTCCTTAGCTGTACCACGTATCAATTTCTGCATGTATGCCTCCTCGAAGTTCTCGATGTGGATGGGTTAAAATTAAAGTGAATTGTGGATGATAATTTAACAAAGGAAATATAAAAAGTGTTTTTTTTTTTTCATTAAAGGCGTGAGCTTTTGTCTTGAACGTATGTCTTGTGAGCTTATGTCCGTGCACCACCATCACCCTCAAGGTCAATTAAGTAGTAACTAAGGTCGAAAGAGGTCAAAACCCTCTTAATAAAAATAAACAAACAAACAACTGATATCGTCTCCCTCTTTACTCTCCTTCTGACTTTCCTGTCAATATTATCTCTCTCCCTAAACCTCTCTCAACCTTCAGCTACAAGAAGAAGAAGAAGAACAACAACAGCAGCAACAACAACAACTACCACTACCACCCAGTAGGGGTCCTGAGGTCGATACCCCCGTCCACCGGGAGAGCGTCAGTGGGCTGTCACTGGGGGGGGGGGGGGTGATCTCCTCGTGGGTTTTCACTGATGGGTAACGTAATGCCTCGGTGGCTGGGTGGGCAGTGCCCTCTTGTAGGATCCTTTCGGGCGACGATCCGCGCGCGCGCGCGCGTGTCTCTCTTTATCTCTCTCTCTCTCTCTTTATCTCCCCTCTCTCTCTCTCTCTCTCTCTCTCTCTCTCTCTTTCTCGGTCTATCCCTCTGTCTCCCTCTCTCTTTCTGTCTCTCCCTTTCGCTTTTACACACTCTCTCTCGTTCTTTCACTCTCAATCGGTCTCCTTCTTTTTCTCCTCTCTCCTCTCTCTTTCTCTTTTACTCTCCCTATCTCCTCTCTCTTTCTCTTTTACTCTCGTTCTTTCACTCTCACTCGGTCTCCCTCTCTCTTTCTCCTCTCTCCTTTCTCTTTCTCTTTTACTCTCCCTCTCTCCTCTCTTTTACTCTCCTTCTCTCCTCTCTCTCTCTCTCTCTCTCTCTCCCACCTTGAACGTATAAAATGGCCTCCGACAGATGGCCTTCGCGGTTGATGGGGAATGTTGACCTTATTTTAGATAATTAGGGGGAGGGCCTGGGAGACGAGCATCTGTACAGTAGTTAGTACAATTAATGCACCCACAGGGGCCGAGGGGGCCCCGGGGGGAGGGGCGGGGGCTGGGGGAGTTCATGTTGGATAATTCTCTCCCCCCCCCTCACTCCTGGTCAGATGTCTTCTCTTCAAGTTGTTGTAGTCAGGACGTCATAGGAAGAGGGGTACTGAGGTCAGGTCAGTTCAAGTAAATGTCTCTCTCTCTCTCTCTCTCTCTCTCTCTCTCTCTATTTCTATTTCTATCTCCCTCTTTCTTTTCCCTTTCTCTCTCTTTCCCTCTCTTTTTCCCTTTCTCCCCCTCTTTCTCTTTCTTTTACTCTTTCTCTCTCCCTCACTCTTTTTCTCTATCTCCCTCCCTCACTCTGTGTGTGCGATTCACCTTGGTC
>NC_134816.1:42957586-42992586 GCF_046742065.1 Oratosquilla oratoria
TTGACCTAAAAGAGAAAGGAAAGAAGAGAAAAACACACACGTGTGTATATATGAATACATGAATATATATATATATATATATATATATATATATATATATATATATATATATATATATATACATTTTAACAACCACAATGCACTTTAATTCTAAGCCATCAAAGGCTAGCATGCTGAAATTAAAATGTGGTACTACCCAGGACTCGAACCCGGCATCCTCATGACAAGGAATAGGGTGGCGTGAATGAGGACTGAGAGGATTTGGGTGGCCTATTACGCCGTTGACCGAGACACGTGACTTACCCTGATCTCTCAGTGGGCCCAATCTGTCACATTCTAGTCCTAAATCAACAGAATTTCACTGTGGACTACTTAGCTCGTCCGCATCAAAATAACTGGAAAACACCAATCCATCAATTTGACAAGCGCAGGTGAATCTTCTTGTTCTTAAGGGTTCATTTATAAAAACCCGTGATGCAAGAAGTGGGTATACGCCTGAAGGATGCGCCCACGGCATGTAATATAATGATCATAATAATAATAATAATAATAATAATAATAATAATAATGATTTGAGAAGCTGGTCTTACGTTGTAACCCCATCACTGGTAGGACAAAACTCTTTAACATTACTCGCAGTCATTACACAATTGGCACAAAATAATTTTCGAGAGGACATTGTAGTCCTTTTAAAAATACAGAACACCAGTTTTCACACACAAGAAAAAGTCACAAATATTGACTAAATACCCACACACAGGCATCCTTGGTTTTCGTCACAAAGGAAAACCGTGTGGTTGGGGGAAGCGATGATACATTACATGACACCAACGCAAAATGTCTTTCTTGTGCGCCAACAAACAGGTGGTGAACAAAAGACGATTGTAGCTATTTAACGAAAGTCGAGATTATTTTCTTTTATTGCATGAGAAATTTTTGACCGACGAATTTCACTTTCTCTCTCTCTGTCTCTCTGTCTCTCTCTCTCTCTCTCTCTCTCTCTCTCTCTCTCTCTCTCTCTCTCTCTCTCTCTCTCTCTCTCTCTCTCTCTCTCTCTCTCTCTCTCTCTCTTCTTATGGTAGATATTTCCTGGACTCGTACCTTAAGGTGACTTACTTAAGATCTTTGGTGGATGGCGAAGAATAGATACAAGTCAGACAAATACGTTGCAAAGTAAACGAAGAAAAGTGACGTCCCTATGAAGAAAATTAACTACACCTAGCGTTAGCCAGAATAAAATATATAAGGTTACCAGGAAGATTTTTTCCTTTAGCCGAATAGAATCGCCAGACGGCAGCCAGCAGAATTAAATATTTTTTTTAACACAAATGGACTTAACCCAGTGGTGTCCCAAGAACCTTCTTTCTGAGAGTGTGTGAATTCGTGTGTGTGTGTGTGTGTGTGTGTGTGTGTGTGTTCGTTCATTATCCTTACTGCATCTAACATGTGATAACCATGCTTGTACATCCTCCATAAATCTTATTCTGGTGTTATGATCCTTTCGGTCCATTGGATCAGGTAACAGAGGAACTGCTGATTAGAGTTAATTTGTGTTAAGGTACTTTACTAAAGTCCGGTGTCACACTGCCCGGCGCCACCGTAGCGGCTTGTTGTTGGCGCCAACGTTGCGGTTTGTTGTTGTTGGCGCCAACGTTGCGGCTTGTTGGTGCCAACGTTGCGGTTTGTTGTTGTTGGCGCCAACGTTGCGGCTTCTTGTTGGTGGCGCCAACGTTGCAGCTTGTTGTTGTTGGCGCCATCGTAGCGGCTTGTTTTTCGGCGCCAACGTTGCGGTTTGTTGTTGTTGGCGCCAACATTGCTGTTTATTGTTGTTGGCGCCAACGTTGCGGTTTGTTGTTGGCGCCAACGTTGCGGTTTGTTGTTGTTGGCGCCAACGTTGCAGCTTGTTGTTGTTGGCGCCATCGTAGCGGCTTGTTTTTCGGCGCCAACGTTGCGGCTTGTTGTTGTTGGCGCCAACGTTGCGGCTTGTTGTTGTTGGCGCCAGCAAAGTCTCCCTAAGGTCCCAGTCACACCAAACTTACGACCTGTTTCCGACCACCGGCGACCTGCAGGTGGTCGCCGGTCAGTTGCAGGTGGTCTTTGGAAGTCGCTGGTAGTCGGTAATAAGATAGATAAATAGATAGATCGATAGATAGATAGATTACAACACACATTGAATAGTCCCCAGTATATAGATTTTCATCTTATTAACCATATTAACTTTATTCCATTTCAATTCCTTGTGTAGGTTTTGTGTCGCCGACCGATCGCTTGATTTTCGGTCGAAGGTGGTCGGAAACAGGTCGTGAGCTTGGTGTCATTGGGGCTTTATTACGAGTCGTTAGACTCGAAAGGTTATGATATAATTTAACCAGGCGGTCGTTATATCAAGTTCTGGCTGCTGTCGTCAGATGATTTTATTAAGATAATTGAATTTGCCCATAATCTGGCCTCATCTGGCTCCGTCGTATAATGTATTTACATTGGTCTTTGGATCACGTGCTGGACTCGTGAACGACAGCTATTTCCCTCCCGGAAGAGAGCTCAGAGCTCGTATGACCGATCTATGGGTAATGCTGTGACCTTACACGCACACACACACACCCAACTCCCCGCCCACGAGAGTTGGAGTAACGACTCGAAGCGCAGCGATACTGAAATTATTTCACCCCTGGACAGGATTCGAACACGGACCGCCGTCGTGACACCGGTATTAGGTGCTTGGCGCCACAGACCCCATGTCCTGTGGTTTAGAGAGGTCGGTATTCCCCCACACCGTTAGTGAACAAGAGTTAATTTTTAAACGGTTGTTCGCACCACGCATTGTTGCACTGGCATCTCGTAAATATCGCTGACACGGGGCTAGTTTAGTAGCCGCTAGTACTTGCTGCAAGTTAACTTGCCTTGCAAGTAAGTGTTCACACTAGGATAGTTGACTAACGTTCCGTTCAGATTGGTCAAGTAGAGGACTAGTTTACGAGTCGCTAGCACTAGTTGCTACTGAACTAGCCTCTAAACAACGAAGGTATAGATGGCTCGTTTGGAGAAACTAAAATTATTAGTTTTATTACCTATTCCAGAATTAGAATAAGCACGTCCCATCAGGGGGAAGTCCTAATTTTGAAATTCGTCTTCTCGAAATTTTGAATTTTGTCTTCTCGAAATTTTGAATTTTGACTTCTCGAAATTTTGTATGTGCCGAATTGCCACTCGTATACGAGTTGTGTGTGTGTGTGTGTGTGTGCGCGCGCGCGATTCACCATGGTCTTGGATCACGTGTTAGACTCGTGATCGACAGATATTTCCCTCCCGGAAGAGAGCTCAGAGCTCATGTATGACCGATCTATGGGTAATACTGTGACCTTACACGCACACACACCCCGAACTCCCCACCTACGAGAGTTGGAGTAACGACTCGCAGCGCAGCGATACTGAAATTATTTCAGCCCTGGGCGGGATTGGAACCCGGACCGACGTAGTGGCAGGCGAGAACTCTAACCACTGCGCCACGAGGTGTGTGTCTGTGTTGTCTTGCGTCTCTTTCCTCTTAGTCATGATTTAGGAAGTCGAAGTGGAGGGCGCCTGACGTCATCATCAATTACTGGCGCCATACACCAGGAGACGCGTTACTTCACTCACACACGCCGGCGCCAGTGCCCTCCACGGTCTCTCCGTGGAGCAAGCTCCCATGGAGATACCCTTCCATCACACTCCAGACAACTCTAGGCAGGTTGGATCAACCAGTCATGAGTTCTGTGGGAGTTCCTCTTCGTCTTTTTTTTGTGGAGTCTTTGGCTGGGAAGTTTTACTGGAAGTAAAAAAAAAAAAAAAAAAAAAAAAAATTTTTTTTTTTTTTTTTTTTTTTTTTTTTTTTTTTTTTTTTTTTTTTTTTTTTTTTTTTTTTTTGTGTCGGTGATATGTAGGTGAGGTCGCACGGAACCCTGACACCCCCTAACCCCCCTAACCCCCTCCCTAACCCCCCCTTAGCCTCCCAGCCCGAATAGATCAAGCCTACTACACTTAGGACCGTTATCTCCAAGGAGTTAGGATTTGAATTTTCTCTCCCTATTTCTCTAAATTCTCTTTCTCCTCCTCCTCCTCCACTACACTTTCGTCCTCTCCTTTCTCTTCTATTTCCTCTTCTTTTTCCTCCTACTCCTCCTCCTCCAACCCCCTTTCCTCTTCCCCATCCTCCTCCTCTTCCCCTCCTCCTCCTCCTCCTCCTCCTCCTCTTCCCTTCCTCCTCCTCCTCTTCCTCTTACCCTCCTCCTCCTCTTCCCCTCCTCCTCCTCTTCCTCCTCCTCCTCCTCTTCCCCTCCTCCTCCTCTTCCCCTCCTCCTCCTCCTCTTCCCCTCCTCCTCCTCTTCCCCTCCTCCTCCTCTTCCCCTCCTCCTCCTCTTCCCCTCCTCCTCTTTCTCTCCTCCAACTCCTCCCACTCCCACATCTCTTCCTCCTCCTCCTCTTCCCCTCCTCCTCCTCCTCTTCCCCTCCTCCTCCTCCTCCTCTTCCCCTCCTCCTCTTTCTCTCCTCCAACTCCTCCTCCCACTCCCACATCTCTTCCTCCTCCTCTCTCTCCCCTTCCTCCTGCTCCTCTTCCCCTCCCCTTCCCCTCCTCCTCTTCCTCCCCTCCTCCTCCTCTTCCTCCCCTTCTCCTCCTCTTCCTCCCCTTCTCCTCTTCCCCTCCTCTTCCCCTCCTCCTCCTCCCCTTCCAACTCCTCCCCTCCTCCCCTTCCAACTCCTCCAACTCCTCCCCTCTTCCTCATCCAACTCCACCTCACCTTCCTCCTACCCCCTTTTACCCTTCCTCCACCTCCTCTTCCTCCTACTCCTCCACTTCACCCTCCTCCTACCCCCTTTTACCCTTTGTCCACCTCCTCCTCCTCTTCCTCCTCCTCCAACTCCTCCTCTTCCTCCACCTCCTCCTCCTCCTCCTCCTGCTCCTTTTCCTCTCGTCCTTGGCCTCCCGCCCTTGGTCTTTGGCCCCCCTCGCCCCTCCCCTCCCCCCGTCGCCCCCTCGCCCTCGCCCCCATTCCTTCTCTGCCCTACCCTCGCCCCCTCACATTCTCTTTTTTTGTCCGCCCGCCTCTCTTTCTCTCTCTCTCTCTCTCTCTCTCTCTCTCTCTCTCTCTCTCTCTCTCTCTCTCTCTCTCTCTCTCTCTCTCTCTCTCTCTCTCTTGCGACGCATTCCTTAAAAAAAATTGATACAAAATAAAGTTAGATAATGAATAAATAAATGAATAATAAATAGATAAATAAATTAATAAATAAATAAATAATTCTCCCGTCAATCCATCTTCCTCTTCACTTTCCTTTCGTAATTTCCCCATTTTCTCTTCCATATCTCTTACCTCTCTCTCTTCCCATTTTCCTTCATTTTCTTCCCTTCGTATTCCCCTTTCTTCCGTTTTCTGACCTTTCCCTTCCCCTTCCTTTCCCTTCCCCTCCCTTTCCTTCCCCTCCCTTTCCCTCCCTTTCCCTCCCTTTCCCTCCCTTTCCCTCCCTTTCTCTCCCCTTCCCTCCTTACCCCTCCCCTTCCTTCCCATCCTTTCCCTTCCCTTCCCTCCCTTTCCCTCTCCTTCCCTTCCCCTTCCCCTCCCTTTCCCTCCCACTCTCTCCCCTTCCCTTCTCTCCTTTTCCTTTCCCTCCCCCTCCCTTCCTTTCTCTCCCCTTCCCACCTTACCCATCCCCTTCCCTCTTTACCCCCTCCCCCTCCCCTATCCTCCTTGCCCTCTCTCCTATCTACTTCCCTTCCCTTCCCCCTTCCTTACCTCTTTCCTTCATTTACTTACACATCCCTTACCTTCATTCCTTCCCTTCCCTTTCGTTCCTTTCCCTTACCCTCATTCCTTCCCTTTCCTTCCCTTCCTTCCTCGCCCTTCCTTTCTATTCCCACCTCACTTACCTCCTCCTCCACTTCCTCTCCCTCCTCCTCCTCCTCCTCCTCCTCCTCCTCCTCCCCTCCTCCTCCTCCTCTTCCCCTCCTCCTCCTCAATTTTCTCCCCTTCACTTTCTCGTATGGGATGGCTGCTGCGTACATTTTATGTAGGCGGAATTTCAGGGACTTTCGTGACACCTACGGACCAGAGTCACGCATCATTATCTTTATTATAATCGAAGACTAATCTTCTTCCTTTTTTCTCTCTCTCTCTTTCTTTACTCCTCAATTTTTTTTTTTTTTTTTTTTTTTTTTTTTTTTTAATTCCATGACTTAGTGTCTGAGGCGTCATATTGTCACCGTGGATAGAAACGCTGGGTATTGCTGAGGAAATGGTAATTACTCCCTGACTCTCTCTTGTGAGGCATGGGCACTGAACACGGACCAGGAGAGGCGTCTCGATGTCTTTGGTAGTTAGCGTCTTTGGAGAACCATGAGGACTCGCTGGAAAAGACTTAATAAGAAACTTTTTTTTTTTTTTTTTTTTTTTTGCGGGGCTGTTGCCCGCTCCAACCTCAACCTTGTCGCTGGTCCGTAACTGTTCGAACCCAGGATAGACGGTGAGTCCACGCTACAGCCACATCAGTGACGATGATACCCGGAGAAAAGCTAATAACGTATCACACAGTGATGTCGCTAAGTCATCTCAGGTCCGAGGTAAGCATCGATCGGGGGCCATGACTCATAGTGGACACCCTTCCTAACTTCTGCGCCGCGGGAAGGATTCGAACACACGCCGAATTCACCACGCGGTTACCAGACGCGCGCTGTACCAACTGAGCTACGGCGGGCCCCGGGAGACTGTGCTGAGGTTCACTCTAGGCCATTTACCTTCAGCATAAATCGTCAACGTCAACTCCGACCATATATGGGCATCACGTGATACGTTTCCCTGATGGTGACCCCGCTCACAGGATCATCTCCGATAGAGAAAACCCTCGGTGGAGGAGGAGACGAAGGGAACATTCCCCAACAAAAGAACCCATTGCTGTTCTTTGTCGTGGGAAGCCAGGGTGCCTGCATGGAAGCTTTCCTGCACGGAGGGACCGTGGGGGACTGGGGCCGGCGTGTGAGCGAAGGTTCGAAGCGTTCCTGGGCGCAAGACACGGCAATCCCCACCGATTCAGCACATCTTCCCTGGACGTTCCTTCCTCCGCCACTCCTCCCCCGTTCGCGACGTTAATTTGAGTCACTCAAACTCCAGTTGAGTACTTTACTCATCGGGCCTGTGGTGAGTCGGAACAGAATGACTGCCCCCGGGGTATGAATGACCACGCACGCACGCACGCACGCACGGGCTGGATTCCACCTCACAGGTCACATAGTGACATACATACTGGACGTGTTGAAGTTCACACACACACACACACACACACACACACACACACACACACACACACACACACACACACACACACACACACACACACACACACACACACACACACACACACACACAACCCTCGGATCCCGCCCTGGGCTGAAATAATTTCAGTTGCGCTGCGAGTCGTTACTCCAACTCTCGTGGGCGGGGAGTTTCAGGTGTGTGTGCGTGTTAGGTCACAGCATTACCCATAGATCGGTTACATATGAGCGCTGAGCTCTCTTCTAGAAGGGAAAGAGCTGTCGATCACGAGTCCAGCACGTGATCCAAGACCATGGTGAAATACACAAATACACACACATCACAACATTACCCATAGATCGGTCATAAATGAGCTCTGAGCTCTCTTTCGGCAGGGAAAATAGTTGTCGATCACGAGTCCAACACGTGATCCAAGACCATGGTGAATCTCTCTCTCTCTCTCTCTCACACACACACACACACACACACACACACACACACACACATCGAGACGTCTCTTGGAGTCCGAGTGCAATGTCCACGTCTTACAGCCGTACAACAAGACAGGGAGCACAAGTCACTTTAAATTACGATTTTTTTTGTTTTTTTGCATCATATATAAGGCCTATGCACGACGAGCTAGACCATCTGTAAAATCTAGTTCTAAAGTGTGTGCGTTTGTGTGTGTGTGTTTACCTAATTGCATTTACCTAATTGTAGTATATAGGAAAGAACGCTCGTGGAGTCCTGTCTCTTAATTTCCATTTTGTCATACGTAGCTTCAAAGCCATGGATTGCGTGTGTTTGTGTGTGTGTGTGTGTATGTGTAAATAGTAAACATTAATAGTAATGATAATGATAATAATAATGATAATGATTACTATGTTTACTGAGTTAACACTGATACAATGATACTCTGACATTGTAGAGTTTGACTCAATTTTATGACTAAACTAAATTGAGTCAGTAATGTGCACTATTGAGACTAGACTAAATAGGCACTAATAAAGTTCACTATGGGAGGAATATCTTTGTTATTGTAGCGGTAAATTCTCGGTGATCTGATGGACACGAGTTTGTTGTTGTGCCTAGTAGCGTGGCGGGGTGGAGGGAGCGTCGGGTGAGAGGAAGTGTAGGTGATGAGGGAGAACGAGTAGATTTTCCCCAAAATTCCTCAATGTCTCCCGATGCCTATCGGACAACCTTGGGAGATTCAGTGAGAGAGAGAGAGAGAGAGGGAGATTTATTATGGTCTTGGTTCACGTGTTGGACTCGTGATCAACAGCCATTACCTAGCTCGGTCCATGGGTAGTCCTGTGACCTTACACACACACACGCGCACACACACACACACACACACACACACACACACACACACACACACACACACACACACACACACACACACACACACACACACACACCTTGCCCAACGTAGCGGGGTGCCGGGTTGAAGCCCTGGGCGGGGACTGAACTCGAGACCGCTTATTTATCAGGCGAACTCGGTCTTTAGCTAATTGTGTTTGCCTGATTGTAGTATACAGGAAAAGAGCAACAGTCGTAGGGTCCCGTTTTTTTGTTCTTTATTTTTTTTCACAAACCCTCAAATTCATGTGTGTGTTTGTGTACATATACAGTGTGTGTGTATGTGTGTTTGTGTGTATGTACATCGTGTGTGTTTGTGTTTGTGCGTATGTACAGAGTGTGTGTGTATGTACAGTGTGTGTGTGTGTGTGTGTGTGTGTGTGTGTGTGTGTGTGTGTGTGTGTGTGTGTGTGAATGTGTATGTGTGTATATGTTCATTTGTGTGTTTATAAGCACGCTTTCTTGCATATTTCCTTTGATCCCGAGCCTGTGTTAATGTGTATATCAAATATCAGCAGTGTGTGTTTTCATAATAATAACATTAAGCCTAACATAAGCGTATTTGTGATTATATATTATGAAATAACAAACGTTTATGTTCTTCTGGCGTGATTAAAAGCGAGGACACAGAAATGGAGAAGAAACTGAATGAGGGAGAAGACTGAAAGAGAGAAAGAGAGAGAGGGAGTGTGTGAAGGGAGAGAGAGTGGAGAGAGAAGGCAGAGAGGGAGAGAGAAGGCAGAGAGAGAGAGACGGTGGAGAGAAAGAAGGAAGAGAGAGAGAGAGAGAAAGAGAGGAGGGAGAGAGAGAGTAAAGAGAGAAGGGAAAGAGAGAGAGAGACGGTGGAGAGAGGGAGAAGGCAGAGAGAGAGAGAGACAGTGGAGAGAAGGGAGAGAGAGAGAGAGGTGGAGCGAGTGTGGATCAAGAAGTGGACCGGTTCTCATTCCACACTGCTGAGGTCATTGTCCGCCCATGGCAGTGAAGAATAAGAAGCAGGACGGGGTGAGGCGCGGTGAGGGGGTGGAGGAGGTGTGTTTGTGTGTGTAGTGGACTCGACTCTCAATGTCAAGGAAATGTGGAGGAGGAGGAGGAGGAGGAGTAGGAAGAGGAAGAGGTGGAAGAAGGAAAACAAGTGAGGAATGGGTGCTGAGTAAGAGGAGGAGGAGGAGAAGGAAAAGGTGGAGGAGGAGAAGGAAGAGGTGGAGGAGGCGAAGGAAGAGGTGGAGGAGGAGAAGGAAGAGGAGGAGAAGAGAAAACAAATGAGGATTAGATCATTAGGTGCTGAGAAGACTCTAAAAATGGAGGAAGAGGAGGAGGAGGAGGTGAAGGAAGAGGAGGAGGTGGTGAAGAAAGAGTAGGGCGAAGAGGAACAGGTGAAGGAAGAGGAGGAGGAGGAGGTGAAGGAAGAGGAGGAGGTGGTGAAGAAAGAGTAGGGCGAAGAGGAACATGTGAAGGAAGAGGGGGAGGAAGAGGAGGAGGAGGAGGTGAAGGAAGAGGAGGAGGTGGTGAAGAAAGAGGGCGAAGAGGAACAGGTGAAGGAAGAGGAGGAGGAGGAGGTGAAGGAAGAGGAGGAGGTGAAGGAAGAGGAGGAGGTGGTGAAGAAAGAGTAGGGTGAAGAGGAACATGTGAAGGAAGAGGGGGAGGAAGAGGATGAGGAGGAGGAAGAGTAGGACGAAGAGGAACAGATGGAGGAAGAGGAGTAGGAGGAGGAGCAAGATGTTAAGCTGTTAGACGCTGGCTTGGCAGCGCTGACTCTCAGATATCGCAGCCCAGAGCTCCAAGCAAAAAGAAGAATAATTAATCACTTCTTTCTTTCTCTTTGGCTGATGGAAGCACAACAATTGTTGGCGAGCTTATGGATGTATGCGTCGTGTGCACCATTCTCTGTGTGTGTATGTGTTTATACGTGGGTTTGTGTACATGTATACTTGTTTCAAACACATAAATGACTAAAACACACTGCCGCACTTGTCATGAGGATGCCGGGTTCGAGTCCTTGGCAGTACCACACTTCAGTTTCTGCATGTCGGCCTTTGATGGCTTAGAATTAAGGTGCATTGTGGTTGTTAATATATGGGACATTGTGACAGGTTGATGAAGGTGGAAAAAGAAGTCACGGGTCTAGTTCCGAGTTTTTGAGTTTATTCCTGACCGGTTTCACTCTATGCTTCTTCAGGAATGAACTCAAAAACTCGGAACTAGACCCGTGACTTCTTTTTCCACCTTCATCACGCGCGCGCACACACACACACACACACACACACACACACACACACACACACACACATATATATATATATATATATATAATATATATATATATTCACTGAAATCCATTTTCCACACTTGGCTTCATTCGTAATGTTTAAATCTTCCTGCATCTTCATTTACTCTCTCCGCGATCTTTGAATCATCTGCAAATAGATTTGTGTGACATTTCTTACCATCCACCATGTTATTTAGGTCAGTCGAAAGCATTGTAGGTGCCAGAGCCGAGCTCAGTGGGGCTCACAGAGTTACTATGCTTCATCCAGGCATCCTGTCTGCTGTCGTCGTCCATTGGTGTTTCATAAAGTCTTTCGACCGTCCCAGGATCTCCGTAAATCCTGTTGTATATTCCAAATTCGTTTACACTCTCTGAAAAGACGAAGAGTGCGGGGTGACCTAATAGAGGTATTCAAATGGGTCAATGGTTTTAACAAGTGATGCGGGCAAGGTCATCATATTAAGACAGCAGGATAAGACTCAAAGTAATGGGTTTAGATTGGATAAACTTAGGTTTAAGAAGGAAATAGGCAAGAACTGGTTTACCAATAGAATGGTTAACGAATGGAATAGACTTAGTTAACCATGTACTGAGCGCTGAAGCTATTAAGTGGTTTAAGGGAAGACTAGACAACTATGGATGGTGTTGATAGGTGGTAAGGGGATATGGGACTGCCTAGTGTAGGCCTTATGGTCCTTTGCACTCTCCTCCAATATTGTGTTCTTATGTGAAGTACCTCACCAAAGCCTGTCTCCAGATCTTCGTTATCAAGTCAGTTGCCCTTTAGCAAAAAGCTAAACAGATTTGACATTTCAGACTCCGAGTGGCTTGACTGCCAAGACGGGCTTGTGTGTTCTTGTGTACGTGTTCGTGTGTCTTATGTGTACATTTGACTCTATCGTACACACCCGTGGGTGATCACCGGCCGAGCGGTTTAGAGCGTCGCCACTTGCGGCGGAGGTCGAGGTGGTGGCAGTTCGAAATCTACCGCCAGCGAGTTGGACCAAGGGCATGGTTTATTAAATCCCACGCTACAAAGTCCTCTGTGAGGGGCATCGTTCTAGACCCCTGATAGGGGGAGTACGCGACGTTACACCGATTCATCATCAGGAATCGTCATTGTCCATTTGGGGAGGAATCAAACGCTCCACAACATTAACCAGAGGCTTTCTCGCCAGCTCTCTTCCTCTCTTTCTCTCTTTCTCTCTTTTGTAGCACAGTGGTCGCCTTTGGGGAAGAAGATTAACGGTGTTGGAGACCCTCAAGCCGAGGTGGTCATATCCATTTGTTATTCACAGTTTCTCTCTTTTTCTCTCTTTCTTTTTTTCTCTTTTTCTCTCTTTCTCTTTTTCTCTCTTTTTCTCTCTTTCTCTCTCTCCTCTCTCCGTCTCCCTCTCCTTTCTCCCTCCCTCTCTCGCCCTTCTCTCTCTCTCCTCTCTTTCCTCTCTCCCTCAAGCCTTCTCAGAACCCGAGGTGGTCATGTCCATTTGCTATCCACAGTTTCTCTCTTTTTCTCTCTTTCTCTCTTTTTCCCTCTCTTTCTCCTCTCTCCGTCTCCCTCTCCTTTCTCACACCCTCTCTCCCCCTCTCCCTCTTCTCTCTCCTCTTTCCTCTCTCTTTCCTCTCCCTTCTCTCTCCCTGTCCTCTCTTTTTCCTCTTTTTCCTCTCTCTTAACTCACTTTCCTCTCTCCCTCTCTCCCCCTCTCCCTCTCTTTCCTCTCTCTCTTTTAACTCTCTCTCTTTACTCTCTCTTTCTCTCTTGTGATGCCGTCGCCAAGCACACTATTTTGGAATCCCTGATTGTAGTCCTTTACTGGACCAGATAGTACATTTCTGTACATTCGCCCCTTGTACATTTCTGTACATTCGCCCCTTGTAGTATATTTCTGTACATTCGCCACCCCTTGTAGTACATTTCTGTACATTCGCCCCCTGTAGTACAGTTCCATGAAGTTCACTGCAGCAGAGGCGTGAAATCGCATAAATGGTTACTGCAGCGGAAACGAACAAATTGTAGGTTATTGGAAGCGACGAACGCCAGGAAGCTCTGTTGGACTAAGCGAGCTTCGAACTGGGGTCGTTTGGAGCGTTGGAGTCCATTTGGTCGCTTACTTGTCCCAACCCTCCTCCTTCCCCTTCTTCTTCTTCTTCTTCTTCTTCTTCTTCACGTTCTTCTTCGCGTTCTACTTCTTCTTCTTCTTCTTCTTCTTTGCGTTCTTCTTTTTCGCGTTCTTCTTCTTCTTCTTCTTCTTCTTCTTCTTCTTCTTCTTCGCTTTCTTCTTCTTCTTCTTCTTCTTCTTCTTCGCGTTCTTCCTCTTCTTCTTCGCGTTCTTCTTCTCTTCTTCGCGTTCTTCATCTTCTTCTTCGCGTTCTTCTTCATCTTCTTCTTCGCGTTCTTCTTCTTCGCGTTCTTCTTACTATTATTATTAATAGTAGTAGTAGTAGTAGTAGTCGCTTACCTAACTTAACCCAACCCCCCTCCTCCTCCTTCTTCCTCTTCTTTTTCTTCTTCTTCTTCTTCTTCTAGTTCTTCTTCTTATCATCATCATTATTGTTATTATTATTTTTATTTTATTTCATTTTATTTATTCATTTATTTTTTGTCCAAATGCGAACCGTCCATGATACAGCATCTTCTGGAAAACTGGAAGCTGCGATTCCAGCAGAGGGGTCATCATCG
The DNA here is from genome assembly GCF_046742065.1 of Oratosquilla oratoria. Classification (NCBI taxonomy): domain Eukaryota; kingdom Metazoa; phylum Arthropoda; class Malacostraca; order Stomatopoda; family Squillidae; genus Oratosquilla; species Oratosquilla oratoria. Next base: position 42,971,175 of record NC_134816.1, read on the forward strand.
CGCCTCCTTGTGTGTATTTACCTAACTGTACACGCGTGGGGTCCCGTCTCTCTCTCGTTCTCTCTTTCCAGGTATCCTACCCATTTTTAAATTCGTTTATGGTTTGGAGTAGGCTGTGTGATGGTTTAATCTATTCCAGGAGATGATGTGCAAATACGGAATAGCATTTAGACATAAGAATGGAGGGGACTGCAAAAGACCATAAGGCCTACACTAGGGAGTTCCATGTCCCTTACCACCTATCATCCCCATCCATAAAGTTATCTAACCTTTTCTTAAAACAACCGATAGTTTCAGCGCTCACTAACTACATGGTTAACTACGTCTGTTCTATTCGTTAACGACCCTATTAGTAAACCAGTTCTTGCCTATTTCCTTCTTAAACATAAATTTGCCCAATTTAAACCCATTACTACGAGTCCTGTCCTGTTGTCTTAATATGATGACCTTGCCTGCATCACCCTTGTTAAACCCCTTGACCCATTTGAACACCTCTATTAGATCACCCCGCACTCTATGTCTTTCCAAAGAGTGTAAATTAAGGTACCAAAGCCTGTCTTCGTAAGGTCAGTTTCTGAGCCAATGTGTCGTTTTGGTCATTCTCTTGTGTACTGATTGTTATAAACGTGAGCCTATCTTTTGCTTCTCGTGACCTCTTGACCTCTTCCGTGACCTTAACGAAGACATCTTCTCCAGCAGTTTTGTGAAATAAATCTCTGTAATGAACAGGACACTACTGTCAAGTCATCTCTCTTTTATTTCAGTAATGGTATATCCATTGTTTTTTATGTGTGTAAGTGCTTGTGCTTCCGTGTCTATATATATATATATATATATATATATATATATATATATATATATATATATATATATATATATATATATAAATATATGTGATACATCATGGTCTTGGATCACATGTTGGACTCGTGATTGACAGCTATTTCCCTACCGGAAGAGAGCTCGTAACTCGTATATGACCGATCTATGGGTAATACTGTATGTGTGTGTGTAAGTGTGTGTGTGTGTATGTATGTGTGTGTGTGTGTGTGTGTGTGTATGTATGTGTGTGTGTGCGTGTGTGTTCTGGGGAAAAGCAGACAACCTCGGCATAAGTGTAAACAAGCCTGACGCTCAACTATGCAGGTAACCAACCCCCAACTATTCCCCGAACCATCCCCATGCCAGCCCTCCCCATACCCCTTCCAGCCCTCCTACAGTCCCCTTCAGCCCCTTCCAGCGGCCTCCAGCCCCCTCCTGCCTCCCTCCAGCCTCCCTCCAGCCTCCTCCTGCCTCCCTCCAGCCCCCTCCTGCCTCCCTCCATTCCAGCCCCCTCCTGCCTCCCTCCAGCCCCCTCTAGCCTCTTCCAGCCCCCTCCTGCCTCCTCTAGCCTCACTCCAGCCCCCTCCAGCCTCACTCCAGCCCCATTCCAGCGGCCTCCAGCCCCTTCCAGCACCCTCCAACATCCTCCAGCTCCTTCCAGCCCCTTCCAGCCCCCTCCTAGCGATCACTGGAACGCCTTCACGAACGCGTGAACACTCGCCGGTTGTCGGACACCGCCCGCCCTCTGTGGTCGAACACAGTCATTGTGATGGCGACCCGGGACTCGAACGCTTGTTGGTCGCGAAGAAAGAACCCCGTTCTGCCCTTGAATCCGTCTTTTCATTCTGGAACAAATACATATCTTTGCATGTATATATAGCCTACATGAATGTACACATGCATACACACATGACCCACATACATGGTCCACATGCGTTTATGCATATACTCTACATATATTCATACATGCCATCCTACACACATACATAAATACATAGCCTTCATACTTGCATTATTGTCTGTATACACACATACATGCATCATATACATACATACATAAATACAAATACATATACATACATATATACAAACACGATAGATAGGACCTCACTATGAACCTTTCTCTCTCTCTCTCTCTCTCTCTCTCTCTCTCTCTCTCTCTCTCTCTCTCTCTCTCTCTCTCTCTCTCTCTCTCTCCACGCAAAGAAGTCCTCTTTATCAAGTATGTCTACGCCTTTCATGACTCAAGATTAGATTGCCCCTCTCTCTTCTCTCCTTCAATGTTGGGAGACCCAGAATATTCAGTCTCGCCTCATATGAATGATCAACAAGTCCTGGAATCATTTTAATTGATGATCTCTGGATTTTCTCAATTTCTTTTTATGTGTGTGTATGTGTGTATTCACTTGGTCTTTGGATCACGTGCTGGACTCGTGATCGACAGCTATTTCCCTCCTGGAAGAGAGCTCAGAGCTCGTAGGTCCGATCTATGGGTAATGCTATGACCTTGCACACACACACACACCCAACTCCCCGCCCACGAGAGTCAGAGTAACGACCCGAGGCACAGCGATACCGAAATAATTTCGGCCCTGGGCAGGATTCGAAGTGGGTACTGGGAGCACTTCTACTTCCCAGTTCAGCGCTCTACCAACTGTGCCACCGAGTCGGTGTGTGTGTGTGTGTGTGTGTGAACCATACAAATACAGTAGAGTCCAATCTAAGGCGAATGAGGTAATTGGTCATCTTGATCATGTTTTCTGCTCATGAATTCTCCTCTTAGGTTCTTCAATAAATTATATGTTTCTCCAGTGATTGTTTTGATATGTACTTTTGAAGACGATTTTTTATTATTATCATTCCCAAGTGTGTTTGTGTGTGTGTGTGTGTGTGTGTGTTTGTGTGTGTGTGTGTATGTTTGTGCATGTGTGTGTATGTGTGTTAATGTAAGTGCATATATGACATCTATATCAGGCACAAAAAAAATTGTCAACAAATCCTCGCCAAATTTAATATTAGCCAAATTTGGCACAGAGGCTTCCGGAGGGTAACAACTGTGCTCTCTTTTGGCACACCACACAACACCAAGTCTCTCTCTCTCTCTCTCTCTCTCTCTCTCTCTCTCTCTCTCTCTCTCTCTCTCTCTCTCTTTGAAACAAAGTCGCTACGTCTCATTGGATCTTGATCACGTTTGGCACATAGGTCCACATGCACCCCAGGGAGCGTCAGACCTGGCGCCACCCACGCTACCTCAGGGGCACTCCCTGAGCGGGATTCCTTTTGGCATCCGGGCAACGCTGAGCGTCACTTGGACTCCAAGATGTAGGCCATGTGGCCTCCAGCTGTTACCTTCTCCTTTTGTATTCTCTTGTGTACACACACACACATGTGTACACGCACACATGTGTACACGCACGCATGTGTACACACGTGTCTACATAAACCCGGCAGTCATTCAGCCACGCGTGTCTGATTACCGGTGAACGTGGGGGTCGGGCCTGGGCCACGGCTCCGGCCGCAGGCAATGTAGGCTCGAATTCCTATCCAGGAGGAGCTGCGGTCTGGGCGAGGGAATTGGCCTCAGCGACCTCCAATCCCGTCCTCCTCCTCTTCCTCCTCCTCCTCCTCCTCCTCCTCCTCCTCCTCCTCTTCCTCCTCCTCCTCTTCCTCCTCTTCTTCCTCCTCTTCCTCCTCCTCCTTCTCCTCTTTCTCCTTTCCGTTCTCCTCCATCCCTCCCTCCTCCTCCTCCTCTTCCTCTTCCTCCTCTTCCTCCTCCTCCTCCTCTTTCTCCTCTCCGTTCTCCTCCATCCCTCCCTCCTCCTCTTCCTCCTCCTTTTCCTCCTCTTCGTCCATCCCTCCCTTCTCTTCCTCCTCCTCCTCCTCCTCCTCGTCGTCTCTCCCTCCTTCCTCTTCCTCCTTCTCCATCCTTCTCTCCTCTTCCTTCTCCTATTCATCTTCCTCTTCCTCCTCCTCCTATTCATCATCCTCCTCTTGATCCCTCCCCCCCTCCTCCTCCTCTTCCTCCACCTCTTTCTCATCATACCATACTCATTCATATCCCCGTCCTTCTTCTCCTCCTCCTCCTCCTCCTCCTCCTCCTCCTCCTTTTCTTCTTCGTTCATTCTTCCCTCCTCGAGATTCACAATGGGTGAGTGGCCTTAAGGTGGCGGCACACTGGAACGATTCTCGCTAGCATGCTGCTTGCTTTTTGCTACTTGGTTTGAGGAGAAACGACTTCGGTGACGATTTTGATTTCCATTTTATTTTTATTTTATTTTTATTTTATATATCTATTTCTTCAAATTTCCAAAAGTCAAATTACTCTTGCGTTTGAGAAGCTGAATGACGAACTAAGAGAAGTTAAATCTAGAACACGAATGTTAGACACATTGTTGAGATGTCCTTATTACGGAAGTCTAGAACATTGTCACCCAAGTCGTTGCTACTCAAACCAGTAGCAAAAGCAAGTAGCATGCTAGACACATTGTTGAGGTGCTCTTACAGAACTCTAGAATATTGTAACCCAAGTCGTTGCTACTCAAACCGCGTAGCAAAAGCAAGTAGCATGCTAGCGAGAAATGCATAGTGTGCCAGCACCTTTTGGAGAGCTCTTCCCCAAAAATTTTAATAAGAAAAGACGTATTTTCGGCATTTTTCACACGTATTTGAGAGGAAAAAAGGAAAAATTACAAAAATATCCCCGTAGTACGGCCGCTCCGAAAGAAAAGAAACAAGATTATGTAAACGCACACGCGCACACACACACACACACACACATACACACACACACACACACACACACACACACACACACACACACACACACGCACACACACACGAGAGTTGTAGTACAGCCTCGCAACGCAGCGATACAGAAATTATATTAGCCCTGGGCGGGATTCGAACTCTGACCACTAGAGTAGATATGTGTGTGTGTATGTGTATGTGTTTATGTGTGTGCGTGCATGTGTTAGTATGTGTGTGTGTGTGTGTGTGTGTGTGTGTGTGTGTATGTGTGTGTGTGCTTAAACTCTGTGGAAAGAGGAAGAATGAGGAATGATCTAATAGAGGTATTCAAGTGGGTCAAGGGCTTTAACAAGGGTAAATCAGGCAAGGTCATCATATTAAGACAACAGGGCAGAATTCGTAGTAATGTGTTTAAATTGGACAACTTTAGGTTTAAAAATGAAATAGGCAAGAACTGGTTTACCAAAAATGTAGTTAACGAATGGAATAAACTTAGTTAACCACGTAGTTAGTAAGCGCTGAAACTATCGGTTGTTTTAAGAAAAGATGAGATGACTATGGATTGGGATGACAGGTGGTAACGGACATGGAACTGCTTAGTGTAGGCCTTATGGTCTCTTGCGGTCTCCTTCATTAATATATTGCCTGAGTCCGTCATCATTGGAGTAATTTTATGGATGGGGATGACAGGTGACAATGGACATGGAACTACCTAGTGTAGGCCCTATGGTCTCTTGCGGTCTTCTCCATTCATATGTTGCGTGAGTCCGTCATGGATGGAAAATTGGTGGTTTCTTGGAGTCCTGGGGAATGTGGAGTGTGGAGTGTGGGGGAGTGTGGAGTGTGGAGTGTGGGGGAGTGTGGAGTGGAGTCTTCTGTACTCTGCATCTAGAAAAAGCGGCACACTTTTGAGTCTTTGTTCTGGTCTATAGGCAACTTGTAAATTATAATAATGATAAGTAAATTAATTAATTTATTGATTTATTTATCATATATTTTTTTGCATCCGACCTAGTTATGGACCAAAAGGTCTTCTGTCGGCGTGCTCCACCTTTGTAATCCTTTGTAATGAACGGGGCTATGCCTTGATAGTTTGCACAGTTACAAAGGATTACAAAAGAGGAGGATGCCGACAGGTGACCTTTTGGTCCTTAACTAGGTCGAATGCAGCTTAGATAAGGAGTTTCTTCATCGATAGTTTCCACAGTTGGATCTTTCACGTCTCTTCTCCTGAATTATGACTGACATTGACAACTTCAGCGGCTGACGGGGCTTTCTAGTTTCCGTTATGTTAACTAGAATCTGGCGTATTCTTAGAAGAGGATTGTGACCATTCTATTTAAACACCTTTCCCGGTAATCTGTCAGGGCATTTTTTTATCATTTGGTTGAAAAGGGGGATTCGTGTATGGTGGGACACTAAGGATTAGTTCTCGTGTATTAGTGTTGGTAGGTTTAACATTCTTTGTACTTGGAGTGATCTTCTCTCTGATACAATTCATGTTGAACTGGATAGCCAATATTGTTCTGCGCATCTCGCTCAAAGTTGTGGATTTTTTTTTTTTTTTTTTTTTTTTTTTTTTGTACTATAGTCACTCGTATAATTTTCTTGATCCCCTCTAAACGATCTATTCTTTCTATGTACATATTTCCAGAATATCTATATTTTAGCAAATCTCAAGATCTGGGTATATGAATTGTATTATCAAAGAACCATTTTCCCATGGAATAAAATATTTACTAAGATGTTCAGGCTAGCGACGTGCGTGTTGTTGTCTCCTGATGATGTTCAACAGTACCACAACGTCTTATGAACAAAGAGGCGGATAACATTACTTTTCGGGACATAAGTTGAATTGTTAAAGCTGCAGAGATCACTCGCATCACCAGGCTACCATTATCCTTGGCTGTACCACGTTTCAATTTCTGCATGTTGGCCTCCTCGAGTCTCTCGATGTTGATGGCTTAGAATTAAAGTGTATTGTGGTTGATGAAAATGTATATCTGTTCACTGGGACCCATTCAGTGTTGTACATATATATATATATATATATATATATATATATATATATATATATATATATATATATAATGCGTAAGTAACCACTAGGAAAAGTAGACTAACGAAGCAGAGCGCTTTCGTATAATTACATCTTCAGTGCAGATACAAAGAAGGAATTATATAATGAAGAAACAAGGTACAGAATATATTCTGTACCTTGTTTCTGCACGGAAGATGTAATTATACGAAAGCGCTTTGCTTCGTTAGTTTACTTTTCCTAGTGGTTACTTACGCATTTGTGAACACACGCTCCTAGTGTTTTTATTGCATATATAATATATATATATATATATATATATATATATATATATATATATATATATATTTTGATTTGTTAAAGGGTTATGGGACGGTTTAAGTAGCTACTTGGAGGTTAGGAGAAGAGCTTTCTCAGATCTTAGCGGGTGATAAATCAACTCCAGACTGCTCCGGGGAAGGGTCGTATGGAATTGCGCAAATGTGCATAACACGTGGTTTATGCATGCATGGCTTGCGCAGCCTTGCAGAGAGCCTCACTCCATCCCTCTCTCTGTCACTTTCTCTCTCTCTCTCTCTCTCTCTCTCTCTCTCTCTCTCTCTCTCTCTCTCTCTCTCTCTCTTTCTCTTTATGCCTCTTTTTCTTAGCTCTCTTTCTCTGGCTCTTTCTTTTTTTCTCTCAATTTCTCTCTTGCAGTTTCTTTCTCTCTCTCTTATTTCTTATCTCTCTCTTTTTCTCTCAGTTTTCTCTCTTACAGTTTCTCTCTCAGTTTCTCTATCTCTCTTAGTTTTTTCTCACAGTTTTTCTCTCTGTTTATCTCTCTCTACCTCTCTTTCCCTCAAACCCCATCTCTCTCTCTCTCTCTCTCTCTTTCTCTCTCTCTTTCTCTCTTTCTCTCTTTGGTTTTTGCCATCAGCATGTCATACGAGGATTGACCTCGGGTTACATTCGTGTGGGAACGCTTTGATTCATCTTCTATTTCTTCTTCTTCATCTCCTTCATTGTCGTCGTCGTCCTCATTGTTGTCGTCGTCATCATCGTCTTCATCTTTTTCCTCTTCTCTTTCTTCCTCTTCTATTTCTTCCTCTTCTTCTATTTCTTATTCTTCGTTGTCGTCGTCGCCTTCGTCATCGTCATCTTCGTCTAAAATTTTTCCTCTTCTCCCTCTTCTTCTATTTCTTTTTCTTCTTCAATGTCGTCGTCATCATCGTTTTCATCTTTTTCCTCTTCTTCCTCTTCTTCTATTTATTCTTCTTATTCTTCATCTTCATTGTCATCGTCACCATCATCCTCGTCGTCGTCGTCATTTTTGTCCTCTTTATCTTTTTCATCTTCTTCCTCATCCTATTCTTCTATTTCTTCCTATTCTTCTTCATTGTCGTCGTCATCATCGTCTTCTCCTTCAGTTTTTTTCCTTTTCTCCCTCTTCCTCTTCTATTTCTTCTTCATTGTCACTGTCGTCATCGTCTTCACCTTTTTCTTCTTCTTCTTCCTCTTCTATTTCATCTTCATCTTCTTCACTGTCATTGTCTTCATCGCCATCGTCGTCATCATCATCTCCGTCCTCCTCTTCTTCTTCCTCTTCTATTTCTTCTTCCTCTTCACTGTCATCTTCTCCATCGCCATCGCCGTCGTCATCATCATCTTCGTCCTCCTCTTCTTCTTCCTCTTCTATTTCTTCTTCTTCATCTTCTTCACTGTCATTGTCTCCATCGCCATCGCCATTATCATCATCTTCGTCCTCCTCTTCTTCTTCCTCTTCTATTTCTTCTTCATCTTCTTCACTGTCATTGTCTCCATCGCCATCGCCATTATCATCATCTTCGTCCTCCTCTTCTTCTTCCTCTTCTATTTTTTCTTCTTCATCTTCTTCACTGTCATCGCCATTATCATCATCTTCGTCCTCTTCCTCTTCTTCCTCTTCCTCTCCTTATTCTTTTACTTTTCTTTTAAATTTGAAGAAGAAACCAAAAACTCAGAGTCTGCATCGGATGACCGACTGCTCCTGAGACTCGATGTCGAAGAATTTGCTTAATTTAACCTTTGGTATTCATTCTTTAGCCTCTCTCTCATGACGGTGCCACGGGACCTTAGAACATACATATAAGAACATTAGAATGGAGGAGACTGCAAGAGACCATAAGGCCTACACTAGGTAGTTCCATGTACATGGCCACCTGTCATCCCCATTTATAAAGACATCTACCCTTCTCTTAACATAAGAAAAACAAAATACAAACATACCATAAGAGTGGAGGAGACCATAAGGCCTACACTAGGTAGTTCCATGTCCATGACCACCTGTCATCCCCATCCATAAAGCTATCTAATCTCTTAACATAAGAAAAAAATACAAACATAAGAACATAAGAAGAGACTGCAAGAGACCATAAGACCTACATTAGGTAGTTCCATGTCCATGACCACCTGTCATTCCCATCCATAAAGTTATCTAACCTTTTCTTAAGAACCTAAGAATGAAAGAGACAGCAAGAGACCGTAGGGCCTACACTAGGTAGTTCCATGTCCCTTACCACCCGTCATCCCATCCATAAAATTACTCCAATGATGACGGACTCAGGCAATATAATAATGAAGGAGACCGCAAGAGACCATAAGACCTACACTAAGCAGTTCCATGTCCGTTACCACCTGTCATCCCAATCCATAGTCATCTCATCTTCTCTTAAATCAACCGATAGTTTGAGCGTTCACTACATGGATAGTTGGAGAGTCCTGAAGCCTATCAGGAGGCTAGGACGGTGCCCCTCACAGAGGACTTTTTACCGTGGAATTTAATGAACCATGCCCTTGGTCCAACTCGCTGGCGGGAAGGGCTCGATCTCCCGTCACCTCGACCTCCGCCGCAAGTAGAGACGCTCTAAACCGCTCGGCCAGCGAACGTTTATATGTGTGTGTGTGTATATATATATATATATATATACACATAAAGAAGTAAGGTATTCTGGTTTTAAATGACTATGTGTAGATCGTTCGGGGGCATTCTTTGATAGGGTCCCTCCTCACACCCGCCACACGCCTCAGAAACCCAATGGAATCCCATTGCGTTTGCAAAAGCTGTTTATTCATTAATCCATGTCAGTAAGGAAATGAACACATTTTGCTGTTTTTATTTTATTTTTTTTCATTTTATCTATATGCCAAGGGCTTTTTCCACCTTATAAGAGAGGTAGCCAAGTCAGAGGCACGCAACCACTCCCATGCATTCCACTTCCACCCATTCCACCCCCATCCACTCCACTTCCATTGTGTTTTTTTTTTTTTTTTTTTTTTTCTCTCTCTCTCTCTCTCTTTTATTTTAGCTCCTCCTGGATGGCGGGTCATCCCTGTCACCCGCCCACTGCTTGGGGTCAGAAACAGTGCATTATGGTCCATGACCTTTTTAATTTCGGATTTGGCGTGGAACGAATTTTTGATCCATTGATGGAGAGAGCGTCTTGGAGTAAAAAAAAAAAAAAAAAAAAAAAAAAAAAAATCCCTTTTCTTAGCCATCAAAACCACTCCCACCCATTCCATCCCCAACATACTCCACTCCCCTCCACCCTCTTCCCTCCCTCTTATCTTGGCCCCTCCTGGATGTCGGGTCATACCTGCATCTCCCCCCACTGCCCTGGGTCAGAGGCAGTGTCGCAAGACATAGCATATCCACAACAAGCAAGACCGGGGTAACATGTACCCAGAAAAAGGGAAAAAAGAAAAAAAAAAAAAAAGGAAAAAAAAAAAAAAGAAAAAAAAAGGAAGAAGAAAAAAAAAAAAAAATTAACTCCTCAATAGCAGTGAAAGGTTTCCAAGATGTATTGTCCCCCTGATCTTCGTCATCCATGACCTAACGCGCGACGTCAAGTCCCGAGGTCGTTCCCCAGTGAGGGAATCGTTCCGTCCCGTTGCTCGCTTGACTGGAGCGGAGATTCCCTTCGAGAAGACGCGCATATATAATGGGCTCAGTACAATACAATGGATGAGTGTCTCAAGGATGAAATATTTTGGTTCTTGGTGAGTCTTTTAGGATTTTTTTTCTTGGCGATAAATTACCGAATGGAGAGCCCAAGAGGTGGTGATGTGGATTTAAGAAAGGTATGACAAAAAAGGGGGAAATGATTTATATTATTATTATTATTATTATTATTATTATTATTATCATTATTATTTTAATAGAGCTTAGTGTTTCTCTTCTTAATAGAGCATAGTCTCTCTCTCTCTCTCTCTCTTTCTCTCTCTCTCTCTTTTTAGTAGAGCTTACTGTCTCTCTTTAATGGAGCTTAATCCTCTCTCTCTCTCTCTTTTCCTCTCTTAGTAGAGTTTAATGTCTTTCTTTTTAATAGAGCTTAGTCTCCCTCTCTTTCTCTCTCTCTCTCTCTCTCATTCTCTTTCTATTTCTCTCTCTCTCTCTTTCTCTGTCTCTCTTTAGTAGAGCTTAGTGTCTTTCTTTTTAATAGAGCTCAGTCTTTCTCATTCTCTCTCTCTCTCTCTCTCTCTTTCTTAGTAGTGTATTTCTTCTTGATAGAGCTCAGTCTCTCTCTCTCTCTCTCTCTCTCTCTCTCTCTCTCTCTCTCTCTCTCTCTCTCTCTCTCTCTCTCCCTTTAGTAGAGCTTGGTGTCTTTCTTTTTAAAAGAGCTCAGTCTCTCTCTCTCTCTATCCCTCTCTTAGTAGAGCTTAGTGTCGTTCTTTTTAATAGAGCTCAATCTCTCTCTCTCTTTCTCTCTTTCTTAGTAGAGCTTAGTGTATTTCTTCTTGATAGAGCTCAGTCTTTCTCTCTCTCTCTCTCTCTCTCTCTCTCTCTCTCTCTCTCTCTCTCTCTTTAGTTTCCAAACATAGAATATATCAGATATATCGTAACAGTAACCAGCGGTTCTATCTCAGGAGACCAATATCGCACCGCCGACGACCTGGAATAGCGGACGCGTCGGAGGAGTCCCAGAGGTCACAGTCGTCAAAGAACGCTGCGTGCCTCCGGGCCGTAGGGGCATCACTAAAATCTCTTAAGATATTGATTACGTAAAGCGGGGGGGAATATGAAAATATGCGTGCCTCGGCTCCGTAGGGGCGCCTCCGAAAGCCTTTTTTTTTTTTTTTTTTTTTTTTTTTTTTTTTTTTTTTTTTTTTTACTACGCGAAGCATTGTTCAAAGGTACATAGAGAGTGAAATTGGGAAAATATATAAAAAGAGTGAGGAAAAGAGGTAGAGAGAGGCATACAGGCATGTAAGGGAAAGAGAGAGGCAGATGGACAAATCAATGTGAAAAAGAGCGGAGAGAGGGGAAAGAGAGAAGGACAGAGAGAGAGAGAACCGAGAGGGGGAAAGAGAAAGGCAGATAGACAAATAAATATTATGAAAAAAGAGCAGAGAGAGAGAGAGAGAGAGAAAGGGGGGGAAAGGGAGAACGACACAGACAGTCGGTAAATTATTATTTATATATCAATATATGAATGTATACCTACATATATGTATATATACCTACATATATGTATATATGAATATATACCTATATATATGTATATATGAATATATACCTACATGTATGTATATATTAATATGTATCTACACATATGTATATATGAATATATACCTACACACACACACACACACACACACACACACACACACACACACACACATATATATATATATATATATATATATATATATATATATATATATATATATATATATATATATATATATATGTATATATATATATATATTATACCTGTATTATATGTTTGGTTGAAAAATACAGCTATTTTTATATTTGTCATAATCTTCTTACTTTCGATTTCTCTAATTGTGTAGAATTGCACATTAAGCTTCATGATAACGTACAGTGTGTACATAACGTTGTGGATACAAAATTAACCTTTTAGCTGTATTTTGATACGCCTTTTGGTACATATACCGAACATCGGCGTTGAACTCCACGTACAAGTCTATAATTAGAAAAATCGAAAGTACTACCAAGAATGCTCGCTGGCCGAGCGGTTTAGAGCGTCGCTACTTGCGGCGGAGGTCGAGTAGACGGCAGTTCGAACCCTCCCGCCAGCGAGTTGGACCTAGGGCATGGTTCATTAAATTCCTTGCTACAAAGTTCTCTGTAAGGGGGCCGAGTTAAAACTAGCACGAAGATCATAAATGCATGAGTAAATTTATTTTACAACCAAATTATTCTACAGGAAAACCTGCCTAAATATACAAATGTATTCATATATGTATATATGCATACATGTGTATATATGCATATCTATACATGTGTACGTATGTACATATGTATATTATTATATGTATTTATGTAAACATATATCTATATATGTATATATTTTATATGTATAAAGGTATGTGCTTGTATATACTGTAATATATGCATATGTGCATGCATGCATATATGTGTATATGTATGTATACATACGTGTGTGTGCGCGCGCGCACGCGCTTCGAATATTGACAAACCTAAGAGCAACTTTGTATTATTTGGATGGAGAAGTGATGATGCCCAAATTTCTTCTTCTTTTCCTTCTTCTTCTTCTTCTTCTTCTTCTTTTTTTTTCCTTCTTCTTCTTCTTTTCCTTCTTCTTCTTCTTTTCCTTCTTTTCCTTCTTCTTCTTCTTTTCCTTCTTCACATTCTTCTTCTTCTTCTTTTCCTTCTTCACATTCTTCTTCTTCTTCTTCTTTCTTCCTCCTCTTATTCTTCTTCCTCACCTTCTTCATCTTCTTCTTCCATTTCTTCTTTTCCTTCTTCTTCGCCTTCTTCGTATTCATCTTCTACCACCACTACTACTACATAATAATAATAATAATAATAATAATAATAATAATAATACTATAACTATTGTTGCATCTATTACTGCTATGTCTTGCGTCATTGCTAGTTTAACTAGTAATGGTCATAGTACTAGAATTGCCCCTTGTAACGGCTATTGACTATTAAGAACATGAAAATGAAGGAGACTGCAAGAGACCGTTGGGCCTACACTAGGGAGTCCGTGTCTTATGGAGTCCGTGACGCCCCCACGGATCAGACCCACGCAGCATTGTTTTGTGTAATTGCTGGCGCCACGCAAGAGGAGAGAATGCTGATGACTTCTGACTTATGCTCGTGGATCACCGCCGTTCTGTTTGTGGTGGGCGGCGAGGAGCCTACGACAGGAGACGCTGAGTGGCCGCGGCAGAAGCCACCACCTTTGCCCTACGTGCTTTGGGGACTATTGGGGAATGCAGGTAACACACAGTCACTGCTGTGAAGAGTGCGGGATTCGAACCCTCAACTGAACGAATGCGAGGCCAGTACGCTTACGATGACGCCACCAGTTCAAGCCCGAAGGGCTACATTTTTCTTTTAGGGGGAAGAGGAGGAGGAGGAAGGGAAGAGAAGGATGAAGAAGGGGAAGAGGAGGAGGAAGGGAAGGAGGAGGAGGGAGGGAAGAAAGAGGAGGAGGGGGAAGAAGAAGAGGATGATGATGAAGGGAAGGAGGAGGAGAAGAGGAACAGGAACAGGAGGAGTTAGGGAAAGAGGAGGAAGAGGAAGAGGAGGAGGGGAAGGAGGAAGAAGAGGAGGGGAAGGTGGAGGAGGAGGAGTCGGGGTAACGGGACCGAAAGACTCCCGTGACACGTCATCGGAGCTTGGCGTGGAGGAGGAGGAGGAAGAAGAGGAGGAGGAGGAGGAGGAGGAGGAGGAAGAAGAAGAAAAGGAGGAGGAGGACGAAGAAGAGGAGGAAGAAGAAGAGGAGGAGGAGGAAGAAGAAGAGGAGGAGGAGGAGGAAGAAGAGGAGGAGGAAAAGGAAGAAGAGGAGGAGGACGAAGAAGAGGAGGAGGAGGAAGAAGATGAAGAAGAGGAGGAAGAAGAGGAGGAGGAGGAGGACGAAGAAGAGGAGGAGGAGGAGGAAGAAGAGGAGGAGGTTGGTATACAGTATGTCGCCCTCGAAGATGGGAACGAGAAGGAGCCTTGCTTGGTATGGGTGGAGCAAGTTTGGCTGCTTGACCACCTTCCTCCTCCTCCTCCTCCTCCTCCTCCTCTTCTTCTTCCTCCTCCTTCTTCCTTCTCGAACTCTTCCTCCTCGACATCCTCCTCCTCTTCCTTCTCCTCCTTCCTTCCTTCCCTTCCACCTCCTTCTTGAATTCCTCCTCCTTCTCGACCTTCTCTTCCTCCTCCTTCTCCTTCTTCCTTCCATCACTTCCTCCTTCTCCTCCCCTTCCTCTTCCTCCTCTTCCTTCATCTCCTCCTCCTCTTCCTCCTCTTCCTCCTCATCTTCGTTCTCCTCGTCCTTCCTTCCTTCCATCACTTCCTCCTCCTTCTCCTCTTCCTCCTCCTCCTCTTCGACCTTCTCCCGTCCTCCATCTCTTCCTCCTCCTCCTCTTCCTCCTCCTCGACCTCCTCCTCCTCCTCCTCCTCCTCCACTAACTTCTTTCACCTTTTCCTCTCAGAGAAAATAACCAAAAAATGCAGACATCACACGTGTCAGTAAACATTGTGTGTATGTGTGTGTGTGTGTGTGTGTGTGTGTGTGTGTGTGTGTGTGTGTGTACACACCATTTACATACATGTATACCGCGTATACAAACATGCTTGAACAGCATACATATATACATCTATAAACGCGCGCACACACACACACACACACACACACACACACACACACACACACACGGCTCGATGGTGCTGTGGTACTGCAGTGGACCACTAATTCAATGATACTAGTTCGAGTCCCTCCTAGGGTTGAAAATTTCAGCATCGCTGCACTGCGAGCCGGCACTCCAACTCTGGTGGGCAAGGAGTTTGTGTGTGTGTGTGTGTGTGTGTGTGTGTGTGTGTGTGTGTGTGTGATCACAGCATTCCCCATACATTGGGCCATATACGACCTCTGAGCTCTCATCCGAGAAGGTAACACCTGTCACCAGTCCAACACGTGATCCAGGACCGTAGTTAATGACAATCGAATATTAAACGAGTTTACCGACAGCCGTCGTTTAGTGTTGACCAATAAGGAAGGCAGGTGGCTCCTGCTCCAGCTGCTTCTGCTACAGGTGGTGAGGGGGAGGGGGAGGGGGGCCAGGGGGGGAAGGGGAGGGGGTAGACGTTGACGCTAGCGCCGCCAGCGGGTAAATGGGTAACTGTTTCGGGAATTCACTTCCTCGTATCGACGAAGTATTTGGTCGTTAATTAAGGCAGAAGGTCCCCCCCTCCCCCCCCTCCCCCCCTCGTTACACCCCGAATCCCAAGAATGGGCTGCTCTTGTTTTGTACGTAGGCAGAGCAGAACGAGAGAGAGAGAGAGAGAGAGAGAGAGAGAGAGAGAGAGAGAGAGAACCAAAAACATTTTCTTCTTTTTCTTTTCCTTCTTGTCGTCATTATTATTATTATAGTTATCACCACCATTATTGTTATTGTTATTATTATTATAATTATTATAATTATTATTGTTATTATTATTGTTATTATTAATATTATTATTATTATTATTATTATTATCATCATTATTATTGTCTTGCTGTTATTATTATTAGATTATATTATTAATAATATTATCATTAATACTATTATTATCAATAGTAATAATTACAATATTTCTTTCTCTTAATGATTATTATTTTCATTGTTGCTGTGTATGGGGACAGACGTCCGACCTGGGTTGACCTTAGTTGAACCTTGGGACGGAGCGATGGAGGCGCGGTACAGCGGACACGTGGGCGAGAAAGAACAACGCCCACCAAGGTCAAAGGCCCCCGAGATGGTCAATGACCTATTTCTCCCGTCTGGGCAAATTTAAAAAGGGAAATAGGCAAGAACTGGTTTACCTATAGTCGTTAACGAATGGAATGGACTAAAGGGAAATAGGCAAGAAGTGGTTTACCTATAGAGTGGTTAACAAATGGAATGGACTAGAAGGAAAATAGGCAAGAACTGTTTTACCTATAGAGTAATTAACGAATAGAATAGACTTGTTAACCATGTAGTTAGTGAACGCTGAGACTATCATTTGTTTTAAGAAACGGTTAGACGACTTTATGTCTGGAGATGACAGATGGTCATGGAAAAGGAACTGCCTAGTGTAGGCCTTATGGTCTCTTGCAGTCTCCTTCATTCTTATGTTCTTAATTAAGAGAAGGTTAGATAACTTTATGGACGGGGATAATAAGTGGTCATAGACATGGAACTATCTAGTGTAGGCCTTATGGTCTCTTGCAGTCTCCTTCATTCTTTTATTCTGAAGAGGTTAGATAACGTTATATGGGGATGATAGGCGGTAAGGGAGATGGAACTTCATATTGTAGGCCCTATGGTCTCTTGCAGTCTCCATCAGTCTCCTGCGAAATATGGAGGAAAAAAATGTGTAGATTAAAGAATGATGCTCATAAGAGAAGGTATCCGGACAAAACACCTCCCGGACGAAATGCCACCTGGACGAAATACCACCCGGACAAAATAGCCCCCGGACGAAATAACCCCCAACGAAACACTCCCTCCCCCGTACGAAATACTTCCCCTCCGTACGAAATACTCCCCCCCCCCACGAAATACTACCTCCCCGCGTAGGAAATACTCCCCCCGGACGACCCCCCCCCCCCGAGAATCCCCCGTACAAAACACCCCGGACAAACCAACCCCAACCCCAACCCGAACCCTCCGAACAAAACAGTTCCGGACAATCCACCCCCCCCGGACAAAACACCTCCGGGCAATCCGCCCCCGTACAAAACACCTCCGAACGAATCAGAACGGAATCATCTAAGAAAAACAACATGGATCTTGTTCAGACAAAGTTTGAATGAAAGAATAACGCTGAATAGAGAGACTTATAAGAAAAAGAAAATCGACAAAAAAGAAAAGAAAACGGAAGGTAAGCGCGATCGTTTTACAGGAAGATACGGAACTGGAACGACATTCCGACGACGAAGGTAAAAACTTCTTTGACGTTGTTAAGATCAGCAATAACCACAGAGTACCCATGTAAAGATAACCTTTCCCACGTGTTGGCTTGTAAAGAGTAGCAACCACAGAGACGGGCTTGTGAATACAAACCGGCCCAACAGTGACGTTCATTTAATTAAGGTCAGGCCAGCTTAGCTCATAATGAGCTTGTTAAGGTCAGCCAAAAACCCCAAATATTAGCTCGTAAAGCTAAACAACCCTCAGGTACTCAACGAATCTTTACAACGTCCATCTTCCGACTCCAACACATCGCTTTGCTTCGCTTCGCTTGTTAAGACCAGCCAAAACTCCAAAATATTAGCTCGTAAAGCTAAACAACCCTCAGGTACTCAACGAATCTTTACAACGGCCATCTTCTGACTCCAACGTATCGCTTTGCTGTGCTTAGCTTTGCTTTGCTTAGCTTTGCTTCGCTTCGCTTTGCTTAGCTTCGCTTTGCTTCGCTTCGCTTTGTTTTGCTTCGCAGAGCAGAGCAGAGCAGTGTGCCTCCGATCGCAAACGAACGGACTGGAGGAGGAGCAACGGGCGTGCGAGCTCGAGGAGGAGGTGAGTAGGTCGCGGGTGCGCGTTGGTGCCTGCAGATGTTGTCCGCTTTGTTAGCAATGTACCGTAGCGCGGCGCGGCGCAGTCGAGCGGCGGACTCTTCGACCGAGTTTGTGGTATTCGGTTCATTTCTTCCAGACAAGACGTCCTCTTCCTCAATACATCTCTGGCTTCTCTAGGCGTCAGGGTCACAGCCGCATTTGTATTCCGTTTGTCCTTGTAAAGGCGTTTATCACACTGGGGTCGTTTTTCCGCCGACTGTCGGAGCAAATTGGAGCAGATTTGTAGCACCCAGCTTTCGGGAAGGAGTATGATATGCTGGAGGGAAATAAATTTCCTCCGTCATAACAAATTTCATTTTATGTAATTTTGTTGAGAAAACAAAATTGTTTGCCTTAGTGATTTGACGGCGGAAAGGGTTCTGGAGGTGGGCGGTACCGCCGATTAATCGGAGGTTGGAGGAAAAATAGCCCAGTGTGATAACCCTTTTAGCAGTATAGGGATTTGAAGTTGAGTACACTCGTTTAGCATTCGATGAAATAAAAGCTGAGAGGTGTCCATTTTCGATCTGTACGTGAACAAAGGGTTGAGGATCGTAGGAAGGGGCAAAGGTAGCCACGTGAGGTACAACTGGCCACTGTCTTTGTTGCATACCGAATTATGACAGACAGGGAGATAAAACCACCAACTACTATGTGTTTTGTATAATTACTCCCTTTATTTTGTTGACAAACATAATTAGGTGTGTAACAATGATAATGGCCAGTTTTATCCCGTGTTGGTGCCTCTACGGTACATACAAGTATAAGTTAAGTTTGTGAGTTAAAATAAATAAATAATAAAGGAAATGGGGGTCACAGGATCCGTGTTCTTGGTGGACTGCATCATGAAGACTTTTAGAATTTTGGAAATGAAAAACTCAAATTTGGAGGAAATCATTTAAATGATGAATTACGAATTCATTAGCTGAGTAGCTGCGGCCGAAGCCGCCACCTTTGACCTGTTGTGCATAAGGAAGACTACTAGGGTAGGTAACACATAGTAGTCAATGTTGGGAATCGCAGAGGAATGCTTGGGACTCGAACTCGGAAATAAGCGAATGCGAAACCAGCCCACCAGATGTTGGGAATGTCAAGGGCATTTCAGAGAGGAATGTTCTGTTGAGAAGGGTTCTGTTGGTGACCTCAAAAGAAGAAAAAGAAGAAGAAGAAGAGAGATCCCACGCCCAGGAAATCTGTGCTTAGTTTTCGTCACTGTCAGTGAATCAGCTTGTCGAGCTTCATTGGATCGCCGCGACCGTGACACTCCGTTGTGTGTCGTCACAACGAAAGAGAGAGGACGCTCTCTCTCTCTCTCTCTCTCTTCTTCTCTCTGTACATGGGGAAAAATAAAATCAGTGATTTCTAGATAATACCACGACAATTATCTTTTAATCTAGAATTGTCTTCTAGATATGATGTACGATATTTCATAACCAGAGAAAGACCCATGTTCACACATTATGTGTGCAATATATATATATATATATATATATATATATATATATATATGTGTGTGTGTGTTCCTTCAAGGTGTCCAGGGATCACCGCGGGGTGAATGAAACCGTGAGGAGGTCGCCAGAAGAAAGTATGTGATGCATCCATGCCGCTGTGTTGTGGGGCGAGTTCCGGGGAGGGGGAGGGGGGACTGGTCAGGTGAGAACGAGATGTTGCCCATATATGGAACACGTCAAAAGGAGATGGCTCACGTGACCTTTACATGAGCACGCGCGCGCACACACACACACACACACACACACACACACACACACACACACACACACACACACACACACACACACACACACACACACACACACATATGCAAAGGTATATACATAGACACACATACACATACACATGTACTTTTTGCACTGAAGATGTAATATACGAAAGCGCTCTGCTTCGTTAGTTTCTTATTAGCATACACATAGACACACACACGGACACACACACACACACACACACACACACACACACATACATACACACATACGTGCACACACACATGCACACAAACACACACACACACACACACACACACACACACACACACACACACACACACACACACACACACACACACACACACACACACACAATTCCATCGATGGTTCTCTCAGTGTTGTGTTAATAGAAGGTTAAATAGCTTTATGGCTTTGGATGATAAGTGGGAACGGACAAGGAACTGCGCAGTGTAGGCCTTATGGTCTCTTGTAGTCTCCTTCTTTCTTATGTTCTTATGAATAAAATCGTCTGGCGGCAGCTTGTGATCGTTAAGAAATTATATTTTCTCATAATTTTTCAAACATTTGTTTATCTTAATTATTTGTTTATTTATTGATTGATCTATTTATTATTATTTTTATTTGTGTATTCTTTATGTATTTATTATGTGTATTTTTTATTTGTGTATTTTTATGTATATCTGTATTTTTATGTATTCATATATCTGTGTATTCTTTATGTATTTATCTATATGTATATTCTTTATGCATTCATATGTCCGTGTATTCTTTGTATTCATTTATCTGTGTATTTTTATGTATTAATATATCAGTGTATTCTTTGTATTTATATGACTGTGTATTCTTTTTGTATTAATTCACTGATATATTCTTGGAAATATTCATTCAAAACCACAACATTTTCAATATACCAACATACCACATGGACTTCTCACCATATATACCAACATACCAAGTCGGATCGAGCCCCCCTTGGGTGAAGTACAGAGGCTGTATCGTCCTTCATGGGGATAGTCCGGTCCTGTAATGGACCAATAAGGCTGAACTACAAATATACGTCTTTATTCTTCCCTGTCAGAAGGCTAGAACGGTGCCCCTCACAGAGGACTTTATAGCGTGGAATTTAACGAACCATGACGTTGGTTCAAATTCGCAGGGTTCGAACAGCCATCCCCTCGACCTTCGCCACAGGTGAAGACGCTCTAAATCGCTCGGCCAGTGTTTACATTTGTTTATTTTCTTGTTTCAGATTCAGCGTTATCGAGAAGCGCAAGCAGCTGCGGCGGCGGCTGTAGCGGCGGCGGCGGCGGCTGCTGCTGCTGCGACAGCCCCAGCCGCCGCTCAGCCACCACAGCCACCTCCCCCACCCCCACCACCACCACCTCCACCCCCAACTACGTCATCAACGACAAAGGTAATTCACGTTTTTTTTTTTTTTTTTTTTTTTTTTTTTTTTTTTTTTTTTTTTTTTTTTTTTTTAGTGGGTTTCTGTCCTCGTGTATGTTTGGTTAGTTTATATGTTTTTGTTTGTTTATTAT
>NC_134816.1:43002586-43155086 GCF_046742065.1 Oratosquilla oratoria
AATATAAATAATATTTTATAATTCTGCAGGCTGTATATTTTCAGTAGTATTACTGCCATACCCAATAAACCGTATATTATTATTATTTATTATTATCAAATGCTTATAGGAAGCTCGCTGGCTGAGCGGGTTAGATCGTCGTTACTTGCGGCGAAGGTCGAGGGGATGGCGGTTCGTATACTGCCACCGGCGAAGTTGAACCAAAGCATGGTTCCTTAAATTCCACGCTACAAAGCCCTCTGTGAGGGGCACCGTCCTAGCCTCCTGATAGGGGGAGTAGTGTGTGACGTTAAACCATATCATCATCATTATTAAATGCTTATGTCTAGACATAACCTCGACATTATATGGACAGCTGATTTAGGTTAAATCTATCTCCGCCATTTTGAAGATTTATGTCTAGACTTGGGGGTTAGAATCTTTGATCAATTCAGGTTTCAGGGTTTCAGGATGTTCATGACTTCAGTGGAGGAATGGGCTCATGATTCAGGAAGTGGTGCATGACGACGTTTGCACTGTCGGGTCGCGATCTTGCAGATGAAATAAAATCTTCAAGGACACAGGGTCGACCCCCTTCTGTCAATCCAGGGCGCCGCCCCCCCCCCCACCAGAAGGAAATTCGCGAAAATAAAATATGTTAAACGCGACACCGGATGGAAGACGCTGGAAGCAGTTTTATTTTAATTTATTTTATTTTGTTTTTCGTTTTATTTCATTTTGAGTGCGAGTATGTGTGTGTGTCTGTGTGTGTGCGCGTGCGAGTATGTGTATGTGTTTATGTGTGCATGTGTGTGTGTGTCTGTGCGTGTGCGCGCGCGAGTATGTGTATGTGTTTATGTGTGCATGTGTGTGTGTGCATGTATGTATGTTTATATGTGTGTACTCGCGAGTATGTGTATGTGTTTATGTGTGTGTGTGTGTGCGCGCACGAGTGTGTGTGTGTGTGTGTGTGTGTGTGTGTGTGTGTGTGTGTGCGCGCGAGTATGTGTATGTGTTTATGTGTGCATGTGTGTGTGTGCATGTATGTATGTTTATATGTGTGTACTCGCGAGTATGTGTATGTGTTTATGTGTGTGTGTGCGCGCGTGCGTACGTGTGTGTGTGTGTGTGTGTGTGTGTGTCTGTGCGTGTGCGCGCGCGAGTATGTGTATGTGTTTGTGTGTGCATGTGTGTGTGCATGTATGTTTATATGTGTGTGCTCGCGAGTATGTGTATGTGTTTATGTGTGTGTGTGTGTGTGTGTGTGTGTGTGTGTGTGTGTGTGTGTGTGGGTGTGTGCGCACAGTTTACAACGCGTACTATTCAATATGAAGTAGATATGCACCTTCTCCCAAAGGGTTGCACGTGGCCAGTTAGGATAGGTTAGATTAGAGAAGGCTTGGTTAGGTTATGTTAATTATGACATGTAAAGAACGACAAAAATTATATTCGTCCATAAGGAAATGGTACCACAGGAGTGAATGAAATCGCCTGACAAGAAAAAGGTTACAAGAACGAAACCGGAGACGATGGATCACAATTATATATATATATATATATATATATATATATATATTTTTTTTTTTTTTTTTTTTTTTAGCCTAAGAATAGCGAGACGACAACGGCGGCGATGGACCATCACAGAGAATGCGAGGAACTTATTATTATCCAGAGTGACAGTTAATTACGACAATTTTTTCATAACGGTTAATTAATGGCGGTTAAGAAGCCACGTTGAGAGTCAGTAGGTCGCGAAGCTGCACGCCGTGACGCGTGGCAAGACGCAGCTGCATACAGCAGTACACCTGAGATTCGAATTGGTGCTCCTCGAGTTCATTGCAGCTTCGACTGAGAGCGATTTTGCCAAACCAGCTGCTGGTCCCACTGATGCAGCTTAGACCTGATATTAGAACATAAGAATGAGACTGCAAAAGACCTACACTAGGCAGTTCCATGTGCATGACCACCTGTCATCCCCATCCATAAAGTTGTCTAACCGTTTCTTGAAACAACCGATAGTTTCAGCGCTCACTAATTGGTTACTAAGTCTATTCCATTCCTTGACCAGCCTATTAGTAAACCAATTCTTGCCTAGTTTTGGAACAGAGTCAGAATAAATGCAGCTTAGTCCATAGTTGACATAGCTGCTATCCAGATTCTCAAGGTTTCAGTTAGCTGTTTTCTGGATTGATGCTGCAACATTTGCAACCTGAATTGATTGATAGCTTCTGCCCGGAGGGTTAGACACACCTCTATGTGGCTCTGCAGTGTCCGAAACTTCACAGTATCAGTCACAGTCATATTTTTCTCCCATTAAAGATCTGGGACGACCCGTCATCCAGGTGGTTCCAAGATAAGAGGGAGGGAGGAGGGTGGAGGGGAGTGGAATATATAGGAAATGGAATGGGTGGGAGTGGTTTCTATGCCTTTTTCTTTTTGGCTACCCCCCTAGGGGGAAAAAGCCTTTGGTATATGTAGTATGTACTGAACTAAAGGTCTGCTTACACAGCGCTGCTTTTGACGCTAGACACTAGCTTCTTTATTCGCTTCTGAAACGCCAGACGCGAGCGGTACAATTGAACATATTCAGCTTTATCGCAGCGTCTGTTTGACGCTGCGAATCTACGAATTTAGTCGTCAGCGAATAAAAGACGCTTGTCCAAAGCGAATTAAAGCAGTACCGCGTAAACGACGCTTAACTGACAATAGGTTCTTTTTCTTCCAACTAACAACAAAAAGCCCCTCGGCGATGGTGGTTGACAGCGGAGGCAGGACATAGTGATCTCTGAAAGCTCTCAGTAGCAACCCACATGGTACAGACCCAGTGGTCACCCTGTGGTGTGCTTGAGAAGCAATACAGTTCGTCAACAGCCTGCACGACTGAGCAGCCCTAGACAGGATCCACTCTTGAGTACCCCTTATAAGGAATGGACTGAAAAAGGTGCCCTAGATGTAGCCTTTCTAGACATAAATCTGGCTAGGGAACCTCCAGCAAGGTCACCCAAACGCGGCTTGAATGATAATGGTAACCAAACAACGACAAAAGAGAGGAAACAACGACCCTCCTGAAACCAAGGTTCCTCTGTTGGATTCCCGCCCCGTCCCGTAACACTTCCTTGTGAACGGAGCGATGAATCCCCCCCCCCCCCGTGTCCCCGAACACGAGAACAATTTGAAATTGTAAGGGGAGCAGGTGCCCATCCCCGTCCCACAAAGGATGATAATTGCTCCGGTCGTCTCCATTATTAGCAGACCCAAACACTACAATCAGTGACTGCAACCCTGATCTCATACATACATACATATACCAAGGCTTTTTTCCCCCTCACCAGGGGGGTAGCCAAACAGGACAAGGCACAAAAACATTCCCACCCATTTCATCCCCGAAAACACACCACACCCCTCCACCCTCCCTCCCATCTCAGCACCTCCTAGATGACGGGTCATCCCTGCACCCTGTCCACTGCCCTGGGTCAGAAGCAGTGTCGCAGGACACAGCAAGGCCGCTTCATTAAATCGGCGACCCCCCCTCTCCGTCCCCCCATGCAACCCTGATCTCACTGAGGAATATTCCATTCCCGAGCCTTCCCAGCCTAATTAGTAACCAACTTGACCCATATCGAGGCGAAGTGGACCATAACTTGGAATACTCAAGATTCTTGGTCTCGAAGTCTACCAACAACGAATCGGTAACAAAGACATGCCCCACGAAGGAGTATGACTCGGGTTGTCTCATCGCCCCCGACATTTTTAATACCTGCGTGGACTGGGTATTGCACAAACTTGTCGATAATATCATTATGGAATATCCATTGGCAACATTCAAGCCAGTGACGACCTTGCCTTTGCCGATGAAGATGTACTTCTTGGAGAGTCGTTCGAGGTCCTGGTTGCAGAGCAGGAGTCACTGTACAGGGAAAAAAAACTACCGAGACACCAAGGTACCATCGCCAGCACTTATAAGTGGTACAGTATCAGTTATAAGTGCTGGCGATTGTACATTCTGTCCATGCATTTCGTGGGGAAGCTTCATATGCCCAAGTGATGTAGTACCAGTGGCGGACCTAGTCAGGGAATTATTCGAAGGCTTGGCATAGCCTATGGTGTTAAGAACTTGTTCAACCGGGATATACTCGTATAGTGTCGTTGATACTTGGGTAGGAAAACTAACATCCGAATCTTGAAATCGCTTGTATTTCCAGTCTTATTCTACGACTGTGTAACATGGACAGTGCCTGCTGATTTGAAGAGGCGTTTCGACGTGTTTTGTACCTAGTAACTTCGGAGAATCATGGAGATAAGTTGGTATAAGTTTGTATCAAACTAGCGACTGATTCGTGAGACTCGTTCAAGGCCTATGACCAGCGTGGTTTGTTATAATCAACTCCGGCTATGTAGGTATGCGTCACGCTAACTTGATGATGATTCTATTCACAAGCGGCAACGCTCATTGAGACGAAAGCGACGCCTTCAAGCCTCATGGTCGGAGCCGGTCGACCGACTCTACCGAGAGCTGTTTGGAATGGGAAGGTCGGTTGGTCAGGGAAGTACTAGAGGAACAGCGTCGGTGTGTGTATTTACCTCGGATCTGCTGCAGTCTCTGTCGAGACAGCCAGACACCATCCTACGGCAGAGCTCAGAGCTCATTATTTGCCGATCTCTGGGTAGGTCTGAGACCACTCACACACCACACACCGGGACAGCAAGGTCACAACTCCTTGACTAACGTCCCGTACCTACTCACTGCTAGGTGAACAGGGGTTACTGAATGAAACGAAGCTCCTTCCGGCGTATACTCCCCATTGATGATGGCGGATACGATTCCAAATCAATAGAAACTACAATTGAAGGTCGGTGGGGTCAGTTTTGAGAAAGGGTTTGTTCAAGGGAATTCCAGGATTGAAGATTGGCAACCGAGGGAATGCTGATTGCTTTGTTGAGCTGTCCCTTCCCATGGTCAACTGGGCTGTTATTATAAACTACAAAAGAGAGGTGGTTAAACGCTATGATGAAGGACGAGAGGAAGGATAAATGAAGAGAAAATGGAGAGGAAGTGGAAACGAGGTGGGAAATGGAGGAAGAGAAGAGAGAAGTGGACTGGGAAGGAGAACAAAAGGAAAAAGATGTGATCAGAAATGGAAAAAGAGGCAAGAGCTCTACCATGATCATCCATGCATGTCCTTCCTACCTCCTCTCTTTTGTAATCTCTTTCTCTTTTTCCCTAACTTTTCCTTCTCCTTACTTCCTCCTCCCTCCCACCTTCCTCTCTCTCCTTCCTTCCCCTCTCTCCCTCATTTACTTCATACCCTCTCCTTCCCCTCTCTCCCTCCTTCCCCTCTCTCCGTCCTTCCTCCCTTTTGCCTCTCCCTCCTCCCTCTCTCTCCCTCCTTCCCCCCTCACTTCATACCCCCCTCCTCCCTCTTACCTCTCCCTCCTGCCTCAGGACACATTCTCATTCTTTCCTTTGCTTCCTCCATCCCTCCACCCCCCCCCCCGTCTTTCTCTCCTCCCTCTCTCCCTCCCTCTCTCCCTCCCTCCTACTGTCGCGGGACATACTGTGACCTTGATGCCGGTCGTTCCCTCCACGAATTCCTCTGGAGCGTACCGCGGGTTACCTCTCCGGAGCAACAACTGAGTTTCCTTTACCATGGTGGCTCAACGTGTCCAAATAAGTGGTAAACATTGATCATTACAATATTGATAATGATGATGATGATGATGATAATGCGCACATACTCATACACGCATACATGCATACATACATACATACATACATACATACATACATACATAAAGCAGTGAGCCCTTTCCTCTCTCATCCAACACCGATTCACTTTCCCTTTCTATCTTAGCTCCTTGTGGATGAAGGGTCACACCTATCTCCCGCACCCACTGCTCGGGTCAGAGGCAATGCAGCAAGACACAGCACATCCACAGCAAGGGACTGAGAACTGAAGCTGGTTTACTCCCACCGATTCCCTTACATGGCGACCTTCTCCTTTCATCCATCTAAGAAATTGCTGAGCAGATAAGAAGAAATCTCATCCAATCGAGATCAATTTCTCATCTATCCACAACCATTCTCCATCCACACCCATCTTCTGCTCCGTCCCTTCCCTACTCGACAGACATTCCTCTCGTGCCCAGTCGGTCCCTTAGGTTATCCCCATCCACATCCGCCTGCCACGCTCCCTTTTTTTTTTTTTTTTTTTTTTAACTGATTCTTTCCATTTGCCTAAACCATCCCGATATTCGTTGACCGACCCTGTTTGCCAGTTTTCTTTCCACCCCTGATCTCTGCCTCATCTTCTCGATTTTCACTCTCTCCATTCACGTGACCTACACCATAGCTTTCAGATACTTCATCTAAAAACTTTTAGACTTTCCTGTCTTATCCAGATTCCAAGTCTCGGATCCATAAAGTGTCGTTGGCACAATCACCTCTTCATTTAATCATTAGTCTGCGTTCATCTCCAGATCCTTATTTCCCATAGTAATGACAATAATTATATTGATAATAATGGTAAAAATTATAATAATGATGATGATAGTAAATCAATATATACTCAAAGGCTTCTTCATCTATATAAGGGAAGTAGCCAGCCAAGGCATGCACCAACCCCAACATACATATATATATATATATATATATATATATATATATATATATACATATATATATATATATATATATATATATATATATATATATATATCTTTTTTCAACCACAAATCACTTTTAATTCCATGCCATCGCAGTCGAGACTGAGAGTCGCTCGATGGAGGCATCCGTTGGAAATTGAAACGTGGACGAGCCGAGGATTCGAACCCAGCTAACCCGTAACAAAGTTACAGTGACGTAGCCCAATACGCTATCCAACGGATGCCTCCATCGAGCGACTCTCAGTCTCGACTGCGATGGCATGGAATTAAAAGTGATTTGTGGTTGAAAAAAGATATTAATTGATCACTGGGAACCATTCAGTGTGTATGTATGTACACACACACACACACACACACACACACACACACACACACACACACACACACACACACACACACACACACACACACACCAAGGTTCCATTCCCTCTTCTAAAGGGGTAGCCTACTCAAAGCTCACACCTGTTCCTTGGACTGCACAACTAAACCCAATCATTACCTCCCATCGTTGCACCTCATGGACGACGTGCCATCCCCGTCTCCCGCCACACCGCTCGGGTCAAGGGCAGTGCAGCGAGGCACAGCGATAATTGCAATGGGTGAATGTCTTATCGGGTGAGGGCAGACCAACAACATCCGGGGCGATGGGGTAATGGGGGGAGAATGGGGGAATGGGGAGAGGGTGATGGGGGAGGGAGAGGGGGGGTGCACGGACAGATCGATGACGCACCAGGGTTCCGTGATTTTGATGTAACCTTCACCTTGACCATCTCCAACACCTCCAACACCTCCTCCAACACCTTCAACACCTCCAAAACTTCCACCGTCACCACCTCCAACACCTTCTCCAACACCTCCACAGCAACCTCCAGCACCTTCAACACCTCCAAATTTTCCACCAACACCGCCACCTCCAGCACCAACACCTCCAAAACTTTCACCACCATCATTTCCTCCATCACTGAGTCCTTCTCCATCACCTCCAACACCATCGCCACCACCACCACCACCGCTTTTTCCACCATCACCACAAAGATCACATGGTCGTGACGTCATCATCATTATCGTCATCATCATTATCCTCATTATCGTCATCATCATTAATACTTTTGTCTTCCAAAGACCCCGGAACCTCTCAGGCTGGAGTCCCATCTGTCTCCTGAGGCTCGTTTTGCACGGATCGACTTTTCGCCGTCCACGGCACGACGTCGTGTCTATGGACATTTTCACTTGTGGTCGTGACGTGTGAAAGAGTCCATAGACATCCATTGTTATTTGACAGCACGACGTCGTGCCGTGGACGGCGCACGGCGAAAAGTCGGTACGGGTGAAAAGAACCTTAGGTTTTGAACTCGGGTCCTGGCATTACGTGGTATTCCATGTGTGTGATTGTAACTTGGGGAAACCAGTTTTATTCAATTTAATTTTATTTTGTTTATTTTATTTTATTTTATTTTATTTTTTGTCTTCTGTTGTTCTCCTCTTGTATGATTTTGTTATATTTCGTATTTTTTTTATTTATTACTTTCTTTACTCGTCTCCTTTTTGTGTTATTTTCCTTTTGTTCATTTATTTATTTTCATTATTATTATTATTATATATATTTTTTTTTTGGGGGGGGGGCGTTCCAAAAATCGGCAACCTCAGAGTAACCACGTAAAGAACGGGAACCCCATATATTAACTTGTAAAGATTAACAAACTCAAGAATAAGTCTGAAAACATAAATCTCCCCAAGAGTGACGATCGCTTAACCAAGACTAGGTTAGGTTAGGTTAACCTTGTTAAGATCAGCCACCCTAGATTACAACCTATAACCAACCCTTAGGTATTCTTCGGTTGTAGATCTTCACAACATCCTTTCTTTGTTGTTTAGTGTTGTTGTTGCAGTTGTTGTTACCTACCCACAATGCCCTACGAGTGTAAGCAACCACCCATCCCTCCTCTTTGTACAAAGAAACCGGCATAGCGACAGCCTGAACAAAGAGGTCCTCTTTGTAACCAAGGGCCCAGGCGACTCACGGAACCCATCAAGGAAAGACGACTAATTTAGGTCTAAGAAGGAAATAAGCAAGGAATGGTTTACTCATCGAGTGGTTGCTGAACAGCATAGACTTAGTCAACCATGTATTTAGCGCTGAGACAATTGATTGTTTTAAGAGGTTAGATAACTTTATGAATGGGGATGGTAGGTGGTAAGGGACATGGAACTGCCTAGTGTAGGCCTTAGGGTCGCTTACAGTCTCCTTCATTCTTTGTTTCTTATCTCTGTTGTCGAGCTAAATGCTTCCCTTGGTTAAGTCACGGAAGTTCGCGTGAGGTTAAAGATGGCGGCATTTCTCACTAGCATGCTACTTGCTTTTGCTACTTCGTTTGGGTAGAAACGACTTCGGTTACAATATTCTAGACTTCCGTGAGATCATCTCACCAAATGTGTCTCACTTCTCTTAGTTTGTCATTCAGCTTCTCACAATATAACGCAAGAGTCATTTAACATTTGTCAATTTTTAAAAACAAAAGATCATGACCGAAATCGTCTCCACTCAAACGAAGTAGCAATAGCAAGTAGCATGCTAGCGAGACATGCTTTAGTGTGCCGCCACGTTTTTGGTCGTTCCAGTGCATGCCGGGAGGTTCCGACCGTCTTTGAGATCGACCCCTGTGGTCGGAACGTCTCCGCTGATGCATTTAAGTGTTTGACTTTGTTCCTTTAGGGTAAAACCTCTCCCCCTCCCCCTACCCAACTTCATTCAGCTCAACGACGACCTCCGGGGCACCCCGGAGGCGGTAGCCTTGACCATGAACTCCACAGTTGAAACCAAATTCCCTCCAGACATGGCAAGCGTCTTAGGATATTCTTTCACCCTCTCATTTCAGTTCACTTAAACAAGTTAGACGTCTAGAATAACTTGGATATGCTGCAAAATAATTTCAGACAGTTTTTTGAATAGATGGAGAGCACGGGAAAGGATTGGTTAATGGTGTTTATTGGCAAAGGATCGGTGAAAATGGTGAACAGGCAACTTGGCTCGCTGTGTGTTGTGTCCGTCCATCTCGGGGCAGGTGGGGTGCCCGCGCATGCTTGCATGTGAGCAATCCACATACACACACACACACACACACACACACACACACACACACACACACACACACACACACACACACACGTACGTACATCTCGGCTAGCACACTCGGCTGAGCCAGGTTCGAATCTCACCCGAGGTTTGAAAATCATCACAGTCCTGCAAGACGTCGACGTATCCCATGACCAGAGTAAATTAACTTGAGGAAAGCCTCTATAGTTGTACGAGAGACTTCCTGAAAGACTGATTCATTAGAAGAGAAGTGAAGGAGTGGATAATAAGATGAAGTGAAAGTGGATGTCAAGACGAAGTGAAGCTGGGTGTCAAGATGAAGTGAAAGTGAAGTGAAAGAGAAAGGCAACTACCGGCAAGTAAATCAGGAAAAGTAGATTGAGGGAAACGTTGTGTCATTAGAAAATTGGTCTTCACTCGCGCGGTGCTTTTCGTGAGGGGAAGTTACAAGCGGAGTTCCACAAGGATCAGTACTGGCACCCGTTAATGTTCTTCATTTGTGTAAATGAGATAGAAGAAACACTAAACTACACTAACCTATTTGCAAACAACACAGAGATCAAGAGAAACTCATAAGATGAAGGTTACACGTTACAGAAATTACCCAAACACTTTTTATTCTTTACATAATAAAGGAAGTTGAATAGTACAGTGAGTATCACTTTTTAAGGATAAATGTAGGATTAATTCTATGATACGTGGCAACAGCGCTTTTTCCTCATTTTGCTACGCCGAGGTTTCACCTTGGTCTTTGGATCACGTGCTGGACTCGTGATCGACAGCTATTTCCCTCCTAGAAGAGAGCTCAGAGCTCGTATGACCAATCTATGGGTAATGCTGTGACCTTACACGCACACACACACACCCAACTCCCCGCCCACGAGAGCTGGAGTAACGACTCGAAGCGCAGCGATACTGAAATTATTTCAGCCCTGGGGAGGATTCGAACCCGGACCGCCGTAGTGACAGTCGTAGTGACAGTTGGGGACTCTACCAACCGCGCCACCAGGTAATATGGGATGGACAATCATTGTTAAAATCCTACCGTTGTATCATACCGCTTCCTTAACTATATACACAATATAAAAAATATTTCAAATTGCGCATACAATAAGAGAGAGAGGAGGATGTACTAAGGTTGATTTGGCACGACGTATCACACACCAGAACGGACTTCTTGGAACGTACAGGGTACAACAGGCAAAAGGATTCGCAGCCTGGGAGACATCATGCAAAGAAAGATTAAAAAATAGATCTCCTTTCATTAGAAAAAAAGAAAAAGAAAAATAGAAATGACGTGAATATTGTGCTCAGAACAATGAAGGAAATGGAAAATAATTGACAGGGAAGACGTATTTGTTGGGATGAAAGTGTGACAGTAAGTTGCAGGAAAATAGATTAAATCAAAAGACCTCAATGATGTTAAAGGAATTAGTTTTCCATACAGATGCATCGATTTTTAGAATCACTGGAAATAGGATGGAGTTGAATAAGAATAGATGAATTTAAGGACAAGTTGGACAGATGGAAACATACAAACAGGACATCGCCAACGTAGCTCTTTGCCTGTCAGTTGCAAATACGTAAATGGGACTAAGTAAACACACACACACACACACACACACACACACACACACACACACACACACACACACACACACACACACACACACACACACACACACACACACAAGTATGCGCAGTAAATTGATGCAATTGTGTTGGACATTCGAGTCCTGAGGGGATGTCCGGCCGGCCTCCGTCCATGTGGACAATGATGTCCTTCCGGCACAGACGCACCACTTCCACCCTCATCCTCAAAAAAAAAAAAAAAAAAAAAACGAGCTCAATGAACCAGCCCTCTCGATGCCTCAGGAAAGGATCCTCTATAGCTACTAAGGACCTTGGTGTTGTCCCTCACCCTGGTCATGTTTTCAAAGAAATCCTCAGCATCGGTGGATCTAGGAAGCCACGTAAAATGAAAAAAAAAAAAAAGATAATGAAGATGGCGAGCTACGACCGAAAGGCCTTGAGGCGACGGTCAAGGGCAGATTGACCTTGGCCAAGACGCGATGACGTCACTGGTGTACAGGGAGCGGCAGAAGCAAGAAGTTGCCGCGGAGGGGCTGGGCAGGGTGGCGGAAACCGCGTCTCCTGTGAGTCTCACCGCAGGTGAAGGGGTTATCACACTGGGCTATTTTTCCTCCGACATCCTACCTCCAACCTCCGTTTGAATAAGTAGAGTGTAATTTCGCTTACGAACATCTAGACGTCTCTAAGAACATTCTAACAGTGTGTCTAACCTTCGTCTAGGTTTATGATCTCTTAGTTCGTCATTCAGCTTTGCTAGATATGACGGAAAGATAACTAGATATTTGAGGATTTTAAAAATAGAATATTTTAGCCGAAGTCGTTTTTACTCCAACGAACTGTCGGCGCTAGTGAAGCCCAGTGTGATAACCCGTGGAAGCTCAGTGTGATAACCCAACACAGAAGGATCCTACTACAGGATGTCCACGTGTTTTCCAGGATCCCCCCCAACTCCCCCAACACACACACACGGACATCCTACGTGAGTCCAGGACGTAATGGATTCTTAGGCGTAATTATGACAGGTTCCTTAGATTTCGAAATTCCACAACATGGCTCTTCGGTTGACTTCCTTGTGGCGACCAGGAGGAGAGCGTTGCCCTCGCAATTGATTGTTTACACCAAGCGGAAGGACCCTCGTCGGCTTGAATTGGTTAGAATGAAAGATGAATGCAGAGAGAGGATGGTTATACATTGTATACCTTCGAATGATCTTTTCTCGTCCTGTTGGTATAGAAAATAAAAAAAGTATGTATATATATATATATATATATATATATATATATATATATATATATATATATATATATATATATATATATATATATATATATATGACCCCTCTCGTACTTGAGGGGATGCCACTAATCTGAAGAAATCCTGGTCGCAGTCAGAATATATGGTGATAATAATAATAATAGTAATTGATAATAATATTACTAATAAAATGATAATTATAATAACGCCACCCGAAGAGGAAGAGACTGGTTGGTTTGGGTGCCACTGATCTGAAGAAACCCTGGTCTCAGTCAGAATATATAATGATAATGATAATAATAGTAATTAATAATAATAATAATAATAATAATAATAATAAAATGGTAATAATAATAATGCCACCCGAAGAGGAAGAGACTGGTTGGTTTAAGGAAACGTGTGGACGGGTTTGTCTTAAGATCTGCTCTAACAATTAATTAGCTCTAGTATAGCTAAAATGTTATCAGTCGTAGTTTAGTTGTTATTTCTTAAGAAATAAAGATTTTTTTTTTTTACTGGTCCCAACAACCAGGGGCCGTATACACAAAACTTGTTAGCACTAACAAATAGCTGTTAAGGGTAACAAATTCCTGTTAAGGCTAACATTTAGCTGTTAAGCACTAACAGTGATACAGAAAACTTGTTAGGGCCTTAAAAGTACTGTTAAGATAAAAGTGCTGAGGAGGACTATTAAGCTCTTAACAAGTTCCTGTTAGTAGAGAAGATGGCGGAGCAACAACAACTAAAAAGATGACTGCGAGTTTATCGACAGCGACGGGACATATTTAACGAGTACAATGACGACGAACTCATCAAACGCTTCAGAATGAACCGTGCTGGTATAATAAAAATGGCTGATTTAGTGAGGGACAAACTTCAATCCCGAACAGAACGGAATCGACCACTGAGTCCTGAGACGAAGGTGGCAATTACCCTATGATATTTAGCCACAGGTAAAATGCAGCAGTGACGAATTTGGGACCTCGCAATAATCAATCAGCCGTGTCATTACTCAAACAATTGATGCACTATCAGAACCAGATATTGTAACTCAGTTTGTAGAATTCCTATTGACTCGCCAAGAAGTGCAAGTAAAACAAGCAGAGTTCATGGAAAACTGTAGGTTTCCCGGTGTTGTGGGTACCATAGATGGCACAAACATTAGAATTGGGGCTCCAAGTGTCGATGAACATTTATATGTAAACAGAAAACAATACCATAGCATCAACGTGCTTTGTCATGCCTCCCTCTTATCCTTGTGGTTTAAACTTGGCTTGAATCGCCCATTTATTATTATTTTTTCTCCATAATCACGTTGATCAAGAGGAGTGTTTCCTCTTGTGACCAGTTTGGCTTCCTTTTCTTTTTCTGTGTTTCTTCTGCCATGTCTATGTCCTCTGAAATTATTGTTGAGTCTTCTGTCGGAAGATTTGTCTGGCACGGCCGCCTGTACAATGCGCCTTCGTCCAAAAATATCTATCGTTGGTTAATAAGTACTTCTAAAAACCCATACATACGATATCTATGTGCTATCATGATACTTAAATAATAAATTGTGAACAACTGCATTAATAACACTGTTTTATGTGTGCAATTTTTGATAATACGTCCATTTACATGTTCATAAGCTGCTAACTTCAGCGCTGTTTAGCGGTACTTGACAAACAACTGTTTGCTAGCTAACAGTTGTTAGTTAAGCATTGGTGTATAACTTTTAGTGGTTTTCTGTTAGCTAGCAGAGATTGTTAAGGCTAACAAAAAAGTTTTGTGTATACGGCCCCAGAAGTTGGCGAATGAAGACCTATAATGGCTATTTACTGAATACAAAGTTAATTATTTATGGTGTATGTATGTGTGTGTACGTGTGGGTATTGGTGTGTGTGTGTGTACCTGTGTGTGTGTGTGTGGGTATTGGTGTGGTCACATCCACAGGTCTGATGAGGTTGGGAAGGCATAACAATCACGTCACCGTGCGTGTGCACGTGACTTCCTATACGACTAAAACAACACACACAAACACACACACACACACACACACACACACACACACACACACACACACACACACACACACTGTCTACTTCTGTTGCACCCAAAATCACTCGTATTATAGAAAAAAATAAATAGAAAACAAATAAATAAATTTATCGTGTTTACTGTCATTCATAGTATTATGCGTGTTGTGTAAGAATATTTCTGGACTCAGAGTACGGTAATCGTGATCGCATGTCTTTAGCCAGAAGAAAATGCGTCATTTTTTGCATCATTTTTAGAATTACCCAAACCTGACCCCTCGTTTCCCCCTTCTCTCCCTCCTCCACCTCCTCTTCGACCTCCCCCTCCTCCTCCTCTGCCTCCTCGATCGCCTTCTCCTCGATCTCCGCCTACTCCACCTCCTCCTCCTCCTTGACTTCCTTCCTATTTCTTCACCTCCTCTTCGACCTCCTCCTCCTCCTCCTTCACTTCCTCCTCCTTGACCTCCTCATCCTCTTAATTTTCAAATTAAAAGATGAAATAAAGCGACAAGAGGAAGGGAAACACATAAACGAGAACATGAAAGAGAATAAGAAAAAAAATTATGAAGGAAGAAGAGAAAAAAGTCAGAAATATGAAATAAAAGAGGATGAGAGGGGAAAAGAGCAGGAGAAAGAAGACAAGCAAAGAAGAAAATGAAGAAAGAGAAGAAGAAGAAAAGAAAGAAGTAGAAGAGAAGGAAGAAGAGGAAGACAAAAAAATCGTCTGTAAGGTTTGGAAACTTCCCTTCCATGCTGCCGTTGCTGCGAAGAGCACAAAGCAAAGCGATGCTATGCGATGCGAGCGAGCGAATCTTCGTCCGTCCGTCCATTTCTTTCGTGATGATTGGAGCCTTGAGGTCGAGGTGTAGAAAGGTACTCGCTAAAGCTTGAGTACGCTGGGAGCGTGTCATCTCAGATGCCATATTTTGCTATAATTGAAGTTATTTATATTCTATGTTTAATATGAATAGGTATTTGCAAGAAAAAATTACATGTAATCCAATTATGAAATACACTCGTGTGTATATATTAATGTGAATGATGTGTGAATGTTCAAAATACAGAGTGACGTAAATGTAAATGTTATGGTAATCAAGGAGGCTATTTATAGAAACGTGTAGGTAAGACGCATATGTGTGTGTGTATGTATATGTACGTGTATGCGTATATTTCTAAGTATGGAATGCATGGTTTTAGGTATAACAGGGACCACCTCGGTGACCCCCCCCCCCAGACAGACTGCGTGCGCAATCTTACAACACGCCGAAGACTTGCATCCCCGAATGGTGCATTTTCAAAGGATTACAAAGGAGGAGCATGACGACAAGAGACCTTTTGGTCCATACCTAGATCGGATGCGGGAAGAATGAATGAATAGAAAATAAAATAAATTATTGATGATAATTGATAAACAGATAAATAATGATTTATGAAAAACCATGAAAAATAAACAGATAAATTATAATAATACGATGCCGCACTTTATATATTTTGTTCCGGCTGTCATCAAGAGATTTTTCTTTAGCTTGAAATACATTATGCTCGGTGTGATTATTAGCCTCCCACCACGGCCATTAATAGCGGGTGACGCGGATCCTACTACCTGGCATCCTATTTTGGGTAAGCGTGTTGGTAGGTTCGGTTCAGATGATCATCCTCGTACTTTGCAGCTTGAAGTAAAGCAGTCCTTTTCTCATAACAAAGATTTGGTGCTCCAGACAATCGTTTGACAATAATCGTTGAACGATCATCGTTGAACAATAATCGTTGAACGATCATCGTTGAACAATAATCGTACCGAACAAAACGTACGCTGGTGGCGTCATCAAAAGCGTGCTAGTCTCGTATTCCCTTAGTTGTGGGTTCGAATCCCGCACTTCTCCGATTCCCAGCAGTGACTGTTAATTACCTGCGCCTATCATGGGGCCAAGGTGGCGGCTTCGGCCGTAGCTACTCAGTGCCTCCTGGCGTCTGCTCCTCATTTAATTGTAGTATAATCTAGATGATAGCTCTAGATTCCCACGTGTTGTCTAACCGCATCGTTTCTTCTTCCACTGTGTGTGTGTGTGTGTACGTGTATAAATGATTCATCATGGTCTTGGATTACGTGTTGGGCTCGTGATCGACAGATATTTCCCTCCCAGATGAGAGCTCAGAACTCACATATGACCGATCTATGGGTAATGCTGTGACCTTACACGCACACACACACCCAACTCCCCGCCCACGAGAGTTGGAGTAACGACTCGCAGCGCAGCGATACTGAAATTATTTCAGCCCTGGGCTGAATATGTGTATATTTATATGTATATTTGTGTGCGTACGTGTGTCCGTACAACAATATTTGTCTATGTCGTGTCTTCATTCCCAGTTGCTAAAAAAAAAAAAAAAAAAAAAAAAAAAATAATAATAATAATAATTGGTTGACTTTCAACCCCGAGGAGCTTCCTCCTCTTCCTCCTCTTCCTCCTCCAGGCTCCTCCCTACTAGTACCCTCCTCCTGGTACCACAACACCTGGCAAACGCCGTGACCTTGGTATCCGTGCGCGACTTAAAGCCGTGCATACAAATCCGAACTGGGCGTAAACAAACATTGTATCCGTCTCTACAACAGCATTTCATAAACTGGGGGGAAATGTCACCCTTGGAGGGGGAAATTTGAAGCTCCCCGGGTTGGGGTGGGGGGGTAATTATACTGTCAATACCAGTGGTTCTTAACCCCTGGGTCGCGACCCAAATTTGGGTCGCCAAGCCATTTTATTGGGTCGCTAAGGGTTTGCAGAAAATAATCATTTTCCCACTACAAATATATTATAATTATATACTGTAATAATTAAAATACATGATGCCTAGTTTTAGGATTCTAAGCAGACTATGATTAAATAAAAACTCCAAAGGAGAAAATTTATTTGAAGTGTTTTGAAATTTCAATGTAAAACCGACAATATCTATGTAGGCTTGGGTCGCGATGCTTGATTTGTGCAAAATTTTGGGTCGCTGCCAAAAAAGTTTAAGAACCACTGGTCAATACACAGTAAAAAGAAATCTAAGATGGATTTTCTAATACCTGATAGAAAGAGAGAGAGAGAGAGAGAGAGAGAGAGAGAGAGAGAGAGAGTATGCCTGTTATAGACGGACGATGTAGTTTACTATGTAACTATATGTTTATCAGTATATTTGTACAGTTTTAAAATGAATTAGTAAATTGTCACATTTTGTTTTATCATGAAAGGGGAAGTCTGGACGTCTGAGCTGGTTGTAGAGAGAAATGACAAAAATAAATAAATAAATAGATAAATAAATTAGATAAAATAAAATAGATAAATGAGTGGTAGGGGGTGCGTTTAAACGCCAAGAATCTGTTGAAGTTTTATTTCTGACGTTTCGTCCAACGAGGACCTCTTCAGAGAATACAAGAAGTCCTAATTGGACGAAACGTCGGTAATAAAACTTCAACGGATTCTCGATGTTTAAACTCGCCACCCTACCACTCATTCTGTCTTCACACCTCAATGAATAAATAAATAAATAAATAAATAAATAAATGAATTGAATCACTCGTCGACAGTTTCGAGTGCGATCTCATGATGCCGAGATTCTTTAAAACTGATTAAAATCATGTGGCGTCAACTAGAAGAAAATATGTAAATCACCGGTGAATTAAATCGTCTGGCATCCACTACAGTTTGTTTATTTTTTATTTGTTTTTTATTTATATGATTATTTTTATTAGCATTATTATTACAAAGGATTACAAAAGCTGAGCATGCCGACAGGAGACCTTTTGGTCCGTAACTAGGTCGGATGCGAAAAAGAATCATAAGAATGATAGATAAATAGTTAAATGAATAAATAAAAACTATAATAATGTAAATAATAAAATACTTTAACAAAGGTATAGTTAAATAATAAACAGGTAAATAGTAGATAATGATAAATTAACATATAACTAATAATAAATGAGAACCAAGAAAATAATAATAAACAAACGGACAAATGTCAAAACAGATAAACAAATAATATACGATAAATTATTATTTTATTTTGTTTCTTTATTTTTGTAATCTGTGGACTTTCCTCCCACCGCTGCTGGAAGAGAGAGAAAGAGAGCAAAAAGAGCATCCTCCGGGAGGCATGGTATCCTGACATCGCTGGCCGAGCGGTTTAGAGCGTCGCTACTTGCGGCGGAGGTCGAGGTGACGGCGATTCGAATACCGCCGCCAGCGAGTTGGACCAAGGGCATGGTTCCATTAAATCCCACGCAGCAAAGTTCTCTGTAAGGGGCACCGTCCTAGCCTCCTGATAGGGGGAGTTGCCGACGTCGAACGACCTGGACGAGTAAAGGTCAACGAACTCAGGTCAAGGTAATGGCTCTATCATAAGAACAATAGATTGAAGGAGGCTGCAAGAGACCATAGGGCCTACACTAGGCAGTTCCATGTCCCTTACCACCCATTCATCCCCATCCATAGTTATCTAACCTCATAAGAACATAAGAATGAAGGAGACTGCAAGAGACCATAAGGCCTACACTAGGCAGTTCCATGTCCATCACCACCTGTCATCCCCATCCATAAAGTTGTCTAACCTTTTTTAAGAACATAAGAATGAAGGAGACTGCAAGAGACCATAAGGCCTACACTAGGCAGTTCCATGTCCATCACCACCTGTTATCATCCATAAAGTTGTCTAACCGTTTCTTAAAACAACCGATAGTTTCAGTGCTCACTAACTACGTGGTTAACTAAGTCTATTCCATTCGTTAACCACTCTATGGGTAAACCATAGGTAAACCATATGGGTAAACTATTTCCTTCTTAAACCATAGGTAAACCATATGGGTAAACTATTTCCTTCTTAAACCATAGGTAAACCATATGGGTAAACTATTTCCTTAAACCATAGGTAAACCATATGGGTAAACTATTTCCTTAAACCATAGGTAAACCATATGGGTAAATTATTTCCTTAAACCATAGGTAAACCATATGGGTAAACTATTTCCTTCTTAAACCATAGGTAAACCATATGGGTAAACTATTTCCTTCTTAAAACATAGGTAAACCATATGGGTAAACTATTTCCTTCTTAAACCATAGGTAAACCATATGGGTAAACTATTTCCTTCTTAAACCATAGGTAAACCATATGGGTAAACTATTTCCTTAAACCATAGGTAAACCATATGGGTAAACTATTTCCTTAAACCATAGGTAAACCATATGGGTAAATTATTTCCTTAAACCATAGGTAAACCATATGGGTAAACTATTTCCTTCTTAAACCATAGGTAAACCATATGGGTAAACTATTTCCTTCTT
This sequence comes from Oratosquilla oratoria, assembly GCF_046742065.1. Lineage (NCBI taxonomy): Eukaryota > Metazoa > Arthropoda > Malacostraca > Stomatopoda > Squillidae > Oratosquilla > Oratosquilla oratoria. Next base: position 43,022,506 of record NC_134816.1, read on the forward strand.
AAACCAAGTCAGCGAGATTCTTCGTTAACCGATAGAGCACAGAAGTTGCCTTTGCCAAGACCAAGTTCCTGACCCAGTGGCTTTCAACCAGGGGACCACGGGGGACCGTGACCCCGAAGGAGCCATGGCAAGAATTTAAGGGAAGTCGTGACTTGCTAATATAGATTATACATATTTATATCATGTGAAGAATCTGAATAAAATTAGAAAAAAAAATAATCCATCATTCTTCCCTGGCAGAATATAGTTATGATTGTCAACTTTGCAATAGAAAGTGGTTTCTCTTTGTCAGAATATTATTATTATTATTATTGTTATGATTATTATTACTATTATTATTTATATAATTAATATTGCTATCATTATTGTTTATTTGTTTGATCTTATTTATTATTCCATTTTTTCATAATGATAATAATAATAATAATAAATAATAATAATGATGATTAATGATAATAATAATAATAATGATTAATGATGATAATAATAATAATAATGATTAATGATAATAATAATAATAATGATTAATGATGATAATAATAATAATAATAGTAATTAATAATAAATACATTTTTTACGGGATGTGATTTGGGAACAAAAATGTAGGGAACCCACACGAATGTCAAAAATTCATGAAAGTGAGAAAGAATGGAGGTGGAAATATGGTCGAGAGCCACTCTGTCCTAACAAAGGCTCAGCTTCACTGGGTTAGCTTCCTAAAACTTGTTCGCGTCGTCTTTACCCCCAACAAGACCTCCTGAGTAGATTTAGAATCCCCCCCCGTCCCCCAACGCCCGCCCCAACCCCCGCCTCAATTTTCCTCTTCCGTATTAGTAAGACAAAGCCTCCACGTCACGCTACTGTTTGAACGAAAAACGCGCGATCACGCGCGTGCACACACACACTCATATACGCACACACACACACACACTCATATAAGCACACACACAACCACACACACTCATACGCACACACACACACACTCATATAAGCACACACACAACCACACACACTCACACACACACACACATACACACACACACACACACACACACACACACACACACACACACACACACACACACACACACACACACTCATATACTCACACACACACACATACTCACACACACACACACTCATATACGCACACACACACTCATATACGCACACACACACAACCACACACACTCATATACGCACACACACACACACACACACACACACACACACACACACACACACACACTCACTCATACTCATACGCACACAAACACACACACACACACACACACGCGCGCGCACGCACGGTTTGAGACGGAAGGGCATGCCGAGGTCATGGAAACAAATTGAAGGAAAAAAAAAATGGCGACATGTTTAAGAATGCGAACAAATACAAATTTCCGTAGAATTTCACAGAATGTTTAAGCAGCCTTGAAGAAGATAAAGAACGAACTGGAAACCGTAATGATTCCGAAATTAGTTGTGGTAATTGGATAATGAGAGACGAGGCTCCACGCGCGTAGAGACTTTCCTGGATTTGCACAATTAGGTCGATCAAACTTACACAAACAAATGATTGAAGGCAAAGGAAATATGAAAAAAAGCCAAATAATATATATTTATTTATTTGTTCATTTATTTATTTATCTTTATTTATTATCTATTTATTTATCTATTTATTTATATATCTATTTATGTATTATGTATTTATTTATTTATTCATATATTTATGTATTATAGCTAACAGCTGACAATTTTGTTTGGCTGCATATAACATTTCTCTTAGTCACAAATACATACATACGCGTACTCGCATATCTATCTATCTATACATATATATATATATGTATATATATATATATATATATATATATATATATATATATATATATATATATATATATATATATATATTTATATATACATATGCAAAGTAGACCACTTGGAAAAAGAAACTAACGAAGCAGAGCGCTTTCGTATATTACATCTGCACTGGTTGTAATATACGAAAGCGCTCTGTGGTCTATTTTGCATAAATGAACACACGTACCCGTGTTCTCATTAGCATACACACACACACACACACACACATATATATATATATATTATATATATATACTTATATACATATATATATATATATATATATATATATATATAAATGACGAACGCGATTTTTCTTGAAGGGGTTAAGGTTATTTGAATTCATGTAATAATAATATTGCACCCAAGAAATCCCACACGACAGCAGTAGGTAATGTCGCAATGATTTAGACAAGGACGCAACCTTGCAACCCGTTTTCTATGACAATTGTTCCTTGGTTCCCATTCGTCTGGCACCCTCCTCCTCCTCCTCCTCTTCCTCCTCCTCCTCCTCTTCCTCCTCCTCCTCCTCTTCCTCCTCCTCCTCTTCCTCCTCCTCCTCCTCTTCCTCCTCCTCTTCCTCCTCCTCCTCCTCCTCCTCCTCCTCCTCCTCCTCCTCCTCCTCCTCCTCCTCCTCCTCCTCCTCCTCTTCCTCCTCCTCCTCCCGCTCCTCCCCTCCGCTTCCCTTCCCATCCACCCATTCTTCCTCCTCACCCTCTTTCTCCTCCTCCTCCTCCTCTTTCTCCTCCTCCTCCTCTTCCACCTACTCCTCCTCCCGCTCCTCCCCTTCCCTACTCATCCACCCACTCTTCCTATTCCTCCCCTTCCCTTCCCCTCCACCTACTCCTTGCTCTCCCCCCTCTTCATTCTCCTCCTCCTCCTCATCTTCCTCCACTTCCTCCACCTCAATCTCCTCCTCCCGTTCCTCTCTTTCCCTTCCCCTCCACCTTCTCTTTCTCCTCTTTCTTCTATTCCTCTTCCTCTTCCTCCTCCTTCCACCCCTTCCGTTCCCCTCCACCTACTCCTCTCTCTACCCTCTCCACACACGCGCACACACACACACACACACACACACACACACACACACACACACACACACACACGTGCAGTGTCAGAAGTAAATTGGAGCAGAAATTGGTCGTTGCAACTCTCGTAGTGCCTGACTTAGAGAAAATCTTCTCTTCCGAACGCAGGACGATCCTGTGGAGTTGACCTCGGACCACAAAATATGTGAGCCATTGGTAAAGAGAGACAGACAGACAGAGACAGACAGACGGGATGTTAGACAGATAGACAGTCTGACAGACTGTGACGAGGAAATCTCTGATAAAAAAAAATGTAAGTCGCTGTCAAAGACAGGAGACAGAAACTGGCAGACAGGCAGGTAGATAGGGTGGTAGACAGGCTGGTTGATAGACTGGTAGACAGGCTGGTAGACAGATAGAGTCTAACACTGTGACGAGGAAATCTCTGATAAAAATATACAAGTCGCTGTCAAAGACAAGAGACAGAAACTGGCAGACAGGCAGGTAGATAGGGTGGTAGACAGGCTGGTAAACAGGGTGGTAGACAGGCTGGTAGACGGATAGACAGTCTGACACTGTGACGAGGAAATCTCTGATAAAAAATATGTAAGTCGCTGTCAAAGACAAGAGACAGAAACTGGTAGACAGGCTGGTAGACAGATAGACAGTCTGACGAGGAACTAGAATATAATTCTTCCCTCAGCCGTTGCTCCAGCATTGACATTTCAACCAGGTAGTGTTTACGTATATGTATGTGCGCTTGGAGGGAACGGTAAAAAATACGCGAACGTTTGTTGATATTTTTCCGCGCACACGAGTCGTATAATCGGCAGATATATACATATACACACACGCCACGCTCACACGTACGCACACACACGCACACACACACATACATATATATTATATATATGTGTATATATTTATATATATGCACGTACAGGTCAGGGTTCGAATCCCTTGGCAGAGCGTCTGAAGATTCAATCTGTCTTAAACGTACACACATACACACACATACATATATATCATATATATTTATATATATGCACGCACAGGTCAGGGTTCGAATCCCTTGTCAGAGCGTCTGAAGATTCAATCTGTCTTACACACACACACACACACACACACACACACATACAGACACGTACATACATATATGTATATATATATATATATATATATATATATAAAATATTTGCATTTAAGAGTTCTATTTGTATTCAATGTTGCAAGAATATATGCCTTAATGTAAAAGATATTATGTGTCTGATTGGTGACACAAAACCTTTTGACCCGTAGGGCACTCCGTCAATACGGAAGCAGCCAAGCTGCCGCCGTCACTCCAAGAAGTTCACTCCAAGAATGTCACTCCATTTTAGAGTCACAGAAAGATTTTTATTTTTTTTATTTTTTTTGTCTTCACTCCACAAAATGGATCTGGAACCGAAGATATTCCAGCGAAGTCAAATCAAGTCGAGAGTTTTATTTTATTTTATTTGTTATTTATTTATTTTTTTTTCTTAAGTTCTAGGTAAGACTGAAAGACATTCCAGCAAAGTTAAATCAAGTCGAGAGTTTAATTTTTATTCTATTTATTTATTTATTTATCTATTTATTTATTTATTTTTTTAAGTTCTAGGTAAGACTGAAAGACATTCCAGCAAAGTTAAATAAAGTCGAGAGTTTTATTTTATTTATTTTTTATTTATTTTTTTTTTTTAAGTTCTAGGTAAGACTGAAAGACATTACAGCAAAGTTAAATCAAGTCAAGATTTTTTTTTCGATTTTAAATAAGACTGGAGGACTTTTTAGTCATTTTTTTCGAGTTTGAATAAGACTGAAGAACATTCCAGCAAAATCAAATGATTTTTTTTTCAGTTCTAAATAGGACTGAAGATGTTTCAGCAAAGTCAAATCAAGTAAAGATTTTTATTTATTTTAGGTAAGACTGAAGGACTTTCTAGTAAAGTCAAATTAAGTAAAGTTTTTTTTTATTCTGAATAAGACTGAAGAGCATTTCAGCAGTCAAATAAAGTCAAGATTTTTATTCAATTTTAAATAAGATTCAAGGACATTCCAGTAAAGTCAAATAAAGGCAAGATTTTTTTTTCCAGTTCTGAATAAGACTGAAGGACACATCAGCAAAATCAAATCAATTTTTTTTTATTCTGAATAAGACTGAAGTGCATTCCAGCAAAGTCAAATCAAGTCAAGATTTTTTCTGAATAAAACTGAAGTACATTTCAGCAAAGTCAAATCAAGTTTTCTTTTCTAAATAAGACTGAAGTACATTCCAGCAATGTAAAATCAAGTCCGGAGTTTTATTATTTTTTTTTTTTTTTTTTTTATAGGACTGAAGAGCAATCAAAGTCAAATAATTTTTTTTTTTTTTTTTTTTTTTTTTTTTTTTTTTTTTTTTTTTTTTTTTTTTTTTTTTTTTTTTTTTTTTTTTATCTCGAAACAAGACTGAAGAAAATCTTGTCACTTACAGTCTCCAATCCGCACGTGTCGACTGTAGGAAGAAAATCCTTGACGCGCCGGAAATCCTTTGGCTTCCATATAGTGGCAAGACTGATCGTACCTACCAAATAAGGAAATACCCTTATACATAAGGATTTACAATCTGCCGCAGTATCAGGGATACAAAACCGTACACCTAGACGCCCCACCAGGAGTGGTATCGTGTATATAAAGCGGTTTTAAAACGCGAATTCATTACAGATCGTCAGAAACCTTCACCAGCTAAGAACACGCCTCTTTTGACATCCCAGCTTGACCCAACTTGACCCAACCTGACCCGTGACATGTCAGAGTTATGTGAATCTGCCTTCCGCTGTTGTCGTCCTTACAAAAATAGAGTTTTAAAAGAATCACGTGTTCTAAAATGATTTTGAATAAAGATAAGAGGGATGGAGGGAGGCGATTGGATGGGAGTGGAGTATGTGGAGATGGAAAGGATTTTTTATTTTTTATTTATTTATTTATTTTTCCTACCTCCCTTGTAAGGAGGAAAAAGCCTTTAGTATATGTTTATATATATATATATATATATAGTTCTCAGCAACTTTCTCATATATCACGGGTCATCTCCACCCGCTGGCCGAACGGGTTAGAGCGTCGCTACCTGCGGCGGAGGTCGAGGTGACGGCAGATCGAATACTTCTGCCAGCGAGTTGAACCAAGGGCATGGTTCATTAAATTCAACGCTACAAGGTCCACTGTGAGGGGCACCGTCCTAGCCTCCTGATAGGAGGGAGTTCGCGACGTTAAACCGAAATATTTATCTGTTAAAAAAAAAAAAAAAAAAAAAAAAAATTATATATATATATATATATATATATATATATATATATATATATATATATATTAGCCTTATTTTGGATTAGAATTTATTTTTCTAGAAAAATTCGTTTTAGAATTAAGTTCATGTCGACTTATAGCGTTGTTGTTGTTTTCTTCTTCCTCTTCTTCTTCTGGGTTGAATTCCCCTTGCATCACCCAATCTAGTTTTCCAGTTTTAGAATTCCTGACCCCAGCGTGTATAGATAATTGTAAATATTTCTAGGTTAGTAAATAATATTAACATTTCTTATTTATCCAAATGTAAGCCATACCGTACAATCATAGTTATTTTTTATTTTATTTTCTAAAACTGTCTTGACTATGTCGCTCCTTCTCTCCCTCCCTTCCTTAATCCTCCAAATTTCGCTTTCCTTCTCTTCCTTCCTCCACCCTCCACTTCCCGAAAGTGGAGTGGTTTACCTAAGTGGATTACTCCATATCATATAAACTCAGTTTGTGTGATTCCTGGTCATTGTCGTAGAGTTCAATTGATGTCGATGATCTTCCATTTTGGCGCTCAAGAATACCGCGTCGACATGACGTCACGTCTATTCTTGAGCCATCTGTCACAAGAAGAGAGAAAAAATCCTCGGCACCAAACCCATAATTTTGTGACCTGCGATCTAAGGTATTTCCAACATCCTCTCTGCATTACGACTGACGGAAAAAAAGGAGATTTTGTTGGAAGCCTTATATATATTCAATTTTTCAGACAAGGAGCCGGTATTTTATTTCCATTTTGTGACGAATCAAGGTGAAAGAGATTTGGCGTTTTCTTATTGATGCGTTCGTATAGGATTCGTGTAGAAATCTCGCAATTGAAGGCATGAAGAAATCTACCAAAATGGCGTCTGTATTTGTCATCCTTAAGAGGACAACAATAAAAATGAAATTGTCCACAGTATGCGATCTAATAAATAGATAAAGATGCTGCATTCTGCCGCGCCGCACTCATACATTTCGACGCTGAACCGAATTCTAAAGAAAACGGAGGCGAAGAGGAACTAAATTTTCTGAAATTTTCTGAAATTCAGGGTCGCACGTTCCAGTTCCGTTACAAGTCAACTATAGAGGGTTAAAAAGAAGGAAAAAAAGTTGGTTTTATTTATAGATTCGTCTGGTATTTCAGCGTTTCACGAACTGGGAGGCAGCCTCCAAGAGTGACACGTATAAGGAAAAAGAAAAAAGAAAACGTAATTTGGGCTTACAAATCCCAGGAATGACTTGGCAACCGTAAGTCTGTTTTCAGCCTCATCTCCCCCCCCACCCCCCATTTTCAAAATTTTGTTCTAAACCGAAAAATCGACACAAACACCTACTCGGAAGTAGTTCCGTTGATTGTAGTACACACACAAACACAGAAACGGGACACTACGAGCGTAGCTCCCATTCCCGTGAGATGTAACTAGGTAAACACACACACACACACAAACACACACACACACACACACACACACACACACACACACACACACACACACACACATATATATATATATATATATATTCTCTTCTTGAGAAGGCCTGTGACAGGGTTGACAAGAAGGCATCATAGGATGTATTGTAGATCTGTGGGATTGGTTTAAGAAGGAAATAAGCAAGAATCGGTTTACCCATAGTGTGGTTAACAAATAGAATAGGCTTAGTAACCATGAATTGAACGCTAAAACAACTATTGGTCGTTTTAAAATAACTATGGCAATAGACATGCAACTGTCTAGTGTAGGCCCTATGGTCTCTTACAGTCTACTCCATTCTTATGTTCTTGTGATAGGGAAAGGCCATTGATTTTTTTTTTTTTTTTTTTTTTTACACGTAACAGACTTTGTGAGGTTATGCATTGTGTAGATGAGCGGGGGAAGGTCCCAATATCAATGAATCGGTGGGGGTAAACCAGCTTCGGCTATCTGACTCTGCTGTGGAGGTGCTGTGTCTTGCTGCATTGCTCCTGACCCCAGTAGTGGGGCGGGAGGCAGGGATGGCCCGTCATCCACAAGGAACTAAGATGAGAATGAAAGGAAATGGATGTTTGTATATATGTTATTTCTCTGAAGATTTTTTTAACAAGTTCAATAGAAAATGGATATCTCAGAGGCAATGAAAAGATGAAAATACCTGCATTTATAAAAAAAAAATACTCGTATTCACAAGTAAAAGGTTCTGTATTCATATATATTTTGTATTACATGTTACAATATATCTCTAACGAATAGAATTTTATGTTGTGCTGCTATTTTTGTCGTGCATCGCAACCCATTTGTATTATAGATTATACAGTACAATTTATTGAGAGCCAGACAAATTAATTTTTAATAGTCACCCCCTACAAAAGTCGTTCTTTATGACACCGCTTTTTATAAGATTTCTATAAAAATATTGTTTTTATCCCTTGACAAAATAAATGATAAATTGGTTAATAGATAGGTAAATAGATAAATATTTATAAACAAAATTAATACTAAATATGATAAAAAGTAACAGTAATAAGAACAGTAAATAAGCTTACATGTTTTTTGTGATATCCTCGGCATTTGTAATTGTTATTTCGAGCTGTGTTTTCTTTTCATTATCATCGATATTGATTCAGTGTCAAATATAATTATTATTATTGTTATTATTATTATTATTATTATTAAATGTGACAATAATACTTATTTTTCTCAGCTATCCTTACCTTTCCCGTGCAATTGTTATGATGTTAGACAGTTTATATCAATGAATGGACTTCATTAAGAGACGATCTCAACGTCACAACTCCTCACTGAGTTCAGAGGAGGAGGAGGAGGAGGAGGAGGGGCTCTCGAAAAGGGGGTAGTGGAAGTATTTATGTCCTCCTCCTCTTCCTCCTCCTCCTCCTCTTCTTCCTGCTCCTCTTCCTCTTTTTTTTTCTCCACCTCCTCTTCCTCCTCCTCCTCTTCCTCCTCCTCCTCCTCCTCCTCCTCTTCCTCCTCCTCTTCCTCCTCCTCCTCTTCCTGCTCCTCTTCGTCTTTTTTTCTCTACCTCATCCTCCTCGATTTTTTTTTTTTTTTTTGTCTGTTGATATCATGTCGCCTTATCGTGGGTTCGAGTCTCGCCATCTGAAAGAACGAGGGCAGCAAAGCGATCACCTCTTATCGCTTCGTCCACCCAATCACCGACGTCACAATGCGGCAACAACGCAAACAACAACAACAATAACGCAGCCTACAAAGGATGCAGGAGCAGCAATATCAATAACTTCGTCACAATCACAATCAATGACAACAACGTTAAGACCACAGACGTAGCCAACATCGGCAGTAACAGTAGCAGCAACAACAATAACAATAATAATAACAACAATAACATGAGCAACAGGAGCAACAACATTAAACACAATAACAACCATAATAACAATAACAGCAGTTATAGTAGCAGCAACAATAACAACAATAACAGCAGTTATAGTAACAACAGCAACAATAAGAAGAACAATAACAGCAGATATAGTAGCAGCAACAATAACAATAACAACAGTTATAGTAGCAGCAACAAAAACAATGATAATAACAACAACAATAACAACGACAATAACAATAACAGCAGCAGCAGCAGCAACAACAATAGAATTAATAACAGCAGCACCAACAAAAATAACAACAATAACGATGGACTTCAGCCCTGATCTGCCGGCTACCGTTTCCCACGGTCTGGGATCGTTTCCCAACAAGGGAAAGTCCAGAGTCGTGATGGACGGTTACTGCGTAACGGAGGGCCTTCAGGGGCGCTGGCGTCAGGCGATTCTAATCAGAAGGGGAAGGTCCTCGTACTTGATTCGGTTTAACGTCGCGAACTCCCCACTATCAGGAGGCAATAACGGCGCCCCTTACCTTTTCTTAAAACAACCGATAGTTTCAGCGCTCACTAACTACATGGTTAACTAATTCTATTCCATTCGTTGACTACTCTTTTGGTAAACCAGTTCTTGCCTATTTCCTTCTTGAATCTAAAATTGTCCAATTTAAACCCATTAGTACGAGTCCTGCCCTGATTAAAATAGGTTTCTTCCCTATCTCACCAAACTTGTGGCATAATTCTTCTCACTCGTTTTGTCTCGTAAAGTCCTCGCAATCTGCTTCAGTCCTCTTACAGGTGCTGATTCTTCAAGGTTTCTTCTCCTTCCTGCCTTCCACTACGCCCTGGCTTCCACTACGCCCTTGATGTAATCCACCCACCTCAGTCTGTGCCTCCACTCTTCACATTTCCTCGGATGTCTATCTCTATTCATTCTTTTCACGTGACCGAGCCAGAACAGATGTCCTCTTTTCGACAATCTTCGGGGATGTTTTCGACTCTTGATTCTCTCTCTTCTCAGATATCTATCTCTATTCATTCATTTTACGTGATCGAGCCAGAACAGATGTCCTCTTTTCGACAATCTTCGGGGATGTTTTCGACTCTTGATTCTGTCTCTTCTCAGATATCTATCTCTATTCATTCATTTTACGTGATCGAGCCAGAACAGATGTCCTCTTTTCGACAATCTTCAGAAACGTTTCCGACTCTTGTCTTAGGGAAACGTTACTGGTCCCGTCTCTTCTGGTGACAATCTTCATCAATCTTTTGTTTTCATTTTTCGTTTCTGTTACTCGAATTTCTTCTTGAAATTTTGAATTCCCGTTTCTTGAATTTTACTTCTGACTTTCTCAGTGGTAAGTGACCACGTTTCATGCCCATATATAAACATGGATCGTAATATATAAGAAGCTTTTTACTTTCCTTGATGAAAAAGGTAAACATATAAAACAATTAATCATTTGATAAAAAAATGAGTCAACAGGTGAGTATATGAATGAATAAATGAACAAGGAAACGAGTTGTTTGCAGGTGAAACACAGGTGTCAAGGAAATCGTTTTCTTTGGACCAAAACAAAATTACTCAAAGGATCAAAGAGTTTTTATGGTTCAGCGCCAGACAGACAGCCAGCCAACAGGCCTTTACCTCATAATGTACGATCTGGCATCTCTCTTTCCCTCTCTCTTTGTATCTCTCTCTCTGTCTCCTCTCTCTCTCTCTTTGTATCTCTCTCTGTCTCTCTCCTCTCTCTCTCTCTCTCTCTCTTTCTCTCTCTCTTTCTCCGTCCCTCCCTCCTTCCCTCCCTCCTTCCCTCCCTCCTTCCCTCCCTCCTTCCCTCTTCCTCTCTCTCTCTCTCTCTCTCTCTCTCTCTCTCTCTCTCTCTCTCTCTCTCTCTCTCTCTCTCTCTCTCTCTCTCTCTCTCCCTCACCCTTCCTCTCCCTCTCCCCTCCTTCCCTCTCCCCATCCCTACCTCCTTCTTCATCCCTCACCCCCCATCTCTACCTCCCCCTCCATCCATCCCCCTCCCTCTCCTGCTCTCCCTCCCTCTCTCTCTCCCTCCCCTCTCCCTCTCTTTCTTTCCTCCTCCCTGTCTCCCCATCCCTACCTCTCCCTCCCTGTCTCCCCATCCCTACCTCTCCCTCCCTCTCCCCTGTCCCTCTCTCTCCTTCCCTCTCCCTCTCCCTCTCCCTGTCCCATCCAGGTGACTAAGTCAGCTGTGCTGGCCGCTCTCAAAGGTTCTCTCGTTGCACCCGCCGTCCGCCCGCCCGCCCACCTGCACCGCCCGGGGCGGACGGACAGCGGACGGCGGACGCGGCTGCGGTGGCGCTGCCGTCGCAGTACGCAGGCACGGCAGAGACGTGCTGTGCCTTAGAGGCACGGACTTTGTGGCTAAGACTTCCTCCATCAGCCGACGATCACACGTGTGTAACCCGTACGCACTTTGCGCAGGTGTATGTGTGTGTGTGCGTGCGTGCGTGCGTGTGTGTGTGTATGTGTGTGCGTGGTGATCCTGTGGCTGAATAAGATAGCCTGATAGCAAACAGAGTACATGTGGAAGTCGTGAACTCAGCTGGCACAGCAAGTGTCTGACAATATGTTCTTAATATCCCAGATTATCATTATTAGTATTATCATTATTAATGTTATTTTTGCTATTATCATTACTTGATTATATTATTATTATTTGATTATTTTATTATTATTTGATTATTTTATTATTATTATTATTTATGTTATTATTGTTATTATTTTATTTTTATTCATTTTCTATTTTTTATTTATTTTTTTTATTTTTTTTTTACTTCAGACACAAACAATATATTGTCTTGGACTCGGTCAGTGTGAAGATCACAAGACGTTGTGTGTGTGTGTGTGTGTGTGTGTGTGTGTGTGTGTGTGTGTGTGTGTGTGTGTGTGAATATGTGATAAACGGGGCATACGTAATTGATGACATATAGAAACGTTTAGGAAATGAAATAATGGAAGACAAAACGTTTTCTTTTAATTAAGACATCGCCAGGGTACATAAGAATGGAGGAGACTGTAAGAGACCATAAGGCCTACACTAGGTAGTTCCATGTCTATTACCACCTATCAACCTCATCCATAAAGTTATCTAATATTCTCAACAAATACTACATGGTTGCTAAGTCTGTGCTATTCAGCAACCACTCTATTAGTCAACCAGTTCTTGACTATTGCCTTCTCAAACCTAAATTAGTCCAAATTAAACATATTACTACGAGTCATAGAGTAATGTAGAAAGCGTCAGTCAATACAGAGAGGGAGAGTTAAGTCTGAGACTGCAAGAGACCATAAGGCCTACATTAGGCAGTTCCATGTCTATTACCACCTATCAATCTCATCCATAAAGTTATCTAATCTTCTCAACAAATACTACATGGTTACTAAGTCTGTGCTGTTCAGCAACCACTCTATTACTAAACCAGTTCTTGCACATTTTCTTTTTAAACCTAAATTAGTCCAAATTAAACCTATTAGTACGAGTCATTGAGTAATAAAGAAAGCGACAGTCGATATAGAGAGGGAGAGTTAAGTCTGAGACTGCAAGAGACCATAAGGCCTACATTAGGCAGTTCCATGTCTATTACCACCCCTCAAAATCTCATCCATAAAGTTATCTAATCTTCTCAACAAATACTACATGGTTACGTTACTAAGTCTGTGCTGTTCAGCAACCACTCTATTAGTAAACCAGTTCTTGGCTATTTTCTTCTTAAACCTAAATTAGTCCAAATTAAACCGATTAGTACGAGTCATAGAGTAATATAGAAAGCGACAGTCGATATAGAAATGGAGAGTTAAGTCTGAGACTGGAACCGGAGAAGATTACGTAAGAAGGTAACCTCATCTCGCAAGGTATCAAAACAGCAGACATTCCAAGGGGTTGTCCCCCCTAACCTTAAAGGCAGCGTTTCTTAACCTGAGGTGCTGGCAACCCCTGGAGGTGCTGAAATAAGTTTCAGGAGGTGCTGGGAAGTGGTGAATACGTGGCAGTGAAACACCACTTCTATATATATATATATATATATATTTTTTTTTTTTTTCAACAATAATGACAGTTGGCTTTAGTTTTGAGGAACCAACAAAATAGATTATCAGGCAGTACTTCACTTTTATTTATTTAGTATTATTTTTATTGTTATTATTCTTGTAATCAGATGTTAACCAAAGTCAAGGAATTGCTAGACTACCTAGACTTGACTATTACAGGGGAAGAGCCCTTAGGGTCGGAAAGTTTTTATTTATCTATTCATTTATTCATTCTCATAATCAAATGTTAACCAAAGTCAAGGAGGTGCTAGATTACCCAGACCTGACTACTACAGGGTCGGAAAAGGCTAAGAAACGCTGTCCTGTGGGATAATTCCTTAAATGACAAAATGTCCACAACCCCACACTTAGGTTCAGATCATTTTCGAACAATCGTTCGATGTGACTCGATCAGGAGAATTTTCTCTTGGAAGTGAATAGCTTCGCACCTTTCCATAGAGCTGTCAGGCGAAGGTGGAACACAGGCTCCCTCTTTGGGATGTCACGGGCTCAGCTATGGGAGATTGCCTAAGCTTGGTCTGTTCAGGAATTCCATTTTGGTCCTGGCATGTACACACTTCTGTTCTGCTCACCATAAAAAGAAAAAATATCTTTAATGATTTTTTAAAAATCTGTTTTGTCCTTTTAATAATTTTTTATTGTATACAGAGTGTGTAATCCAGAGTTTCTAGGCGATTTGAAATTATGCACGACATTGTATTGAACTTGAAGCATTCAAAACATCTTTTGGAAAAAAGAATATGGTGAGGATGTCTTAGGAAGAGGAGGAGGTGGGGAGGGAAGATTTAATATGATTGTGGTAATTATAATTATGGAAGAAGGGGAAGAGGGGAAGAAGATTAGGTAGCGGAAAGTGGGAGGGAAAGAATAAGGAGTGAAGTAAACGTGGACACTGAGAAAGAGTCAGAAGTGGAGGAAGAGGAAGAAGAGGAGGAGGAGGAGAGAGATAAGGTCCATTACATAATGACGTGACGTGTGTGGAGGCTGGCGTGGTCGTTGCTGCAGCAACGTTGTTTCTGTTACCTTGATATCGACGGCGCTCAGAACTCCTCCTCTTGCGTCATTCAGTGGCCACCAGTCGGTCGAGTTGACAACACGCGCTGTGACGTTTCCTGCGCGCGCAGCCCGCACAACCCGCCTGACCTCCCGGGTTCTCACGAGTGTTCTCTCACGCTGGATAGAGGCAGGGGAGGGTGGGTGGTAGGTGGACACTTCTCCTTCGGGTGGAGGTAGACGTCCACGTGGAATCGGGGACGTGTAGGGACTGAGATCCCCCGAGGTTCCCCCGTAATCCCCCGTAGATCCCCGTAGATCCCCCGTGGCACTGATGCCAATCTAACCCTCCCGGGGTCGAATGGGAGTGCCAACGTTCTCTCTGAGGCTCTGTTAGGTCTCGGTACTTCGGCGGTGCTCCTCACAGCTAGTCCTCAGTTCGATCTCACCAAGGATGCGCGCGTCTTTGTCCTCCTCGGTGCAGCTCAGTGGACGTGTAGGTCGAGTCCTGCGCAGGGGACCTCGAAGTCAGTTCGATCCTTCGTGCAGGAACTCTTCCAGTTAAAATCAAAATACTCTAGTCATCTATCGCGTCTTTCTTCGTGAGAAGGACCCTCCTTCGGGAGACTCGTCGATAGTTCGTGGCAAACTCGAGGCGCGTTTTGTCCAACTGTCGGAAGATCCGACGACCCTTCGTTTCCTCTTTAGAGAAACTCGACGTCGTGCGGTCACTTCCTGCCGAAGACTCGACCTCGCTTCGCGAACTCCTTCGTGTCGCCCTTCGACCAAGCGCCTCAACCTCGAGGAACCACTCCTTACCCTCCGTCATGTGGGACAAACTACGAAAAGTCGTCATGCGTTTACACGATCTCCGGAACGACGATGACGACGACGACGACGACGACGAAGTTAGTGACGGAACGACCTGGACACCGCCGTGTTCTGTGGAATGTCCAAGGAGTTTCGAAAGTGCCGGGATAGTTCCAACCACAGTGAACAGTGCTCGTGGGGTCTCGTCCAGTGTCAGGACCTTAAGCACACAAACTTCAAGTGCTACTCAAACCTCAAGTACCAACACGTCGAGGACGAGGTCTCCAAGTATCAGGTACTTCGACCTCGGATCCGCCACCGCCGAGATGGACAGGGTAAGGCACCACCTGGTCGAGGGCTTTAGACTCGTTTCACCGACTTTTCGTCGTGCGCCGTCCACGACACGACGTCGTACTCTCAAATAACCATGGGTCCCCATGGACGTTTTCAAACGCCAAGACCATGACCACGTGTGAACGCGTCCGTAGACACCCATGGTTATTTGAGAGCACGACGTCGTGTCGTGGACGGCGCACGGCGCAAAGTCGATACGTGTGAAACGAGCCTTAGGACTCAGAAGTGCAGGCACTTTCTCATTCTCCTGTTGTCGCGGGTGCTCCACTATCAATAATGCTCACGTGATCCGTGGGCGATTTTATTACAGGAGAGAGAGAGAGAGAGAGAGAGAGAGAGAGAGACCCCAATGGTGGAATGGTGAGATCAAACCGGTTGGCAAACTAAATATTTATTAAATAATCTTGACAAAATTCTTTTGTGCTAGGTATTCAAATGGGTCAAGGGCTTTAACAAGGGTGATGCAGGCAAGGTCATCATATTAAGACATGTCAGGATCGTAGTAATGGATCTGAATTGGACAAAATTAGGTTTAAGAAGGAAATAGGCAAGAACTGGTTTACCAATAGAGTGATTAACGAATGGAATAGACTTAGTAACCACGTAGTTAGTGAGCGCTGAAACTATTATTGGTTGTTTTAAGAAAAGGTTAGACAACTTTATGGATGGGGATGACAGGTGGTCATGGACATGGAACTTTCTAGTGTAGGCCTTAAGGTCTCTTGCAGCCTCCTCTATCCTTATGTTCTGGGATAATTTCTTCTTCCTTTCCGTCACCTGACGATTTGATTCGGTTGTGGGGTTCTCCCTTTAATTAGTAAAGGGACTTCTCGATCAAAATATTGTAAGTGACATGAGGACTTCTACATGTCGCCAACTAATTCCATTCAGCAATGGGAGTTTCCTCGGAGAGACCGTGGCGATTGGCGCCAGGGGTGTGAGTGAAGCGAAGTGCCTCCTGGCGTATGGCGCCACCAGTTGATGATTTGTATGCTCCCTGATTGACGAAGGGCGACCTTAGGGTATGTTGGCGCCAAGACTGTTAGGTCGTGTTGGCGCCAAGACTGTTAGGTCGTGTTGGCGCTAAGACTGTTAGGTCTTGTTGGCGCCAAGAATGTTAGGTCTTGTTGACGCCAAGACTGTTAGGTCTTGTTGACGCCAAGAATGTTAGGTTCTGTTGACGCCAAGACTGTTAGGTCTTGTTGGCGCCAAGACTGTTAGGTCTTGTTGACGCCAAGACTGTTAGGTCTTGTTGACGCCAAGACTGTTAGGTCTTGTTGACGCCAAGACTGTTAGGTCTTGTTGGCGCCAAGACTGTTAGGTCTTGTTGGCGCCAAGACTGTTAGGTCTTGTTGACGCCAAGACTGTTAGGTCTTGTTGACGCCAAGACTGTTAGGTCTTGTTGACGCCAAGACTGTTAGGTCTTGTTGACGCCAAGAATGTTAGGTCTTGTTGACGCCAAGAATGTTAGGTCTTGTTGGCGCCAAGACTGTTAAGTCTTGTTGACGCCAAGACTGTTAGGTCTTGACGCCAAGACTGTTAGGTCTTGTTGGCGCCAAGCGATAGGTCTTTTGATGCCAAGCGATTTCATTCAGGAAGGAAGTTGGTTTCTCACGAGTGTCATGAGGCACGTGGCCAGCAATCAAGGTTTTCTTCACGTTCGTGAATGTTGTCAGAAACACACACACACACACACACACACACACACACACAGGCTGGGATGCCCTCGTTTCCGAGCTGAAAGTAACACTTTCAGACCTCGCTGTAAAACCAAACGGCCCGAACACGCTGGGAGGGAAAAAAAGAAGAAGAAGAAACAAAAGAAGAAAAAAGAGCAATCAAGTAACGGATCTAACATTTCGTAACGGAAACCAACCGTCTCTCTTGATTACATTTTATTTCTACGTATACACACACACACACACACACACACACACACACACACACACACACACACACACACACACACACACACACACACACACACACACATATATATATATATATATATATATAATACACATTTGCATGCACAAATACATATGCACATACATATACCTATACATATACACATACACATACACACACACACACACACACACACACACACACACACACACACACACACACACACATATATATATATATATATATATATATATATATATATATATATATTATTGTTGAGACATTCTGACAGGTTCAAATGGGTGTGAAGAGGAAAGACTGGTGTCTTAATCCGTGTTCAATTCTTGACTAGTTTCGCTACAGACTTTTTCATAAATAAAAGAAAATGCTTTGAACAAGCAAGTCAAGAATAACACTCAGATTAATACTCCTGTCTATCTTCTTCCCACCCACTATATATATACATATATATATATATATATATATATATATATATATATATATATATATATATATATATATATATATATATCAGTCACGCTGTCAAGTTGACTGCGCGCGCAAGGTCGGCGCTGTAACGACCGTAGCATACTGGAACTGATTTCTGGAAAGGAAAGGAAGCAGTGACGCCAAAATATGTTGGAGGAACATTTTAGAAAAATCAATGTACAAAGAAAATGATGATGATAATAATAATAATAATAATAATTATTATTATATACTTCCACTGACCTACTTTATTGATGGAAGTTGTCAACACAGCAAACATTCTGACATTCACTTGTTTGAAATATTTGCTGTTTTCGAGAAACGCGTGTTTTAGAATTCTGAATCAAGCTCTTGACTGTGACAGCGTCACGACTGTTTCCTTTACAGCTTTTATTCTGGCTAATGCTGTGCACTTTCATCTACTTGAGGAGGCCATGCTTGGAACGAATTCTCTTGAGTGTGCCCTACTTAGCTGAATGCCTGTTGAGCAAGGAAGTAAGAGGGTAAAATATAGCTGTAATTGGACCGCGGTTGTAAATGGATGGAGAAATGACATAAGCTTAATGGATTTCATCTTGTCTGCTCTCAATATTTCTGGAGTGAGGTTACATGGAGGTAGATGGACAAACGAACAGCAACAGACCTATTGGTCCTTACGCGGCTGTTTCGGTACCTAACCTTTTATTATTATTATTATTGTTATTATATGATATGGTTTAACGCCACAAACTCCTCACTTCGGAAGGCTAGGACGGTGCCCCTCACAGAGGACTTTGTAGCGTGGAATTTAATAAACCATTCCCTTGGTTCAACTTCGCCGGTGGCAGGATTCGAACCGCCATCCCCTCGATCTTCGCCGCAAGTAACGACGCCCAAACCCGCTCAGCCAGCGAGCTATATAAGAACAACTAATTCTAATCGGGGATTTCTAGCTAAATAAATGTTGATTTTTTTTTTTTTTTTTTAATATCTACAGAAGAACAATCGATGACGTTAGATGGTAGACCAATCCATATATCAACAACGCGATCGAAAAAAGAATATTTCCCCACAATTGTTTGAAAACGTTTTCCTACAATTTTGCATCCATTACTCCTAGTTATATTGGAGGTGTTCATTGGGTGGATGAAGTGGAGTGTGTGGATGGGAGATCCACAGTGTAATGAATTGTTGAGGTAATTCAGCTCCAGTGGTCGCCCCCTGCTGTGTCCTGCTGCATCACCTGGATGACCTTTCATCCAAGAGGAGCTAAGATGAGAGGGACAACGTATATATATATGTATATATATATATATATATATATATATATATATATATATATATATATATATATATATATAAGGAATTCGTTAGCGACATCGACATTAATCAAATAAATTTGATGACAGTCACATGCAGGACTCGAACCTACTGCTCAGCTATCAGGCGCTGTACAGTTGTCTTACTGATGGCCGAGCAGTAGGTTCGAGTCCTGCATACGACTGTCATAAAAAAAAATATATATATATATATATATATATATATATATATATATATATGTATATATATATATATATATATATATATATTGTGTGTGTGTGTGGATGTGTGATATTTATGTATCCATTATTTTCTTGTAGACAGACAAAGATGAGACGGGATGGGGGTGGGGGTAGCATCCCAAAAACATCACTCAGCATTACCCAACGATAACAACAGCAGCACAACTCAGCAGCACAACTCAACAGCACCAACTCAGCAGCACAACTCAGCAGCACAACTCAACAGCACAACTCAGCAGCACAACTTAGCAGTACATATTACAGTGTGGTTGCTGCCGTGTGCTGACTAACCAATGTCCGGGCGACGATGACAGGAATTCTCTTTTCAATGTCACGTCTGTACGGTACACGCTCAGCCACAGCCTAGGGCTCACACACGCACTCACGCACGCACTCACGCACTCATTCAAGGTGGCGGCACGCTAGGCTAGCATGCTACTTGCTTTTGCTACTTGCTTTGAGTAGCAATGACTTCGGTTACGATGTTCTAGACTTCCGTGAGAACATCTCAGCAATGTGTCTAGCATGCTACTTGCTTTGAGTAGCAACTACTTGGGTTACAATATTCTAGACTTGTGTAAGAGTATCATAACAATGTGTCTAACATTCGTATTCTAGGTTTAACTTTCTCTTAGTTCGTGATTTGATACAGTCCGAAGATCTCTCTCTCTATCTCTCTCTCTCTCTCTTTTTTTTTTTTTTATGAGGGGACGCGGGGTGAGGGACCGCCGATTGAGTGAAGCGGCCTTGCTGTGGATGTACTGTGCCTTGCTACATTGCTTCTGACGGTAGTGGGCGGGATACAGAGATGACCCGTCATCCATGAGGAGCTAAGATAAAAGAGGGGTGGAAAGGGAGGTGGATGTGTGCCTTTGACTTGGCTACCTCCCATATAAAGGGGAAAAATTATTGGTATATAGATAGAATAGTTCGTGATTCAGCCTCTCACTCTATGACGTCACCAGGAGTGATTTGACATTTAAAAAAAGAAAAAAAAAAAAATCGTAACCGAAATCGTTTTTACTCAAACGAAGTAGCAAAAGCAGGTAGCATGCCAGCCAGAAATCCCGCCACCTTCACTCGCTCACACCTGCGTGCCTCGGGGCCGCCGAGGTCGAGCATTAGCATTCAGACGTTTTGTCAAAAGAAATATCGCCAAGCGGCGGAATATTTCATCCAAGGCAGAAGACCTTGGCGTCAACTCACGACGCCGCCCTCGCAACTGAATAGAAGAACACTCGAACACTGAATGGAATACCGGACATAAGAATGGAGGAGACTGCAAGAGACCATAAGGCCTACATCAGGCAGTTCCATGTCCCTTACCACTTGTCATATGTTATCTAATCTCTTAAAACAACCAATTTGTTCCTGTGCCTATTTCCTTCTTAAGCCTAAATTTGTCCAATTTAAGCCCATTACTACGAATCCTCCCCTGTTGTCTTAATATGATGACCTTGCCTGCATTACCCTTGTTAAAGCCCTTGGTCCATTTGAATACCTCTATTAGGTCACCCCGCACTCTTCGTCTCTAGATGACTATCGAAAGATTACTTAGACATATAAATCTGCAGAGAGAGGATACTGTTTTTTATGTTAATGCTTAACTGATGATTAAAGTAATTACAAATTGAACCATTTGATGTCCATTACGGTGCCATTGTATATTTAATTAGTCTTGATATATTACGGTTCTGTATTCTGTGTCAGGTTAACGGAGGTACGGGTCGATGGTCTGAGGATTCTCGGGGGTGCGTAGAAAACGGGGGAAAAGGTTTGAGAACCCCTCGCTCTAGTTAGTGTTAAGTTAAGGCGTCTAGCCTGTCTTCGTTTTGGGTAAATTTCTGACCCCTTGTATCATTTTGGTCATTCTCCCCGCCCAGGGCGCTGGTCGGGGCGCCCCCTCCTGATCCTTAGACTGCTCGCCCACTATGAAGGGGCGAAGGGGGCGTCACCTCGCCCACAAATGGTTGGGAGTCAGTCCGCGGTGTCTCTGCCTTGCACCGCTCGTTAGTCTTCTGACGGCCGTTCCGCTTAGCGGTTTCATCTAGAGCAACCTGCGAGGGAGGGAGGGGCTGCATGTCTCTGCTTCATGACCAAAATTGACCTTCAGTAGCCACAATGATACACTATATGTCTCTCTGTCTGTGTATATGTATATGTGTGTGTATATGTATCAGTCTGTGTGTGTATATGTGTACATCACAAAGTTATGTCGTAGCATATTGGTAAAATAATACTTCGCCGAAAGTGGGTTATCAGTATTATATGTGTATATGTATCAGTCTGTGTGTGTATACTGTGTATATGTATCAGTCTGTGTATGTATATATATGTGTGTGTGTGTGTGTGTTATGGAAGAAATCACTAGTTACAGTGATGTTTCTCTAATAACCAAATCCAGTCGTCACGGTGTCTCGATCCCGGACCCCCTATAGTGGGACGCCCGTCTGTTACCACTGTACCAGCCAAATGTATACAAAGATAGGAACGTGATACGACCTGTAGACAAGGAAGCGAATTCGACCAAAGTTGTGATTCAAGCTTCATCACCCAGTCGATTTTTTTTTCTTTCTTTCTTTTGTTGATACAACAGACAGTTCAACTTTTCTTCCTAGGGATATCCATGGAAGGGCCAAAGGACCGTTGCCAGTTACTGTAGGGTTGCGGTCTTTCCAGTCAGCAACACTTGACGCCATACTATACAACATATGGAAGATTGCATTGTACACAATCACACACGCCAACAACATAATATACACTTTATAAGGGATTTGTGTGAAACGCCCGTTCCAGACGTGGCTGGAACCCTCAGGGAGAGACGGGGCTGCTCGGCCAGACACTCTAGTGAACAACAACAACTGATTATCGATTTCCAGAACCTATTTCATTAACGCCTGTCTCTGGAAATTGGAAATGTTGCAACGATAAAAGAATAGAAATAATAACTTTCACTTTTTTTTCCTAATTAGTAATTACCACAAAAAGCCCAAGAACGTTAATCTTGTGTTCCGTGGTTGTTGATCGTGCAATGGAGCTGCCAATAACCTGGGGGTCATTGGCTACTGAAGTTTGATTAGGTTGAGCGTCTCCGTGGTTTGTCGTTTTTGCTCAAGAAATGGTACATATTCATCTATTTTTTCCAGTCGGTCCGATCATGGGCAGACATTATCTTTGGCGTTTTTCAATTGTTTTCCCTTGTATTTCGTTGAGTGGATCTTCGTTCTGCCTCATCTGAGACGACTCGTCGAGTGTTTTTTTCTCTTTCGTACACACTGCTCGCCATTCCCTCACGCCGTCGACAAATCGTCAACCTCGGAAGAATCGAATGTGGACGTGCAACGGTGAAGTGCGGTGGGGTAAAGTGAGGCTCTCTCCGCTGGTACTCTTGACAGGGTTGGCAGGGTATTTGGTTTGCTTGCTTTTCCACCAATCAGAATAGAGGCCCGGCCTGTTGACCTCCCTCGCTCCCTCTCTCGCTCCCTCTCCCCCTCCCTCCTTCGATTGTTGTCCCTCATGGGATGCCAGGCCAATCCCTCTCAAGGGAGTATCACACTGGTCTTCCACGCGCTTTACCATCGTCGACAGTTAAGAGTTCGTTGTGGAGTTAAAACGACTTCGGTTACATTTTTTTATTATTCATATCTCCAAATATCAAATTATCTTTCCGTCATATATAGCAAAGCTGAATCATGAACTAAGAAATTGTGAACCTATACAAATGTTAGAAATACTGTTGAAATGTTCTTAGAGAAGTCTAGATTTCTGTAAGCGAAGTCCTATTCTAGTTATTCAAATGGAGGTTGGAGGTAGAATGTCGAGGGAAAATTTGCCCAGTGTGATAACCCCTTCAGTCCCACGACATACTTTGCCCCAGGCTGCCGCTCATTCCTAAGGAGTGGTTCTTTAGATTCTATATCATCAACTTATATGTTTGTTTATTAATTTATTCATTTGTTCATTCATTGAGGTGGAGGGAACTTCAGGGAACGACCGAAGATGAGGTAGATAGATGGGGGATGAAAAGGGCTTTGAGGGGAATGTCTGTTGAGCATGGAAGAGAGAAGGCAGGGGATAGATGAGTGGAGGATGCTTGTGTATGGTGAGGATGAGGTAGATGGTGGGGGGATGAAAAGGGCTTTGAGGGGAATGTCTGTTGAGCATGGAAGGGAGAAGGCAGGGGACAGGGGTGAGTGGAGGATGCTTGTGTATGAATAATATTTCGACGGAGCTCGAAGGGATTTCCCCCCGTCTTCTCTATTTTCCGCATGAGAGGAAGGGAAGGGGGGTCGCCATGTAAGTGAAGCGGCCCTGCTGTGGACGTGCTATGCCTTGCTTCATTGCTTCCAACCCGGGGAGTGGGCAGGAGACAAGGATGACCCTTCATCCAAGAGGAGCTAAGATGAGAGGGGGAGGGGGTGGTGGATGGGAGTGGGTACTTGCATTGATTTGGCTACCTCCCTTATAAGGGGGAAAATCCCTTGGTATATAGACAGACTGCATGTGTGTACCGATGTACTGATTAACTGATATTAATTAATTAATAAGTATTAATACTTAGGGACTGTTTTGGGGTACCCCTACAGACCAGAGTAACACATCACTTATCTATGTTAGAGTTTTTTTTGTTTTTTTTACTTGTTTTTTGGTGTATTTATTTGCATATTCATTGTATTTGTTTGTTTGTTTGTTTATCTTTGTTTTTACACACGATTTTATTCGGCTTTGACGCTGGAGCGCGATCGAACCTTCCAGGCCGTCGCCCGTACATTATCATCACTACCACTACCACCACCATCATCATCACTATCATCAACATCATCATCATCGTTATTATCATCACCATCATCGTCATCATCTTGATCATCATCATCACTCTCATCACTATCAACAACATCATCACCATCGTCATCATCATCTTGATCGTCATTATCATCATCATCATAATCGTCATCATCAAATCATCACCATCATCAGCGTCATCATCATCGTCGTCGTCATCATCATCGCATCAAATCGTCACCATCATCATCACCGTCATCATCATCATCATCACCGTCATCATCATCATCATCATCAAATCATCACCATCATCAACGCCATCATCATCAGCGTCATCATCATCATCATCAGCGTCATCACAGTCGCCATCATCATCATCATCGTCGTCGTCATCATCGTTAACATCATCATCATCACAATCATTATCATCATCACAATCATCATCATCATCATTGTCATCGTTATTACTCGCGGCCCTGGCTTCTCCACGTGTTGCTATCACAAGGCTGCACGAATCACTTGACTGAGCGTTCTGACGTCATGTCGACGGAGCTGCCAATGTGAAAAACACTCACACGGATCATTCCTTCTTCAGTCAATATCAACCACACCCGACGATTTTATTCATCTTGGGGGCCCCGACCACTAGACTGGATGAGTGAGCACCTGGAAAATTAGTCCGCTACCCCAGACAGCTTCGTTCATTTGCGGGGGCCGAACCCCAGGATACCTTGACCCCAGAAATGGAATGACCATCAAGGAATGTGGTCTCACTAAAGGCGGTATCACATTGGGGTGTTTTTCCTCCAGTATACCAAATGACGTTCTATGTCAATTGTTGAGTGCTGGAGGTGGCCGGTACCGCCAGTGAATTGGAGGCTGGAGGAAAAATAGCCCAGTGTGACAGTGCTACTTTAGTAATGAAGGAACTGAACTCTTAACTTTAGTGGATTCCTGTGTCGGATGACCCTTTTTTTTTTTTTTTTTTTTTTTTTTTTTTTTTCTTCTTCTTCTGCTGCTGCTCCTCCTCCCCCTTTTCCTCATTCTACGTCTCTTCCTCTTCGTCCTCCTTCTCCTCTTCCTCCTCCTCCCCCCTTCCTCCTCGTCCTTCTCTTCCTCCTCCTCCTCCGTCTCTTCCTCCTCGTCCTCCTTCTTCTCTTCCTCCTCCTCTTCCTCCTCGTCCTTCTCCTTCTCTTCCTCCTCCTCCTCCTCTTCCTCCTCGTCCTTCTCCTCTTCCTCCTCGTCCTTCTCCTCCTTCTCTTCTTCCTCCTTTTCCTCCTTCTCTTCCTCCTCCTCCTCCTTCTCCTCCTTCTCCTCCTCCTCTTCCTCCTCTTCCTTCTCCTCCCCCTTCTCTTCCTCCTCCTCCTCTTCCTCCTCCTCCTCCTCCTACTCCTAATTTCGTTGATTGTTCCACCGTAAAGGTATTCAAAAAACCTCTCGAAATTTACATAGCTAAAAATCCCCGACCAGAAATTTTTATTTCTATATAGGCTTAAAAAAATAGTAATAATAATAGGTTAAGTATCAGAACAGCCTTCTAAGGACCAATAGGTCTGTTGCTGTTCGTTTGTCCAAGTAACTCCACATAATTCCTCGTATCTTCATCATGAGTGATGACCTTCCCCTATTTAAACAGAACGAGAGGAGCCCTTTTAAGAAACCTTACATCAGACTACGTCTCCGTCTGTTCTTTTAACAAGGGTGACGCAGACAAGGTCATCATATTAAGACAACAGGGCAGGACTCGCAGTAATGGATTTAAACTGGACAAATTTAGATTTAAGAAGGAAATAGGCAAGAATTGGTTTACTAATAGGGTGGTCAACGAATGGAATAGTCTTAGTTGCCACGTAGTTAGGAGCGCTGAAACTATCGGTTGTTATTAGAAAGGGTTTGACAACTTTATGAATGGGGATGACAGGTGGTGGTAGACATGGAACTGCCTAGTGTAGGCCTTATGGTCTCTTGCAGTCTCCTTCATTATGTTCTTATGTTCTTCCTGTCTTTCCTTTAAAGATTATCTCTCCCTCAAACCTTTCCCTACCTTTTACCTTAAAGCCTTGTTTACACGGGGCAAGTTGAGAGGCAAGTCAAGCGTGCAAGTCACCCGAATTGGAGAGGAAAACGATCAAGGATATGTTCACACAGTCCACTTGCCAAGTCACAGATAAGTGGTCCGTGTGAACATGTGCTTGATCGTTTTCCTATCCAGTATCGACTTGCACGCTTGACTTGCCTCTCAGCTTGCCCCGTGTAAACGAGGCTTAAGCTACAGCAACCCATTCGGGGGTCAAGTGGCTCGAT
This sequence comes from Oratosquilla oratoria, assembly GCF_046742065.1. NCBI lineage: Eukaryota > Metazoa > Arthropoda > Malacostraca > Stomatopoda > Squillidae > Oratosquilla > Oratosquilla oratoria. The sequence continues at coordinate 43,049,310 of NC_134816.1, forward strand.
TCTCTCAAGTAGCAGTGCCGTGACGTAGAGCAAGTGTTTGTGGCGCAGTGGTAGATTTCCCGGCTGCCACAACGGCGGTCCGGGTTGGAATCCCGCTAAGGGATGAAATAATTTCAGTATCGCTGCGCTGCGAGTCGTTACTCCAACTCTCGTGGGCGGGGAGTTGGTGTGTGTGCGTGTAAGGTCACAGCATTACCCGTAGATCGGTCATATACTCGTATATGAGTTCTGAGCTATCTACCGGGAGGGTAATAGCTGTCGATCACGAGTCCAACACGTGATCCAAGACCATGTTGAATCTAACACACACACACACACACACACACACACACACACACACACACACACACACACACACACACACACACACACACACACACACACACACACACACACACACACACACCGTCCCTTCTTTGCGTAAAGAAAGATGGAACAGCCTTGTACACAGGGTCCTTGCGGGGAGCCAACTATTGCGCTCGCTTCCTGCGCACGTGGCCTGCGCAGTGCTGAACCTGTACGCAGTCAGCTGTGTCGCCTACGGGCTGACTTGCGCAGTTGTTGTTTTTTTCTATTGCGCATGCGCGCGCTCAGCTGTTGCCGTGGCTCAGTCGCCGCACTGTTTTCCTCAGATGGAGTTGCGGATCCAGCTCAGATGTTTTTTTTTTTCTTCTTCTTCTTCGCTTCCAGGTGACTAGAATCACAAGTAGGGGACCCCCACGTCCCCCCCCCCCTCTTTCCCTAACGATCCATTGTCCTCCTCTCATTACGGTAATGAGTTGTTTATTTCATTAACGAAGTGGTCACGCTTCGGGATGGCTCCCTCTGTTCTTTACCGCAACATGGTGACCTACTGAGTCCCATATGGTGGAGTATAGACCAACGTCAGTGTGTTTTTAACCTTTTTATTCCCGGACCGTGTGCCGCTTAACCTTTCATCCAGGCTACCACCAGATTATTTTATTCATTTCCGTGCCCCCTACCCCCACCCCAAGTAGCACCTGGGCTTTAGTTTACCAGTTTGTAATTTTTTCTTTCTTTCTTTCTCTCCTGCGGATTCTTGCGTGGAGATTTCTAGGTCTTTGGTAATCTTTCTTTGTTTTGTTGGTTCTTCCCTTTATCCATATGCCTCTCGCCATTTTTTAGCTGTCTCGTACCTTTTATTGGACCAGTCTTTTTTCCGGAGTACAGTTTTTCACTTCCATGTTGTCCATTTAGAAAAAGAAAAATCCTCTTTCTTTACGGTTCTGGAGGTATTCATGAATCCCTCTCAATCTGCTTCCTCAAAGAAATTCTTCAAGTCTGAGAAGTCTGCCTTCCCAAAATTGAGTCTATCTTATCTGTGTAATTTTTTTCTTGGCTCTGTCTCTTGATATACTATCTCAGATTCCAATATGTCTGATTCTGTGGTAGATATCAGGTCCTACTACCCCATAGGAATGTTGTCATATCTTACTCGAATCACCTTCTTTACCTATTGAGTCATTGTGTTCTCTATTGCTACGAGTATATGCAACAGAGTACTTCCCTCAGGAATATGCTTTGCCACTTCCCACCCCTCCCAGTTGACCTCATTGTGATTGAATTCTCTCACAAGGAATATGACATTTTCTTTGATATTTCTTTTAAAAAGAAGATTTTTCTGATCAAATTTCTTGATATTCAGCTTCATTTTAAGCTCTTGTCTTTGGCGGGTCATGTACCACTATGAGGTCTCTTCTGCTCACCCCTTTGGTTCTAATTTTCAAGAATTATTTCAGCCTTGCCCTCACTCAGAATTGCTTCTTCCAACGTTATTTCGTTTCTCGCAATCCTACTATCCAATTCACCTCCTTTGTCTTTCTCCAGATGGCGTATCCAGTATCCCCCTGCAGGATATCAACATTTCTTGGGAGTTTGGTCTTATCTAAGCACAAAACAATAGTAAATAACCTGTATTAACTTTTAATTCTGTTAAAGTTCTTCACGTGCTATATTGAATTCATCTCTTTCGAAACCATCTCTTCACGCTCTGGTTAAGAACTCTAAAAAAAGTTCTGTATTTCTTCTGTCCTTATTTGATTTTTGACCTTGGCTTCCATCACAAGTTCCCCTGTGTTTGCGTCTCCGTTCTCAGTCGCATCTTTCCTTATCTTTTTTTTTTTTTTTTTGTTTTTTTTTCTTTTTTTTCAACTTAAATTTCCCTTCTAACTTTCAAGGGTTGACGATTACTTCATTTGCTATGACATGCAACTTAAAGTTTAGTTTTTATTATTCTAACCTGGGAGGTTTATGGCGTGCTGTTAGAAAAAATGCATTTCTATATAATGTGAAGATTCTGTTTTTTTTTTTTTTTTTTTTTTTTTGAGGGGTGGGGTTTGGGAGAAAAATGAGGGAGAACCACACGAATGTTGAGAATTCATGACGGAGGAAACGGAGTGAAAAAAGTTGAGAACCACTGACCTAACCTAAGCACATCGCCAGTCTGATCCTTCGCAATCGAGTCGTTTCCCATAATCTTGGAGGTAATTTCTCTGACATTTTGTATCTTATGTTCCTGGTGTACCGTCCATGAAGTTACGAACTCTCTCCACCAGCCAACAATCTTGATACATGTAGTCTTATCGAATGCGTCACTGACAAGAGATTCTCTCTCTAACCTTCATTACTTCTTCCAACCCAACATAATCTTCTATTCTCTGATATTCCATGATCTCTTTCAAGCTGCATGCATTCTTGTATTGGGTAGATAACCAACCCTTCTGAACATCCAACAGTTCATTCATTCTCGTTTGATTTTATCCCAGCTTTGCTTGGCTTTACTACCTAATGTAGGCTTCATGGTCTCCTGCAGGCTCCTCCAGTGCTATGTTCTTATAAAAAGGATTAATCCTCTCCTTCGTCAAAGTATTTTAATTAGATCAGTTCTTGAGTCAGTTTTTTTATTTATTTTTTTTTTATTATTACATTCATGAAACTTTGACTCGTGGGAGGGGAGCAAGTTCCTCAACAATTTCAATTTCAACTTTGTTGCAGATTCACCAACCTCCATTGTTTAGTCCCTGTAACTTCATAGGCTATTCCTTCCTTATGTATCAGCTTCATTTTCATCTCACTCAATTTCCGTAATGAGATTATGTAGATTAAGAGCCATTTGTAATCACGCGTAAACCGACACTATTCCTGTTGTAATTTATTTATTTGGTGTGTGTGTGTGTGTGTGTGTGTGTGTGTGTGCGCGTGTGCAGAGCTGCGCCAGAAAATGTAGCAATATTTTTCACTCCCCGACCTCTTCCCAAAGGTGAAATCACTAATTAGAAATGACCCCATACCGTTGTTGCTTCCCCCTCGTGTACTCAAATAACAGATATTTTCCATCGGAGAAAAAAAAAAGGATCGTCCGGCGTCGCGTTTCTCTCCTCTCTCTCTCTGCATGCGCGCGCATGTCTGTATGTTTGTGGGTGTATGGGTATGTGTGCACAACGTGGATGTACATCGTACCACCACTGTACTACCACCACGATACAAAGAGAGAAGTAACAATCTGAAAAATACGGCCTTCCAAAGGCTCAACGTTGCCATTCCCCATAAGTGACCGATCCATACTCTGGTCGAGACTCGACACAACCTAAGGGCCTCGTACTCGAGTCGACACGTGCACCACCCCCTCCCCCACGCTGCGATCAGTAGACCGAACCCTGTGTCCATGGTCGCGCATGCGTGTGAGCGCGAGGTGGGGTCACCGCTTGCACGTGGGGCGCAGGTGTGCGCGGGCCTGGGCGCACACCCGGACGACAAGCCCACTGCACCTGACACTCGGGAGCACCTGTTCCTTAACCTGCTGCCACTCGCTAAGGGCACCGGCCCGCACTACCACCTGCCGGAGAGGCAGGGCGGCGAAAAAACTCTTTCCTCAGAACCCACGTGCGGACCGGCCGGCCGACCGGCCGGGTACACGGGACTCTTCAATACGGCCACGCGCAGGACATATCAGGTTTGGCCTCGGCTAGGGGACGCCACTCAGCCCCCGGGGGGGGGGGGGGTTTACAAACCTGCGACAACTCCCCACCCCCCGGGGGGTTTATGGTCTCGATCGACTGTAATAACCCTCTCAATTCATCCTGTCAGTTCAGACACTTGTTAATCTGGCAGCTGTAATGACTGACAGAAAACTCCAGTCTTACCTTGTGTTCATTGTAACCTGCATCAAGGTTATACAACATATCACAAATCCTATTTTACGCCAAGTGTGGGTGTGTGGGTGTATGTTTGTCCGTGAATATAATAATAATAATAAAATATTTATTTCAATAGCAGTAGTACACTGACAGTAATACAATGCAAAAGCTGATTAGAAATATAAAACTTAAGAGTATATACACGGTACAAGTTTACATAGAGTTGATTATGTGTACAATGTGTGTGTGTGTGTGTGTGTGTGTGCGCGCGCGCATCTTTCATAAGGATGCAACGTCCTTGTCCCCCGTTAAACCAAAACCAAAATATTTCTTCAATTGCTCCAAGAAACTGAATATATTTTCCTTCGCGTAACTCTAAATGCATCCATTGAAACCTTGAACAAAGTAGGTGTTCCATGTCTCTCTCTCTCTCTCTCTCTCTCCTCTGTAAACTGGTCCTGAAGCTCCTGAAAAGGAGAGACAAAATGGAGATAGCAAATTAAATCATTACCGAAACTTTAAAAATGTAACCTGAAGTATGACATAATATAGTCTATGTGCTCTAGTGTAGGCCTTATGGTCTAGTGTAGACCTTATGGTCGTGATGAAGGCCTTATGGTCTAGTGTAAGCCTTATGGTCTAGTGTAGGCCTTATGGTCAAGGTGTAGGCCTTATGGTCAAGGTGTAGGCCTTATGGTCTAATGTAAGCCTTATGGTCTAGTGTAGGCCTTATGGTCGTGGTGTAGGCCATATGGTCTTTTACAGTCTCCTCCATTCTCATGTTCTTATATGCAGTGCAAGAAGTTGAGATCTTTGAATATTTTGAGTCATTTGTGACCAATTCAGTGGGCACCAGAACCGCTCGGAAGGGGCGTGGTCTGATAGGTAACCCCCCCCCCCCCCCTTCCATCTCCCTTAACTACCACGAGACTCGTCAGGAACATAGAGGGAAAGATCAGTTCTGGGTTTTTTTTCGGGAAGAATAGAATATACAATAAAAATACACCAGGAAAGATAGAATAACGAGGCAGAGCGCTTTCGTATATTTACATCTTCAGTTCTAGTACAGTGCATTGAAGATGTAAATATACGAAAGCGATCTTCGTTAGTTCATCTTTCCCGGTGGTTACTACCATATATATATATATATATATATATATATATATATATATATATATATATATATATATATGTGTGTGTGTGTGTGTGTGTGTGTGTGTGTGTGTGTGTGTACACGACCACTGGTGAAAAATGTAGTAATACATTTGTAAATCATAACTAACACCACAGTCTGAACAAAAAGAAAGAACAGAATACGTGAGTCTATATATTTCGACTGCGAACTGCACCCCTCTTCAGCGGTGTTAGTTATGATATATACGAGTACATTGCCCTTGACGTGGACTCTACTGCGCTTGCTGCGGCGTCTCACCTCGTTCTACTTTTCTTCTCCCTTTCCAGGCGCCCCTTGATCACCCGACGCTGACCACCAGCAACGCCTCATTGGGCTGCGGACCCCCTTCGGGAGGAAGTGATTTTACTCCGTATGGCTACGTGTCCCGCCCGGGATCGACGCCCCTGAGGTAAAGTACCCCCAGTGTAGATCTACCCCCCTCTGGGGTCCAGGGGGTGGCGTGTGTTGCGGGGTTGCACGCTGTATGACATGTAGAGTCACGAACAAAAGTTTTGACCCACTCAGAGTTAAGGACCTTAACAAGGGTGATGCAGGCAAGGTCATCATATTAAGACAACAGGCCAGGACTCATAGTAACATATTTAAATTGGACAAATTTAGGTTTAAGGAGGAAATAGGCAACAACTGGTTTACCTTCAGAGTGGTTAAAAAGAGAAGATTGGATATCTTTATGGAAGGAGATGACAGGTGGTAATGGACATGGAAGTGCCTAGTGTAGGCCTTATGGTCTCTTGCAGTCTCCTTCATTCTTATGTTCTTAAGGTTAGATAACTTTATGGATGGGGATGATAGGTGGTAAGGGACATAGAACTCCTTAGTGTAGGCCATATGGTCTCTTGCTGTCTCCTCCATTCTTATGTTCTTACAGGAAAACATATCACGTAGTCGACAAAAAAGGGGCCGTATTGTTATTGTTAGAACTGTAGCTTTGTCAAAACTTTTGGTCGTGACTGTACTTGTCCCCAGCCTTCCCACATGAAGAGTACGATAACAACAAAAGAAACGATAGTATTAAAAACATTAAGGCCCTGTTCACATTAGCGGTTTGAACCGCGCGGAAACCGCGGCGGAACCGCATAGTCAAGAAAAAAATGCGCGGTTGGGTGTGAACGCTTCCATTGACATAACATTGTAATTAAGCCGCAGTGGTTGAAACCGGTAGTGTGAACAGGGTCTTAATAACATTTAATAATAAAGTTATGACGACGACGTTGATGATGATGATTATTGATAATCACAATAGATTTAGTCTGTCAGTTGTCATTAACCGATAGTAAGGCAGCTCACATATCGACGCAACCAGTTGCATGAAACTGATCGCGGAGCGTAACAGTGTGTGTGCGTGTGCCTGTGTGTGTGCACAAGTATATGCGCGTATGTATGTGTATGTGCATGTTTGTGGGGGATGGGGAGAAGTGTTTATGTGTGTGTTTAGGTATGCGACCGGTTTCATGCAACTGGTTGCGTCGGTGTGCAGATTGCTTCACCGTCACCATCACCAGCCTTTAATAACGGTCCTCCTCGTTGTCCTTCCAGCTACAGTCTGTGGGGATCCTCCTCAGGCTCCACGACGAGTTCGGACGAGTCCTACCGAAGGAACTTCAGTCGAAGTCTGTGCCGGGTCGTCTTCGGATGCGCCGTTCTCCTGGTCGTCCTCGCTGTTCTCGGAGTCGTGGGCATCGCCGTTTACCTCGGAGGTGAGTGGGCCTCGAGGCCGGGGCTGATGGTCAGAAGTCTCCAGAAGAAAGACCAATTGAGAACGAAACTCGGAAGTCTCCAGAAGAAGGACCAAATGAGAACGAAACCTTCATCAGTTCGATGTTTCGCTTGTTAGAGCCTTACCAAGTACATAGCCTGGGACGGGGGAGAACTTCTGCTTCTTCTTCTTCTTCATAGGACCTTAATCCGCTATATTGCAGGATCAGCCGCTCGATTTATCCTTTCCCCATTTGTTCCTATCCATTGGACCCTCCTCTTGCACTCCTAGTTTCCTCATGTCACACGTGACCCAACCTAACCTGACTCAACCTTCTTCTTCTTCATACGATCTTAATCCCGCTGTATTGCAGGATCGGCCGTTCGAGTTATAATTCCCCCATTTGTTCCTATCCATTGCATCCTCCTCTTGCACTCCTAATTCACGTGACCCAACCTAACCTGACCCAACCTTCTTCTTCTTCATACGATCTTAATCCCGCTGTATTGCAGGATCGGCCGTTCGAGTTATAATTCCCCCATTTGTTCCTATCCATTGCATCCTCCTCTTGCACTCCTAATTTCCTCATGTCACATCTTGTTATGTCCCTCCATCTCATTAGACCCTTAACCTTTCCTAGGCTCTAGTGACCTCCCCTTATTCCTCCAGATCTCCTTAACATTTCCTATGACCTCCTATTCCCTCGGGTGATCTTCCTATTTATTCTCAGACATGTGTACCATGACTATGTACTTGATAACATTAACCTTTCCTGGGCTCTAGTGACCTTCCCCTTTTCCTCCGGATCTCCTAAACCTTTGCTATGCTCTAACGACCTTCCCCTATTTCCCCTGTATACCATGATTATGTACTTGATAACAAGCGGAACGTCGTACTCGTAAAGGGTCCGTCCTCACATTTGGTGTCTTTCGATAGACTTCTCGGTAACTGTTGATTACATACAAGTTTCCTGAGACCACGATCGGATCCTCCTGGATGTACGGAGTTGAAGCAAGTATATATAAGAATAAATGTTTGCATCTAGTGTACTATCAACATTTGTGACATTTACAATATATATATATATATATATATATATATATATATATATATGTTACTTAAAGCGAGTATACATCAAAATTGATTTTTGCATGTAGTGTACTGTCAACATCTGTGACATGTACATATACATATAATTAAATCCCCATAATTATAATATTTAGCACGAAAGACAAACGCTGTACATTTTTGCTCCATCATTGTAGGCATAATTCCTGTGGCCAACACTTGTGTTTTGCCTAAAGGCGGGGAGGCGACCCGTCTTGGTCATGTTGGCTCATTAGTCCTCTCGTTCGTGACTGTGGTTCCTTGTCCTCGCTCACAAGCTAAAAAATTAATATATTTTTTTTTGTCTTTTTTCAGTTTTGACGGAAGAAGATGAAGGATTGCAATGTAAGTTTCGAATCCCGCTTGTTGCTCTTTGTTTGTCTTGCTTTGTTCTTGCGTTTGTTCTTGTTTGTTATTGAACTTCTTACTAGTCTTGTTGTTCTTGTTTTTTGCACACACACACACACAGCTACTTTCATTTTGCTCAAGGGGACAGTAACAGCTTTTAGTAAAAGTGAAACATTTTCACACAGCTGCTACCAATAGTTGCTATTGACATGTATCAGCAAACGTGGCGGCACACTAGGCTAGCATGCTATTTGTTTTTGCTACTTGGTTTGAGTAGCAACGATTTCGGTGACAATATTCTAGACTTCCTTAATAAGATCTCGAGAATGTGTCTAACATTCGTATTCTAGGTTTATTAACTTCTCTTAGTTCGTCATTCAGGTTCTCATTCTATGACGTCAGCAAGAGTCATTTGAGATTAATTAAAAAAAAAAAAAAAAATCGTAACCGAAGTCGTTGCTACTCAAACCTAGTAGCAAAAGCAAGTAGCATGCTAGCGAGAAATGCCCGGTGTGCCGTCACCGTAAACATGTGAGGAGAAGCTGGTAGGAGTGTTGGGCTTAAGGAGTTATCACACTGGGCTATTTTTCCTCCGACTGTTGGGGCAAATTTGCAGGTCGCAGATTTCGTGAAGGAATCTGATTATATGCTGGAGGAAGATGATTTTCCTTCAGCATAATATCAAATAACGTTCTATGCATTTGTGTTGAGGAAACAAAATAGTTTGACGTAGTGGTTTGACGGCGGAAAAAATGCTGGAGGTTGGCGGTATCGCCAACAAATCGGAGGTTGGAGGAAAAATAGCCCAGTGTGATAACCCTTTTAGGTCACGAAAGGGGGGAGAGGGGCGGGGTCTGTGTAGTCTAGGACAGCGGTTCTCAACCAGGGGGCCATTACCCCCCCAAGGGGGGCATGGGGGGCCCGTGATCCCCCCAAGGGGGGAGAGGTCCTCGTGAACCCCCCAAGGGGGGCATGGGGGCCCCGTGATCCCCCTAAGGGGGCCATGGGGGTCCCGTGAACCCCCCAAGGGAGCCGTGACAAGAATTTAGGCCAAGGGCTTATGGCGTGCTGTTACAAATGATACATTACTTTATAAAGTGAGGAATCTAATTAAAGAAGAAATTCCATCAGATTGTCCTGGGAGGAGGGAATATGAGATAGTTAAGATTGTCAACTTTGTAATAAGGCAAAGGGTTCCTCTTCATCAACATTTTATTATTATTTTTATTATTATTATTATTATTATTTTTTTTTTTTTTTTTAAGTGTGGTGGGTTTTTTGGGAGAAAAAGGAATATGAAACACACTAATGTTGAAAAATAATAAAAGGAAAAAAGAAAAAATAATTGGGGGAAGGAGTGAAAAAGATTAAAAATCACTGGTCTAGTAGATTGACATGTCCATGTTCTATAACGGCGCCTTACCCTTCTTCTGCATTTCTAACTTTGATTTCTTTACCTGATGCGCCTTCGCCCGCCGCCCATCCTGACGTCACTCCCGGTCGCTTGCCCGCCCACTGTGACGTCACTCCCTCCCCGTCGCCACTGTGACGTCACTGATATGACGTCACTAACCATCCGTCTTCCGGTGACGTCACTACTTGGCTGTTGATCCTGGCGCCATCCATGCATCCATCATCGTGTGACGTCTTCGTGACGTCACTAATATGACGTCACTACTCATCCGTCTTCTGGTGACGTCACTACTTGGCTGTTGATCCTGGCGCCATCCATCCTCGTCCACCATCATCTTGTGACGTCATCGTGATGTCTTTGTGACGCAGACGAAGTACGTTACGTGGGCGAGATGCACGTCATCAATGGCGACAGCTGGATTCCGCCCCTCGCCCACAAGGACTCGCCCGCCTTTAGAGCAAAGGCCTTCAAGTATCAGACTATGGTAAGTGCGCGTCTGAAAGGGTCATCACACTTGGCTTCCACGGGTCATCACACTGGGCTTCCACGGGTCATCACACTGGGCTTCCACGGGTCATCACACTGGGCTTCCACGGGTCATCACACTGGGCTTCCACGGGTCATCACACTGGGCTTCCACGGGTCATCACACTGGGCTTCCATGGGTCATCACACTGGGCTTCCACGGGTCATCACACTGGGCTTCCACGGGTCATCACACTGGGCATCCATGGGTTATCACACTGGGCTTCCACGGGTCATCACACTGGGCTTCTTCCATCGAGCTTCACTAGCGCCGACCGTTGAGAATTCGTTGGAATAAAAACGGTTACAATATTTGAATTTTCAAACCTCCAAATTTCAAATGATGTTTCCGTCATATATAGCAGAGCTGAATGACGAACTAAGAGGTTAGATATAATGTTCAAATGGTCTTAGAGAAGTCTAGACATCTGTAAGCGGAGTCATATAGTAGTTCTTCAAATGGAGGTTGGAGGTAAAATGTCGAGGGAAAGATAGCCCAGTGTGATAACCCCTTGCAGTTTTCTTCATTTTTATGTTAATATGTTCTTAAAGTTAGGTAACTTTATGGATGGGAATGATAGGTGGGAATGGACATGGAACTGCCTAGTGTAGGCTTTAGGGTCTCTTGCAGTCTCCTTCATTCTTATGTTCATAAGAGGTTAGATAACTTTATGGATGAGGATGATAGATGGCAATGGACATGGAAGTGCCTAGTGTAGGCCATATGGTCTCCTTCATTTTTACGTTCTTAAGAAAAGGTTAGATAACTTTATGGACGGGGATGACAGGTGGTCATGGACATGGAACTGCCTAGTGTAGGCCTTATGGTCTCTTGCAGTCTCCTTCATTCTTATGTTCTTAAGGAAAGGTTAGATAACTTTATGGACGGGGATGACAGGTGGTCATGGACATGGAACTGCCTAGTATAGGCCTTATGGTCTCTTGCAGCTGGAGGCCGTCTACAAGAAGAGTTTCCTGAAGGCGGCGTTGCGGAAGGCGCGAGTGGAAAAGTTCGCTCGGAGGGAAGAGCCTCCTGGGGAAGGTCGAGGAGGCCTCAGCCTCCAGTTCACAATAGCCATGGACAGAAGGAAGCTCCCGAGGTAAGTCCAGCAGCCGTTAAAAGTCAAAACGCATTAACTCCGAAATCCCTTTTTTTTTTTTTTTTTTAGAAAATCGATGGTAAAAGGTTTGAGTGCTCATCGCCTTTTCTTATTATTTATTTTATTTGTTTATTTTTCATCTAATCTTATTTTTATTTTATTTTTGTTTTTTGATCTACTTATATCTGCATCTTGTAGTTTTGCAAACCTAGGGATTATTAGAATTGTTGCTTTATGCAAAATGTTAAGCAAATAGTCACCACCTTCCTACAATGTAGAAAACATGTGGAGTTAATGCAGTGTGCCTGTTGAGACCCAATATATTGGTAAGATAAGATTAACCAACCTTAAGAATAATTTTCGTCTCTTTCTGCAGAGTCCATAGATACCAAAATTGCGTAAAATTAGTTTTTTTTTTTTTTTTTTTTGAGCTAATACATTCTGCCTTTTTATGATAGATTGGGTGGTGGGGGGTCGCGATCGGGAGGGCCGTGGCTCCATCTGGTGTCCCCTTGATCTGTGACATAACCCTAAGAAGTACCCTATCACGTGTAGTGATTTCATGTTGTCTGTAGGCTTCGACAAAGGTGATGCAAACAAGGTCATCATATTAAAACAACAGGGCAGGACGCGCAGTAATGGTTATAAACTGGACAAATTTAGATTTAAGAAGGAAATAGGCAAGAATTGGTTTACTAATAGGGTGGTCGACGAATGGAATAGACTTAGTAACCATGTAGTAAGCGCTGAAACTATCAGTTGTTTTAAGAAACGATTAGACAACTTTATGGATGGGGATGACAGGTGGTGACGGATACGGAGCTGCCTAGTGTAGGCCTTATGGTCTCTTGCAGTCTCTTTCATTCTTATGTTCTTATGTAGTCTTTTAGCTTAAGAGATTGATTTAGTGTAGTAAGTACTACCTCTCATTAACGGACTAAAAGGGCGGTAACGACAGTGGCGGCGCCAGGGCGGGCTTTAGCCCTCCCAAAAAAGTGGCCAGCCCCCCCCATTAGCCCCCCCAACTGAAATGAGTAAATTGAAAATTTAAATAAACTCATTGAAATAATTTTATTAAGTGGAATTTTTAATTGCCAGGGCTAAAGATTTGTCAGCCATCAGTGCTAGCCCAACCATTAACCCCCTCCCCTTCTGAAATGAGGATAATATATGTGTATTATCATAGTACAATTAGCCCCCAAAAAATTTGCTCAGCCCCCCCTTAGCCTCCCCAACTAAAAATTCCTGGCGCCGCCGCTGGGTAACGGTGTCCGTTGATGTGAATAATCCGTTGATTTGGAGTGGCTTTTGGGTGGCATAGTGATTGCACAGCACTAAACAACAGCACCAAAAACACCGAAAACACAGCAAAAACACCGCAAACACAGCTAATTAACGTCCGTTAATGAGAGGTCTTACTGTATTGCAATATAGAATAGAATGGACATGAGCCAGTGGGCAGGAGGCTGGGATGACCCATCATCCAGGAGGAGCTAACATGAGTATGGAGGATGCGAGAAGAGTGAGTAGGAGTGGGTGTGAGTCTTTTGATTTGGCTACCCCCCGTATAAGGTGGAAACTCGCTGGCTGAGCGGGTTAGGGCGTCGTTACTTGGGGCGAAGGTCGAGGGGGGATGGCGGTTCGAATCCTGCCACCGGCGAAGTTGGACCAAGGGCATGGGTCATTAAATCCCACGCTACGAAGTCCTCTGTGAAGGCCACCGTCTATGCCTTCCGATAAAGGGGGGGGGGGGGATTTGTGACGTTAAATCATAAAACCATAACCGTATAAGGAGGGGGGGGATGCTTTGTATATAGATAGATGTAGTCTCCTGTTTGATGACTTTAATCATGAGATCTTCCTACTGCAGCCTCGTGTGGAGTGGAGGATGGGAACAGAGTGACTAGGAGTGGATACGATCCTTTGACTCAGCTACCTCTTGTATAAGGGATGGGAAAAAGCCCTTGGCATATAGAGGTGCTCTGTCTGGTAACACTGCTTCTGACAGTGGACAAGATGCAGGGATGACCCGTCATCCAAGAGGTGCCAAGAGGGAGGGGAGAGGGTGGAAGGGAGTGGAGTATGTAGGGGATGGAATGGGTGGGAGTGGTTTCTATGCCTTTTTCTTTTGGCTACCTCCCGTGAAAGGGGGAAAAATAAGCCTTTGGTATATGTATGTATGTATCGTAGGATGGGGTAATCGGTGGCATCACTGGGGGGTAAATGGGCCATATAAAAGTTATTCAAGCATCAAAAATTATGTCACAACTGGTAAATAAAATTCTGGTAAAATGGAGGTAGGTATTTAATCAGGGTAAAAGTGAAATATTTCAAAACCAGTTTTGATAAAAAAAAAAAAAAAAAAAAAAAAAAAAAAAAAAAAAAAAAAAAAAAAAATAAACTTCTATATGACCCATTTACCACCCCAGTAATGGCCCGATTACCCCCATCCTACGGTATGTATATAGATGTAGTCTCCTGTTTGTTGACTTTCTGAACCTGAGGTCTTCCTTCTGCAGCCACGTTGACAACAGCGAGAAGGCCGTGGCGGACGTCCTTCTTCAGGAGTTGATGAGTCTCGATCCTGTCGCATTCCGCACCGTTGTGGTGGACATCGACGCCCTTCGAATCAGCAGTGAGTGGCTCCTGCCGTAGTTCACCAAAGGTTCTGTCCTCGTTGACGCTTTCCTGCTGTATACGTGTAATGTAAGCCTCGTTTTACGGGGCTAGTTTAGTATATGCTAGTGCTAGTGACTTGCAAACTAGTCCTCTACTTGCTCAATATCAACGGAAAGTTAGTCAATTTGCCTCCAAACTATCCTAGTGTGAACACTTACTTGCCTGGTTAGTTAACTTGCAGCAAGTACTAGCGGCTACTAAACCAGTCCCGTGTCAACGAGGCTATACGATACCGTAGTACTTACTGCCTTCAACTCTCTTTTCTCCCTATGGTCATTTTGCATACATCATGGTGATGTGAAAGCTCTCTCTCTCTCTCACATTCTCTCTCTCTCTCTCTCTCACATTCTCTCTCTCTCTCTCTCTCTCACATTCTCTCTCTCTCTCTCTCTCTCTCTCTCTCTCTCTCACATTCTCTCTCTCTCTCTCACATTCTCTCTCTCTCTCTCTCACATTCTCTCTCTCTCTCTCTCACATTCTCTCTCTCTCTCTCTCTCTCTGACAACCGTTATTAAGGGAGGTTCCTCTGCAACGCACCACCACCAGAAATGAAGATCGGACAAACCAGCCGAGAAGTCTTACCTGATGTTATCTTTACACGTTAGTTTTCGAGTGTCATTTCACAGATTTCTTCTGTAGAGAGAACCTCACACCTGAACGTCACACGGAGACCCCCAATTTTTTAATCCTTCCTCCTCCTCCTCCTCCTCCTCAGGGGAATCCCGCGAGAAGGAACATTTCGCCCGTGAAGGTCGCGACCCCCCGGGGCCACTTCGGGAAGAAGACATCGAAGTCATCAACATCGAGGGGAGCCGAAGAGCTCCTGGGGGCATCATCATGCGTCTGAAACCTCCGATTCCCGAAGAAGAGACGACGAGGAGCCAGCTCGAACCGGTCCAGGTAAACGTACATGGATACACGTGATTCACCATGGTCTTGGACCACGTGTTGAACTCGTGATCGACAGCTATTTCCCTTCCGGAAGAGAGCTCAGAGCTCGGTTATGACCGATCTATGGGTAATGATGTGACCTTACACGCATACACACACACACCCCAACTCCCCGCCCACGAGAGTTGGAGTAACGACTCGCAGTGCAGCGATACAAAAATTATTTCACCCCTGGGCGGTATTCGACCCCGGGCCGCCGTAGTGGCGGCCGGGAACTCTAACCACCGCGCCACACATGCGAACTTTTTTCCCCCTTACAAGGGAGGTAGCCAAAAAACAAAGGCATAAAATCCACTCCCACCCATTCCATCCCCAACATATCCACTCCCATTCACCCCCCCCTCCCTCCCTCTTATCTTGGCTCCTCCTGGATGACGGGTCATCCCTGCATCTCTCCCACTGCCCTGGGTCAGAAGTAGTGTACCAAGACACAGCACATCCACAGCAAGGCCGCTTCATTAAATCGGCGACCCCAGCCCCTCTCCGTCCCCTCATACAGAAATACAGAACAACAATAACCAGCATATATGTCCTATACATGATAAATAGGCGTGTGGCTGTATGTAAATAGGATTTACGACTATCGTATGATCACAAAAGATACTTATAGATTCTAAATAGACATGCCTATTTATCATAAACAGGATATAAGTGTCTGTTATTGTTATTGTGTGCTTCTGTGGGTAGGAATGGATGCATGCCTTTGACTTTGGCTACCTCCCTTATAGGGGGGGGGGAAACGCCCTTGGTATATTATATAGATAGACAAATATCCTATTTGAGAAGTTTCTTGAGCATTATTTTCCTTAGGTAACTTTATAGATAGGGATGAAAAGTATGGTGACATGGAACTGCCAAGGTCGTCTCCTCCATTCTTATGGTCACATCTCCTCCCGATATCTTTATGGATAGGGATGAAAGGTATAGTAAGTGACATGGAACTGCCTAGGTCGTCTCCCCCATTCTTATGGTCTTATCTCGTTCCTCCTTTTCAGGCATCCAACCAGAGTTCGGCACCGAACTTGATCTACGAGTTCGGCCCGTGGCGACCTTTGCTCGGCTTCGAGGTTCGGGATGCTCCGGCCGTAGTCACGGGAACTCCGGCCGGGGCGGCGCCGGCGCCTTCGTCGCGGGAGCCGGTCTCCAGCAAGTTTTACCTGACGGCGGAGCCTTCGACGGACCATTTCCGGCCTTCTGGCCCGGGGCACAACATCAGAGTCGTCACTCCGCCGCGTTCCAGCACGACGACAGAACAACCTACAACTACCTCAACAACAACAACAACAACTACTACTACAACTACTACCAAAGCTCCTCCTCCTACTTCGGCGGCGACGCCCTCGCCCTTGACGGACCCCCTCGAGTCCCACTTCAGCGAACGCATCGGGTTCCCCTTCTTCGCCACCGAGGAGGCCTACCTTCTGGAGACCAAGTCCACGACCAAGAGGAACCCGTCCAAGGAGGACTTCAAAGCTGTTCTCGACGACCTCCTCTTCTTCTCGACGCCTCGACCTCGGCCTTCGAGGCTAACGTCATCTCCATCTCCGATACCACCGAAACCGAGGCCGGTGATTTCTCCGGTGCTGGTGGCTCCTCCTCCACCTTCTCCTCCTCCTCCTCCTTCTCTTCCTTCTTCTCCTCCTCCTCCTCCTTCTCCACTGTCGGTGGCTTCTGCACCAGTACCTGAGACTCCTCTTCGGCTCCCGGTGGCGCTGTCCGCTATCCCGGCGTCTCCCCCGGCGCCGTCTCCAGCTCCTGAAGCGTCTGCGGCCCCGACTGTATCGGAATCGATCTCGAGGCCGGAACTCCTCCCGGAGGAGTCCCCGGACCGTCTCGTCACCTTCCAGGCCTCCGGGGTCCAGTACAACACTCGCCCTCCACTCTTCTCCACCTCGTCCTCCACCTCGGTCGCAAACACCCTGTCCTCGACCTCCGTCATCACGCCGACCGCGCCCTATGTCACCTCGTACTCGGGGGTACAGTTCGGGGTCCGGCCGCGACCTCTGGTCCAGGGGCTCCCTCTCGACAGGTACCGGCTCCACGCAGCCACGAGGTCCACCTCCACCTCGCAGAGCACCCCGCCGGTCCCGCCCTTCGCCGCCACCTCCCGCTCCAACTTGTGGGACTTCTTCACGACGAACAAGCCGTTGATCCTGAACACCGAAGTCGTCACGGCTACGAGTATTAAAGTGCGGTACGGGAACGAGTACGGAGGAGGAGGAGGAGGAGGAGACGGAAGTCCTATCCACCCCCACCCCCACCACCCACGGTACGACGAGGCGCCCCTCGACCCGAAACCCATTGAGGACTTTGCCGCTGGTCCTCCCGGGTTTCTGACCCTTCCCCTCCTCCAGGGGAACAACGTCCAGTACCTCACCGTCAACCGGACGACGTCGAACTACCCGAAGGTGGTCGTCGTCAACTTGCAGAAGCCCCCGAGGGCCACCACAGCGGAGGACTCGGAGGAAGAGGTCACGGGGAAGAGATTCCGTTCGGCGGACACTCTGGCTGACCTCGTGGCCTTCTTGACCGGAGGAGACGAGGACGTCCCCAGGGAGACTTCGAGGAACCACAAGTCCTTCACGCACCGCCAGGGGCGGCCCTTCGACCCGGAGGAGCAGCCCCGCGGGATCCCTCCCGAGAGGAACCACCTGAAGACGATCACCCTGTGGTCGCTCTTGAGGAACCTCAGTCAGATGTACCTCCCGAATCCGTCGGTGACTAAACAACTTCGCGAGATCGAGAGGTTCTCCTCTTCGACGACGCGTTCTTCGGCCATGCCCTTCGCCCAGCACCTGAAGCAGGTGTCCACGAAGTCCACAGAGTCTTACGCTTCGAAGTCACCCTTGAGGGAGCTTGAGGACGACCTTCGTCCGCATCCGACCAGCTCGTACTCGACGACTTATTCGTGGGTTCCCGGGATCTTTGGGATGGAGAAAGACGGCCCCTCTCGAGTGGGACTCGACGGCTCCTCTCGAGGGGGACTCTCCAGCACCGACGTCCCCCGAAGAGGAGGAGGAGACGACGACGACGGCGACGACGACGAGAAGGCGAGTGCTGTCTACGACCACGACCTTTCTGGTGACTTGGTTCCTCCTGTGGGTGCCGCAGGGTCGGAGTGGCCCGCCCAGTCGCCCACTACACCCACCTCCCCATCGAACTCCCCGTCCTTCACGACGCTCTTCATGACGTCAGGGGACGCTGAAGGAGAGGACGGGAAGAGCACCCCACCGCAGGTCATTAGGGTAAGCAGCCGCTCGCCCATCATCTCCCACTCGACCAAGGGCAACCCCAACTCGGATTCCTCCGTACACACGTTCGTCCTCAAGGACGGCCAGACCATGGAGGACCTCCTCGAAGAGGTCTTCAACACCATCACGAACGAGGAGGAAGCTACCACGCCTATCCGCCCCGAGGTCGACCTCGAGACGACGATCGGGACCACGACGACGGAGAACGAGATCCCGAGTACTGTTAACGAGATCCTCACGAGCGACAAGGTGGGTGGCGGCTTCCCAACAGACAAGGAGTTCGACTCGACCTCGGGAGATTCTTACCAAGAACCAACGACTTCGACGACGACGGAGGTGTCCCCGAGCTCGACCCGACCGGTTCCTTCTTCAGGAACCTTCTACCACGAGCTCTTCCCCGTCATGACGAGGCCCCTCCCGCCGACGACGTCGCCGAGGCCTCCCCTCCTCCTCTTCACCGAGAACGACATTACTTCGGACCCGAGTTCGAGCGTCTCCCCGACCGCCCCCGTCAGGATCGTGACTTCGATGGACGTGTCCTACAGCGTCCACACAGGTCACACCGAGCACGACCACGTCCTCAAGGGTGAAGTTCCCGAGGGCGGCGGCGCGACGAATGACACGGCCCCAGGTAAGCCTCACGTCAGTCGCGTCAGGTCACATAGTCTTCAGCAGGTCTCCCGTAGGTCACATCGTCTGAAGTTGGTCTCATCCCATTGTCAGGTCACTTAGTCTCCAGCAGGTCTCCTCCCTTTGTCAGGTCACTAGTCTCCAGCAGACTTCATTTTTGTCAGGTTACATAGTCTCCAGCATATTTCCTCATTGTGTCAGGTCACATATTCTCCAGCATATTTCCTCCCTTTGTCAGGTCACTAGTCTCCAGCAGATCTCCCTTTTGTCAGGTCACATACTCTCCAGCACCAACATATTTCCTCCCTTTGTCAGGTCACTAGTCTTCAGCAGATCTCCCTTTTGTCAGGTCACATACTCTCCAGCACCAACATATTTCCTCCCTTTGTCAGGTCACTAGTCTCCAGCAGATCTCCCTTTTGTCATGTCACATACTCTCCAGCACATTTACTCCCTTTATCAGGTCATATGGTCTCCATCAGTTCTCCTTCCCCCCTTTGTCAGGTCACATAGTCTCCAGCATATTTACTCCCTTTGTCAGGTCATACGGCCTCCAGTAGTTCTCCCTTTGTCAGATCACATAGTCTCCAGCATATTTACTCCCTTTGTCTGGCCATATGGTCTCCCCCCCCCCCCACTTGTCAGGTCACATGCTCTCCAACATATTTACTCCCTTTGTCAGGTCATACCGCCCCTATCAGGTCACTCTCCAGCATATTTACTCACTTTGTCAGGTCATATGCCTCCCCCGTCAGGTCACATAGTCTGCAGCATGTTTACTCCCTTTGTCAGGTCATATGGTCTCCAGCAGGTCTCCCTTTGTCAGGTCACATAGTCTCCAGCATATTTACTCCCTTTGTCAGGTCATATGCCCCCACCCCCTTTGTCAGGTCACATAGTCTCCAGCATGTTTACTCCCTTTGTCAGGTCATATGGTCTCCAGCGGGTCTCCCTTTGTCGGGTACGTGTCTTTTGATTTGGCTACCTCCCTCATAAGGGGGAAGAAACCATTAGTATATACAGTAAACCCTCGATATAACGGACAAAAAATCTGACCGGACAAACCCTCGCTATAACGGATTTTCGTCCGTTATAGCGAGGAATCCTCGGTTATAACGGATCTTCAGAGATAACGACAGACCCCTTTTCCCTGTATCGTCCATTGTATCAAGGGTTTACTGTAATTTCTAATCCTACTAATTTCTGACACCGGACAAACTTCGGGATATAACGGATCTGTCCGGTATTTCCATCGGGTATAACGGATCCTCGGTTATAATGGATCTTTGGATATAATGACAGACTCCTGTCCCCATATTGTCTGTTATATTAAGGGTTTACCGCAGATAGACTAAATCTCTGCTTCTCTTTCTTTTTGTTTCCCCTTTGGGATGGTCAGGATGCCCCGAAAAGGACCAATTCCGATGCAGGACGGGCGTCTGCATTCCCATCTCGGCCCGCTGCAACAGGATGCGTGACTGCGTGGACAACTCGGACGAGATGGGCTGCAGCTGCGTCGACTACCTCCTCACCAGCCAGAAAACCCCAACAAGCAAAATCTGCGATGGCATCGTCGATTGCTGGGATCACTCCGATGAGACCAATTGCGGTGAGGATTCTGGGCTCTGTTTACAGTATCACGCTAACACATTTTTCGTTTCGTTATTTTATTTAGTTATTTGTGACCCGTCATCCAGGAGGTGCCAAGATAAAAGGGAGGGTAGAGGGGAGTGGAGTATGTAGGGGATGGAATGGGTAGGAACGACTTCTATGCCTTTGTTTTTTGGCTACCTCCCTTGTAAGGGGAAAAAAGCCTTTGGTATATGTATGTATTTCTTTTTATATACTTATTTTTTTGCATTTGAAAGATTTATATTTTGTCTGTGGAATGTTTACATTAGGTTATATATGTATGTGTTTAGTTAGGGTGGAGAGGGAGTTGGGAGATAGGGTTGATGAAAGAGTATTAGGATGGTTTGGACACATGGAAAGAATGAGTGAAGAAAGACTAGTGAAGGAGGTATGGAAGGCAGATGTGGAGGGAGTGAACATGAGGGGACGTCCTAGGATGAGATGGATGGATGGGGTGAAGGGGGCTTTGGGGAAGAGGGGAATGTCTGTTGAGGAAGGACGGGAGAGGACAGAAGACAGGGGTGAATGGAGAATGGTTGTATATGGATGATGTTGTGATGCATGAGGTGGAATGGACGGGGGGATGGGGGGGTGAGGTAGTGTGTGTGAGCAAAATTTTGACGCAGCCCGAAGGGATTTCTCCCCGTCCTCTCCTTTATATGGGGGGAGGGAGAGGGGGGGTCGCCGATTTAACGAAGCGGCCTTGCTGTGGATGTGCTGTGTCTTGCGACACTGCTTCTGACCCAGGGCATTGGACAGGGTGCAGGGATGACCCGTCATCTAGGAGGTGCTAAGATGGGAGGGAGGGTGGAGTGTTTTCAGGGATGGAATGAGTGGGAATGATTTTATGCATTGTCCTTTTTGGCTACTTCCCTAGTAAGGGGGGAAAAAGCCTTGGTATATGTATGTATGTTTAGTTAGTCAAATAGTTTTGTTTGCTTATTTAACAATTTATTTTTATCTTCAGACTGGTGCCAGCCTAACCAGTTCATCTGCACGGGGTCGAAGGTATGTGTCTCCCAAGCGCAAGTGTGTGACGGCGTGGCCCATTGTCCCGAAGGTGACGACGAGAAGACTTGCGTTGCCGTCGCCCCGAAAGAGCCTCGCCAAGGGGAAAATATTCCCTACTATGAAGAAGGTATTTCTCCTAAGACTTTATTATCTTATTTATCAGTTTATCTATTCATTTATGTATTCATTTTTTTTCATTCATTCATTTATTCATGCCCCAACTTATTCAATAACAATCAAAGCTAATGAAAGAGGAATGCCCACAACAACTTTAAGTGAACTGGATATGATTGGTTAGGCATATTCAATGAAAACCGTTAAATCATTAATGATTTCTGTAAAGAAGCCAACATTCTGTTTAATCTTGGCCATAGTTCTAGCATCTAGGATTATTTGTGAATTTTTGGCAGCTGTTTTTTTTTAATTGTTGTCTTTTGTGGAGTGTGATGGGGATGGAATGGGTGGGAGTGGTTTCATGCCTTTGTTTTTTGGCTGCCTCCCTTGTAAGGGAAGCTCATAAGCTGAGCGGGTTAGGGCGTCGTTACTTGCAGCAAAGGTTGAGGGGATGGCGGTTCGAATCCTGCCACCGGCGAAGTTGAACCAAGGGCATGGTTTATTAAATTCCATGCTACAAAGCCCTCTGTGAGGGGCACCATCCTAGCCTTCTGATAGTGGGGAGTTTGTGATGTTAAACTGTATCATCCTTATGAGGGGGGGAAAAGCCTTTGGTATATATATATATATATATATATATATATATATGTATGGTATATGTATGTCTTTTGTGAGTCATAAAGAATAATAACTTCTTCCTTCTGTTAGGATACCTGATGGTGCGCAAAAAAGGTGTCTGGGGCAAACTATGTCTGGAGAACTTCGAAAAGGTCGTGTCAAAGGCACCCAGCCCGTGGGCCATCTCCGACCTTGGCCAGGCCGTCTGCAAGACCCTCACCTTCAAGTAGGACTTACTAATTATTTGTTTTATTTATTTTATTTTATTTTCATTATTATTATTTATTGTTATTATTATTATTATTATTTTTTTTTTTTTTAACTTTCCAGAATGGCATGCATGTTAAGGGCAGTCAAGATTTTGCACGAGTAGTAGATCCTGTGTTAGAATTAGAAATGGAAAGAGC
Source organism: Oratosquilla oratoria (assembly GCF_046742065.1). Lineage (NCBI taxonomy): Eukaryota > Metazoa > Arthropoda > Malacostraca > Stomatopoda > Squillidae > Oratosquilla > Oratosquilla oratoria. The sequence goes on from NC_134816.1 coordinate 43,072,145, forward strand.
AAGTGGTTTGAGATAAAGATGGGACTGTACCAGGAATGTGTCATGTCGCCATGGTTGTTCAATATGTACATGGATGGGGTGGTGCAGGAGGTAAATGCAAGGGTAATGGGTAGGGGATTGGAGATAGTTAAAGAAAATTGAAAAAAGTTGGAGGTAAGCCAGTTGTTGTTTGCTGATGACACTGGGCTTGTGGTAGGATCAGAGGGGGATTAAGGGAGTTAATGACAAAGTTTGGGAAGGTATACAATAGGAGGAAGTTGAAGGTAAATGTGGGTAAAAGTAAGATGATGAGATGTACAGGGGGAGAGGATGGCAGTAATTTAGAAGTGAGTCTTAAAGGAGAGAGGCTGGAGGAAGTGGATAGCTTTAGGTACTTGGGGTTGCATGTGGCAGGAAAGGGAGGAGTGGAGGTAGATTGTAGATTTCTCCTAATCTTCCCTTGGGGTACCACCACATAGTCCATTAATGACCTATCAATTACCCTTCCCTCTACCCTTTCCCACATATAATTATATTTGGCTCTCTTCTTAAATATTGTATTTACTGTCATTAACTTTATTTCTAAACACATCTCCAACATCATCTCTCTACTATAATTCCTATGTGACACCCTAAAACTCCCTACTACTTCATCTATTGGTTCATTTCCTATTCTAACATTGTGATGACCCAACACCACTTCCTTTACATTCCTCCCAAAAATCTCCATACATTCCTTTAAACTAACTCAGAAATCCTCCTTCCTGTTCACTTTTCCCACTACCAGGACCATATCATCTCATGATATTTTGTTTCTTTGCCTTCAGCGACTTCAGCCAAGCCCATAGACAGAGGGACCAGGTCCCATCTGCAAAAAGCCGCCTTCAGGAGAGCGTGGTGGGGCAACTGAACCAGACTGCCCTGGCCTCCACATCCTCCAGTGCACGAGACAACTACTTCCAAATTAAGGTCTTCAACTCGTCCTCGTATAATCCCCGCGCGAGATCGGAGTCGTCGTACAGCTCCGAGGCTGACCTTCGCCTGTCGCTCGACTTCGAGGCGACCTCGTGTGAACGACAGGATGTCCTCAGAGTGACCTGTAATGACCTGCAGTGCGGCAGGAGGCCTAAGGCAGCCAGTCATCGTGCCAGGTACCCAGCGCCCCATGACTTTGTTTACATCTTACCCTAAAAGTCTCACCCACATGATCTCGCCTGTAAGACGTCACCCTTGAAACTTCACCCACAAGACTTTGACTTTGAACTATATACTGTACTCTTCCCACCACTCTGGTTACCACATTGTTATCAGCATGCCTTTTGATTTTGTGAGCCTACAGCATGTTGGGATGCACAGTTCACCACCATCATTTTGTCTAATACATGTAATTTGCTCCAAACTGAAGATGGAGTCGGGCCTTTTTTTTTTTTTTTTTTTTCTTCTTAATCTTCTTAAAACTGTTCACCATAATTTTACCATCTCTTTAGGAAGGTCTCCCTTGACAATGTGTTCACGTGTTTTTGCTCACCAATTAGCAAGTCCGTTCCAATCGCACTTTGCACTGTGCAGACCCACATTCGAATCCAACAACTTCTGGGTAACTTCTGCTTGTCCTGGAAGGCCATGCTCATAGGTGAAAGGTTTTGTAGCAAAGTTCCTCCTGGTGTGAGCTATCCACTATTTTCCTGTCTTAACAGTATGGAATAAGAAGTGTAGATCATTACTCAAATTGTTCAGATTTCAGGAAATGTATGTCAGATACATCAGTGACAGTTTTAATGACTAAACTTCAAATTATGCCTTTGAAGGTTGAAAAATTGTGACCATTAACACTGTCACTGTGATGACATCCTTTGTTAATTTTATTTAGGATCATGCACTGAGCTGTTTAATATGTGTGTGTGTGTGTTTATGTTGTGTATTGAATGTCTCACTTACGTCACTGTTTTCTTTGGTTTCGCAGGATTGTTGGGGGTAGCAACAGCAGCCCCGGGGCGTGGCCATGGCATGCGGCACTCTACAAGGAGGGCGAGTACCAGTGCGGGGCCACGCTCATCAATGAACGTTGGCTCGTCTCTGCTGGCCATTGCTTCTACAGGTAAGGAGACAGTTATTGTCTTTATTTATTCATTTATTTATTTTTTTTGGGGGGGGGGGTGAAGGTTCCTTTTGTGCTGCTTTATGAACATGCAGAGCATACACATATGCACGTACATGCACACAATCATCGTGCATTTACCCACAAATCATTCAAATCACATATGCAAATCCATATCCAAGTATATGTATACATGCATGCAGAAAAACCACCAAGGAAAATGATAAAATTATGACTGAGTGCTTTCGTCTATTTAGACACCTTCATGTACCCTGAAGATGTCTAAATAGACAAAAATGCTTGGTCATTTTCTTGTTATTTTCCATGGTGTTTTTTTTTTTGCATATTTAGAATAATGAGTTTGTGTGATTTCTCATGCATGTACGTATATACATAGACCTACATGCAAATTGCACTTATCTCTTGCCCCTAAATTCTGGATGTTGCCAGAGGATTTAATTTAGTTACGTACAATCCTTTTCAGCATTGAAGGGGATTGACCCATCTCAGCAAATCCCATCCACCCTGTGAATTAATTATTACATTATTTCAAGTGCTATCAGACTGTTTTATTTATGTTTCCCCACAGGTATCAAAGAGTTTAATGTCATTTATTTGTCACTGATTTTCCCCCTTGTCCTCTTTGCCGTACAGTGCTACGTGCGAGTACTGGGTGGCACGCCTCGGGGCTCTCCGCAGAGGCAACAAGTTCCCGTCGCCCTTCGAGCAACTGCGACATATTTCGCACATCTTCATCCATCCCGAGTAAGGGCACTTGCCTCATATCTTCAGTAGAACCGCCATTCGGATGCAAGAAGAATGCTTCCAATGGAAATTGAAGTCCACAGTGACATTAGAATTCATGTTTTGACAGAAATTATCAACAGTTTCATAACACACATGTTATATATGTCAATAGTTTCTGTTAAAATGTCTCTGCCTCTCTCACTATCTATTTATCTAATCTATATGTGGATCTCACATATATATATATATATATGTCTATCTATCAGTATTTTCTCTCTTTCTCTCCATCTACCTACCAAACTCTGTCTACAATCTACCTCCACTCCCTTTCCTGCCACATGCAACCCCAAGTACCTAAAGCCTGTCAGTATATTCTGTGTGTCTATCTGCCTATTTATCTATATGCCTGCCTTTCAGTATGTTCTGTGTGTGAGTGCATGTGTACATGTGTGCACTTGTCCAGTATTTTCTATTCAGCTTTTTTTTTTTATCCCAACTGCTGCTGCTCTGCTGCCATGCTTCTCTGGTTTTCTTCTATTTACCTGCAATTTATCCTTATTTTTCCATTGAATTTGACTGTGATAGCAAAGAAAATGTAAAAAAAAAAATATCTTTGTGATGGAATGTTTGGAAATCAAATAGGTCATGCTCCTGTCTGTTTTCCTTGCCATCACATTCCAAAAACTTGTGAATTTTGTTTCTTATGTTATTTTTGTCATAGCATGTACAAAGTCTATGGTAACTACAGTGTACTGCATCTATTTGATTCTGGAAAATGCAATACGAGTCTTTTGTTAAACAAATAAGGGAGGACCTTGCTCTCAACAGGATCTCGTTCAATAGATGTCTGTTCAAGGCAAGGCTACCCACCTCTCTAACTGCAGAGGTATAAAGTGCTGCACAGTACTGAGGAAGTTAAGGTGAAAATATTTACCTGTGAATACTCCCTCCACACTCCACACACTGCCACTATCACCACCATTAGCTCCCCACAAAGAGTGATAGATATCTGGAACAAAATGAATGAGGAAATAGTGAGTGCTAAAACTATACAAGATTTTAAGAACAAACTGGATGCTGAAAGATACAAAAACGGGTCACTACAAGCATAGCTCTCTTCCCGTGAAATACATACATGCATACATATACCACGGCTTTTTCCCCCTTACAAGGGAGGTGGCCAAAAAGGAAAAGGCATAAAATCATTCCCACCCATTCCATCCCTGAATACACTCCACCCCGTAAAATACAACTAGGTAAATAATACACATCATCACATTCCACCACCAACACCACCACCACCACCTGCCTCTGACTCAATCACTTCTCTTCTCCCACCAGGTACATGGACACAGGGTTCCTGAATGACATCTCGATGTTGAGGATGGAGAAGCCCGTCATTTTCACGGACTTCGTCAGGCCGGTATGCTTGCCACCCCCTGAAAGCCCCATCAGGGACCACCGCATGTGCACCCTCGTGGGCTGGGGGCAACTCTTTGAGGTCGGCAGGATCTTCCGTGAGTGACATTATATTCGGGTTAGAGAGAAAGCACTAGCCTCATGGAGGTTGATTTGTATTTGTGTGTCTGTACACTCGAGTTAGGACAGAGTTTCATTCCTACACTACTTCGTAAAGTGATTTTTGGCATAGGTCGGAACCAGCCTAAGTAAGGACCTTCTTTGGTGATTGCTTTCCTTTTCTTCAGTGCACGGCCATCAGAAAAGTCTCCCTTATGCTTTGGAGCCATAAGGGATGGTAAAAAGTTAAAAAAAAAAAAAAAAAAATGATGATAATGATAAAAACACAAAAACAAGAGAGCAAATAATATTTAGTGATCAAAATGGAGCACAACTCTCAGTATATCATCACATGGTGATGCATTCCCCTGCCGCATTTACCAGCAAGTTCTTTGTATTATAAAAGAAAAAAAAGTAAACAAAAAAAAAAAATAGCAAAAGGGAATGTACTGCCAGCATCGTAACCCCGAAATGGCAGAAATTGAGACTGTTGGAAGCTGAGGACTCCCAGTATAATTATCTATGCTATGCGTGCACACACACACGCACAGTTCAATAATGTATTAGTACCATTATTGACCACCAATTCAGTGATCCAATTTCTAGTCCCCTCTAGGTTTAGAAAAAGAAATCAACATTGCTGCACTGTGATCAGGCACTCCAACTTTGGTAGGCAAGGAGTGGAATGTTTGTATGTCACAGCATTTCCCATGAATTGGGCTATATATAAGGTCACAGTACATATATGCTCACAGTAACCCCATTTCACACCACTATTAGCTGCCATTGTCTTGTAGTTTACTGAAGGAAAATATTTAGTATTCAGTATGACGAAGTATGTGTGAAAGATAAATTGACAACCTTAAGGGATTTCTCCCTGTCTTCTCCTTTTATGCATGAGGGGACTGAGAGGGGGGGAGGGTTGCCAATTTAATTAAGCAGCCTTGCTGTGGATGTGCTGTGTCTTGTGGCACCAATTCTGACCCAGGGTAGTGGGCAAGATGCAGGGATGACCCGTCATCCAGGAGGTGCCAAGATAAGAGAGAGGGAAGGGGGTGGATGGGAATGGAGTATGTTGGGGATGGAATGGGTGTGAATGGTTTTTATGCCCTTTTTTTTTTTTTTACTTCCGTTATAAGGGGAAAAAAAACTTTGGTATTCATATGTATGCCACTACACTCATGAGAGTGACTAAGATCTTCCTTTCCCTCTGGCAGCTGACACCCTGCAGGAGGTGCAGATCCCTCTCATCTCAACGGTAGAGTGTCGCAAGCGGACTGTCTTCATTCCCCTCTACCGGATCACCGATGCCATGTTCTGTGCTGGGTATGACCGTGGAGGCCGTGATGCATGTTTGGGCGACTCCGGAGGGCCGCTCATGTGCCAGGTAGGTTGCCTGTTGGTTATTCTGTTAGGGCACAAGCATAAGCTAAAGCCAGACAACGTTTCCTGTTTTGCCATCATAAGAACATAACACAAGAATGAAGGAGACTGGAAGAGACCATAAGGCCTACACTAGGCAACTCTGTATCCATCACTACCTGTCATCCCCATCCATCACGGAAGTTGCTTGCAGCAGCTCATGAACAATACATGATCTAACAATAGACCAATTTGTTTTGGAAAGAAAAGGAACAAAATTGAGTCACGAGTCATTAGTCAACTGTAGCCCTTCTGTATAATGTCATATCATTAGTTCCCTTTCCCAAGTGAAGTGACCTATTATTATTTTGACCTTTGTGCAAGGTAGGTTCTTGAAGACCTTTATCAAGGTATATTACAGTGAAATCCAAATTTCTTGGTACAAACACTGCATCCTTCACTAACTGTCTTTGGAATTCATGGACATCCTTGTTACAGGGAAAGGAATTTTTTGTTTTATGCAATCCCAGGGCAATGGGTGAGATGCAGGGATGACCCATCATCCAGAAGGATCCAAGAAAAGAGGGAGGGAGGGAGGGGGGTGGATGGGAGTGGAGTGTGTGGGGATGGAATGGGTGGGAGTGGAATTATGCCTTTTGACTTTGACTACCTCCCTTGTAAGGGGAAGAAAATCTTAGTATGTATGCAATCACAGAACATGTTCCTTGTGGCTGACTACCATTGCTGAGGTCTTTATTTATTCGATTCTTAACTTGCATGCCTCACCCCCCACCCTCTCTCTCTCTCTGTATTTCTGTATCTCTCTCTCATCATCTAGCCTCATTATGGGTTAAGTAGTTTCCTTTAGGCATGTTTTATCATTATATTCACAGCTCTTTCTCCTTGATGCTGAAAGATACAAAGATGGGTCACCATGAGCATAGCTCCTTTCCCGTATAATACAACTAGGTAAATACAACAAGGTAAATATCTCCACACAGGAACCTGATGGTCGCTGGCAACTGGTAGGCGTCACGAGCAACGGCTATGGGTGTGCACGTCCACACCGCCCAGGGGTCTACACCAAAGTCGTCAAGTACCTCTCCTGGATTGACCAGGTATGTCACAAGTGCTCCAACATAGGCAGACTACCCAAAGTCTAAGTGTTAAAAGTCTCTTCACTTGCAGGGAGGTAATGATTATGAGTGATGTGAGATCAATCATAGTCTTGATAATGATTTTTTTTTTTGTCCACAGTAAGAAACTGTAAATGAAGCTGCAGGGGTAAACCAGCTGTGGTTGTCATGTTCTGCTGTGGAAGTGCTGTGTTTTCCTGCATTATTCCAAGTCTCTAACCCAGTGTCATAGACATAATCACTCCTCCATAAAAGCTCCTCATTGTATCCATTCTCAGATACCTATTTCTCATGACATTTCTAATTTCCTCATGATATTTACTTGCTTCCTTCACTACTTACCTTCACCCCAACTCCTCCACTCCCCAATATTGTCTCCTTTTCCTTTATGAAGCAGAACTGTATTTGCACTTCTCCAGTCCCTTGGCACATTACCCTTCCTTGATCACACATGGAATAACCTCACTAGCCAATCCACTATAACCATTCCTCGCTTAGTCAGACACTCTTCAACCTGAAGATGACCATGTCAGATTTTTCTTTGGCTAAATCTAGATAGTTTTATTCCTCTGTCAGCTGAAGGGATTGATGACGGTTTGATTAACCTTAAGGAAAACATTCTTCCATTTTCCAGGTTATGGAGCTGACGCAGAGTGAGCTGAGTCGTCCCGTGAATGCAACGTGTCAGGGCCACCGGTGTCCCCTGGGGGAATGCCTGTCCTCTGCCAACATCTGCAACGGGTTCGTTGAGTGTTCCGATGGCTCAGACGAGTGGAATTGTGACCACTGAAGACTGAGTGGCAGGTGAAGACCACACGTGGACGAGAGCGTGGCGTATAGGGATCCCAAACAGTGAGCCCAACCACATTAGGGCCGATGCACACTACATGGTTCATTTTCATATGGTTACATTTCGTTTGTGTTCCATCAAAATATCACTGTGTTCACACCATACGTGATGCGGTCAGTCAGTGTGCTGCTGTTGCTCTGGTATGGCACCAAGAAAAGGTTGTGCAAAGGAACTTGCTGCAATTGCTCTCCTTTTAGATGAAGATGAGGTGCACAATTGCCAAAGGAAAAGAAAGTCAGAGGGTGAATTTTGGACTTGACAAGCTCCTCATAGCCAGTGACCAGTTCTACCATATTGACTTTCCATTGCTCATGACTATTTCTTCAATGTGCAAATACAAAAGTTTTCAGACTGAGGGTAAGTCACAGCCTTCTCCCTGTTACCACCAAGTGACTGATACATAACGATGCTCACACTTATGGCTAGGATGCAGAACATTTCCATTATGTATACATTTCATCCTTTGGAATTTCTTCCAAACATATCCAGTATGTACAAATGAAGGCTGTACAAAAGATGAACAATAGACAGAACATATAATGCAAACAGCCTAATTGACTTCAATGCAAAAAATGTATGAAAGCCAAACAAAGATGAATCATATAATGTGAATCGGCCCTTATATGGTGCACGCAGAGTGTATTGCAGCAAGTGGGCGGGCTCTATTATAGACTTGGGGTTATAAAAAGACACTTACGGGTCTGGTAGAGACAATAGATATACTTATAAGGTGGATGAATTATGAAAGTATCTACAGTTTTCTCTTGAGTGAGATCATTTTTTTTAGGCATTATGAAAACATTGGAACTGCCTCGTCACACAACATCAAGGACACCCATAACTTAACGAGTGATTAGTGTGATTGATATACAGTATCAGAAAGTTTGACAGTTTGGACAATGATTGTTCACTGTCTCTAAAACCATGGTCTAAGACAACACAGGTGCTTATGTGTGGTTTGAAAAAACTTCCCAATGGAACAGTAGACAGACAAGAAAAATGCTCTAGAGGTTGTACCTCTCATTAATGGTTGTGTTTTTCAGTGGAAAGTTCCACTTCTGTGTCCATTTGTAAAGACAGTTTTTGTGCTCGTGCATGTCCGTGCAACAGAGGAAGGTGTCCGGACTGACGTAACAGTGCAGAAATACAGAAACCTAGCTGCACATACAGTATGCATATACAGTGTATACATTATGAAAATGTGTGTGTCTGTGCATGCATGTAAATACCAGTAACATGTTTGCGTGTCTGTGTGTATGCCTCTTGTGTGCATATGTGTATGCATATGTATACATATCTGTAAATATATATATGTATGTGTGAGGGTAAGCATGTTTGCATAAACTGTACATAATTATTACATGTACATATCACAGAAGTTAAAATGTCCTTGTTTAACTACACGTTACTGTAGCTTACAACACGTACTCGTACGATTTATGTGTCTGCCATCCGTGTTTAAAACTCGTTACTTTATCTCCCTCCATCTGGAGGGGGGAAAACCTCACGGGCTGACATTCAGTCTCTGAACAAAGCCTAAGCTCTCTAGTAACTTTTAGTGTCATCCCCCCACTTCACACAGGGAGAGCTGATAATAGGCAATTACTACTACCCTCCTCCTCCTCCTCCACTTCATTTCCTCCTCTTTCTCTTATTACCTAGCAACAAAAACAGACCCACCCATGGATGCAGAAGCACAGACACCGGTCCAGAATATCTTTGTGGAGGGACCTACAGGAGGGCCTGGGGGTCATTACTGTGGTGCTACAGGTTTCTGATCATTATATTGAGACAAGAAGCAATATTATTGAGTTTAGGAAAGGATGCTTTCGGTTTGAATGAAATCTTGTTTAAGAATATAGTTTGGCACATACAGCAACAAAATGTGTAAAGGTTGCTACAATACTGAGACCATATGCTGGAAAATGTTAAGTGCACACAATGCGTATGAATGTATGACTTTTGTACAGAAGGTGTTAATGTATGATGAGATTTTTGTGTTGCTCTTGTTCACCATGGGTTTCATGGACTGCATGTGTAGCCAGCTCATGCCATGGTTCACATTGAACAGATAATGTTCCTCATGATTTATCTGATATATTATGCATGTGATGCCTTGTGTCTCACCCCAGGTTGTATGATATATCATGTGAGTCAAGCAAGGTATCTCTCGTTGTGCACAAAAGTGTTTAGGAAGAAATGTATGAGAAACTACATGACGGATGTGAATAGCCAGGTGAAGCAAAGTGTGATTTTAGGGCCTAAGGACATTTCAGAGCTCACCTAGAAATGCATGGTTTGAGTGGGGATGGATATATTTTTTGCATGTTGGAATTTGATGGTGCACATCTGCATATGTGACACATGACCTTATGACATGCAAAGTGTGTTGTGGGATGAGTTAATTGGTGCAGGTTGGATACATTTTTTGCATGTTGGAATTTGATGGTGTACATGTGACAAATGACCTTATCACATGCAATGTGTTGTGGGATGAGTTAATTGGTGCAGGACATTTTGCCGATTATGTGCACAGATATACCATATCGTGCAATGCAAAACTGCACGTGAATAAAATCATGTGATCCAATGTATAAAAAAGTGCAGGTCTTCATGTATTGTATTGCTTGGGGTAACTGTACTAGTACTCTTGGAATGTGTGAGTTGTGCACACACACACTGGATACTGTGTTGCCCCTGGGAAGTGTCATTGATCAAGGAACTTATACTTGATTCTTTGATCATTGGTTGGAGTTATGCTCAAAATGTGTAGAAATCTTGTTATCTATTTATTTATTATACTGCACTGAATTTAGGTTACCCTTGTTAAAGAGAAGCAAATCAACTGCCAATGTTAATTGTACATGCAAGTAGGTATGTTTGCAGATTTATCTACTTGAAAACATATACATACACACACAGGAGGGCTTAGAGGTCATGGAAGTAAATTAAGAAAGACCACATCTCGAGAGGATGTGAAGAAATACAGTTTTCCATATAGATGTGTAAATATGTGGAATAGGTTAGGTGATATAGCCCAAGCTCAAACAATACATGAGTTCAGATCTTAATATGATAATTGGAAATCAGAGATATAGATTAAGTCAGAACCGTACATGAATTTGAGTCAAGGTATGTTAGAAAATTATAGAATAGGAGACGGAACCCAATGAGCGTTGCTCCTTTCCTGTACACTATAATTAGATAAATACACACACACACACACACAAAATTGGCACCAACACTCTCAGAACTATCATACGAAGAGAGACTAGCAAAACTTGAGCTACAGACATTAGAGCAAAGAAGAGAGAGAGGAGACTTGATAACTATTTATAGAATCATGAAAGGCATAGAAACTATTGATAGAGAGGATCTAATAAAATGGGACAGTAGAAATACAAGAGGACACAGAAAGAAAATCAAGAAAGAGTTATAGAAGAGACCTGAAAAAGAACAGCTTTCCCCACAGGGTGAGAGATGTTTGGAACAAGTTAGATAAAGTGGTGTGTGTAAAAACTATGCACAAATTTAACAGCAGTCTAGACAAAAGGAGATATGAAGACGGGACTACATGACCATAGCTCCCCTTCCCGTATGATACAATTAGGTAAATACACACACATGTAGAATGGACAACACATGATCCACTGGGTTAAAGACGTGACATGAGTAAGAGCAGACACCCCAGGAAGACTGGACAACCACTAACAAGGAACTTGATATTATCAACCCATGAAAGTATACATATGTGATGATGTGATATGGTTTAACGTCACACACTCCCCCCCTATTGGGAGGCTAGGACAGTGCCCCTCACAGAGGGCTTTGTAGTGTGGAGTTTAGTGAACCATGCCCTTGGTTCAACTTCGCCAGTGACAGGATTCGAACCGCCCTCACCTCGACCTTTGCCGCAAGTAACGATGCCCTAACCCGCTCAGCCAAAGGCTTTTACCCCTTACAAAGGAGGTAGCCAAAAAGAAAAAGGCATAAAAACCATTCCCACCCACTCCATCCCTAATACACTCCACTCCCCTCCACCCTCCCTCTTATCTTGGCACCTCCTGGATGATGGGTCATCCCTGCACCTTGTCCACTGCCCTGGGTCAGAGGCAGTGGTGCAAGAAAGTATATATACTCAGTAGAAAAGATTAGTCTCCAAAATGGTTGTGCCAAAAGAAAAAGTTATTAAAGGGAGAGAATGGAAGAGGTGAGGCTAGAAATTATTATAGGAGAATCTGTAGAGATGAAGAACTTTGAGAAAGATCTATCTATATCTACTCGTATATACCAAGAGCTTTTCCCCCTTTATAAGAGAGGTAGCCAAAGAACAGCAACTAAACTCGTCCCCAGTCTTGCAGGCAAGACATATGAAGAGACATTACAAACACTGGAATTGCTATCATTGAAAGAAGTGGTGTTCAGGCCAGTAAAGGGACCAGATAAAAGTGACAAACAAGACCTCTTTGGCACACTTGTCTGAAGGATGTCAAAAAACACAGTTTCCCAGATAGATGCATCAACTCCTGGAGTAGCTTAGATAAAGTAGCCCAAGTTAAAACCAAAAGCAGGTTCAAAACAAGGTAGGATAATTTTTAGATGAAAAAGCGGGGGGGGTTGGAGTACGGATGTAGCTCCTTTCCTGAATATTACAATTACTAAAACACACACAATGCACATATTCATTTATGTATATGTATGGATGCATATTGATATGTATTTCTTATGTTTGTGTGTGTATGTGACTATGTAGACACAAAATTGATGTGCCTTAGTTCATAGGAAGACCCTAGTACTGTGATGAAGGCATTTGTAGGATCTGCCTCTCTAAACACCTGCAGGACATGTGGGAACACAAAGTGAAAAATCGCTACACCACAACTGCATCAGTAATTAACTCAGTATGTCTTTATCTATATACCAAGTGGCTTCTTCCCCTTTGTAATAGGGATAGCCATACAAGGCATGTACCCACATTCATCCATCCCATGTGCCCAAACCATCACAGTATTCTTTTATCAGCACTATCTGCCAGCTCCCTTTCCACCTCAGCTATCCTCCTCACCTCATTTCTCACTCTATCCAACTTATATCACCTATCATACTTCCAAAATGCTTCATCTCAATTTTTTTTTGTTTCCTTTAAATTCCAAGTAGCCCCCATAGAGTGTCATATTTACAAGCTCCTCTTTTATACAGTTCTGTCTTTGCATCCATCCCCAGGTACTCATTTTTTATGACACTTTTCATCCATCATTCTACAGTTTACCTCCACCTTCCTCCATTCCCTGCCACAAGTGACAAAATATTTAAAACTGTCCACCTCTAACCTCTCTTCTTTAAGAGAGCTTACTGCCATCCTCACCCCTTTGTATATCTCATCACCTTGCTTTCACCAGTTGTTCCACCTCCACTAACCAGGCACCAGCTGCTCCACCTCCACTAAACAGGCACCAGCTGCTCCACCTCCACTAATCAGGGACCAGCTGCAGGTCCACTACCCTTGCACCAACTTCACCTCCACTAACCAGGCAGCTACTGCTGCTCCTCCACTACCCATGCACCAACTGCTCCACTTCCTCCTCCACTACCCAGGCACCAGCTGCTCCACCTCCACTACCCAGGCACCAGCTCCTTCACCACTAACCAGGCAGCTACTACTCCTCCATTAACCAGGTACCAGCTGCTCCACCTCCTCCACGACCCAGGCAACTACTGCTCCACCTCCACTACCCAGGCACCAGCAGCTCCACCTCCACTACTCAGGCACCAGCTGCTCCACTTCCTCCACTACTCAGGCATCAGCTGCTCCACTTCCTCCACTGCTCAGGCAACTGCTGCTCCACCTCCACTTCCTCCTCCACTAACGAGGCAGCTGCTGCTACTGCTTCACTAACCAGGTACCAGCTGGTCCACCTCCACTAACCATGCAGCCTCTGCTCCTCTTCCTCCACTAACCAGAAACCAGCTGCTCTGCCTCCACTAACCAGGCAGCTACTCCTCCACCTCCACTACCCAAGCAACAGCTGCTCCACCTCCACTAACCAGACACCGGCTGCTCCACCTCCTCCACTAACCAGGCTCCACATCCTCCAATAACCAGGCACCAGCTACTCCACCTCTTCCACCAACCAGGCACCAGCTCCTCCACTAACTAGGCACCATCTGCTTCCCCTCCACTACCCAAGCACCAGTTGCTCCACTTCCTTCTCCGCTAATAAGGCAGCTTCTCCACTAACCAGGCACCAGCTGCTTCACCACTAACCAGGCACCAGCTGCTCCACTAACCAGGCACCAGCTGCTCCACCACTAACCAGGCAGCTGCTGCTCCACCACTAACCAGGCAGCTGCTGCTCTTCTTCTAACCAGGCAGCTGCTGCTCCACTAAACAGGCACCACCTACTTCATTTCCTCCACTAACCATACAGCTGTTGATCCACCTCCACTACCCTGGCAGCTGCTGCTCCACTTCCTCCACTAATCAGGCAGCTGCTGCTTATCCTCTGTTCCTCTAACCAAGCAGCTGCTGCTCCACTACCCAGGCACCAGGTGCTCCACTTCCTCCACTAACCATACAGCTGCTGTTCCACCTCCTCCACTAACCAGGCAGCTGCTGCTCATCCTCTTGTTCCTCTAACCAGGCACCAACTGCTCCACTTCTCCACTAACCAGGCAGCTGTTCCTCTTCCACTAACCAGGCAGCTGCTGCTCCTCTTCCTCCACTAACCACGCAACTGCTCTTCCACTTCCTCCTCCACTAACCAGGCACCAGCTGTTCCACTTCCTTCTCCACTAACCAGGCAGCTGCTGCTCCACTTCCTCCTCCACTAACCAGGCACCAGCTGCTCCACTAACCAGGCAGCTGCTGCTCCTCTTCCTCTAACCAGGCAGCTGCTGCTCCACTCCCTCCACTAACCAGGCACCAGCTGCTCCACTTCCTCCACTAACCATACAGCTGCTCCACCACCTCCACTAACCAGGTAGCTGCTCCTCCACTAACCAGCTCCTCCACCTCCACTACCCAGGCAGCTGCTGCTCCACCTCTTCCACTAACCAGGCAGCTGTTGCTCATCCACTTGTTCCTCTACCAACTAGACAGCCAGCAGCCCTCCTCCTGTTTCTCCTTCTCTTCCTCAAACTAGACGTTTACTCTGAAGTTTTTAGGCAAAGAATTGCGCCCAGCCACTCCCTCTGTCGGCTTGGCCAACCCACGCCAAAGGTATGAGGGCATCTTTATTTGTGATATTGTTATTTATTCTCTCGATTAAGAAAAAATGGATAATAAAGAATTACTCCAGATAGAAGTTGTTTGTGTACGTAGCAAAGTCCTCCAGCGTTTCATCATCAGTGCTAGTGTACTAATACTTGTTTACAAGCGTATTAATAGTACAAGTGTACTGGTATCAGTGAACTAGCACTAGTGAATTAATGTACTAGTGTATTGGTATACGTGTACCAGTGTGCGTGTACTAGGGTACGTGTCCCGGTGTTTTAATGTAGTGTTATGTTCCCATTCTCTTGGGACTTGTTTACTGAAATTAAAAAGCGTGGTATAGGCGAGTAATGCCGCTGTCTTGTCGGCGAAACACAATTCTTTACGCAAAAATGACATATTACACATTCAGGAGCACCGCGAATAATTTGGTTTAGGTATTGCAATTTAGACATTATGGAATAATTGCACTAATAGTTACAGTCATTTACATATAGATATGTGGGACTAATAGTATAAATAAAGTTATGCTTCCTTAATGCAAGTTTCAGCGGAGTGACAATATTAATACAGAAATTGACTTATGGTGTGCGAATTCTGCAGAAAACAATTCACGGGATGACCTTGCTACACTAGTCTACTAGTACTACTGCATTAGTACACAAAATCTAGTGTGCTTGAACTAGCGTAAAAATGTACTAGTGTTCTATTCTACTAGTACAAATATCAAACTACTTGTATAAGATTAATACACTAGTACTAGAAAACGTATACTACTACAGACAAGTACACGTACACTAGTACACTGGCGCCCCTACTAATGACCTGAGCGCTGTCCAAGTGGACCCCACAGGAGCCCTGACCCCTCTAGGCCTGTAGCTGAGATGGTGGGCAAATCGGAGCAGGTAACCAAAATGACACACAAAAACATGCCCGCACCTTTCGGCCGACGTGCCCCGGGCCAGCCGCTGACCGTGGCGGAGGACCCCGCGGACGGACTAAATAATGTCGGGCGAGTGCTGGTCCACGGTGGCCGGGGTTAGCCCGCACCTTCCGGCCGCTGACCGTGGCGGAGGACCCCACGGACGCACTAAGTGATGTCGGCCGACTGCTGGTCCACGGTGGGCGGGGTTAGCCCACACCTTCCAGCCGACGTGCCCCGGCTGGTCCCCACGACCTCGCCCTTGGGCCCAGGTTCCCCACGTCTACCTTGATGTGCTCTGTGAAGGACTCTCTCCCTGTGGGGTAAGTTTGGGCCAAATTGGAGACAAACTTTACATTACAGAATGATAAGCAATAAGAATGTCTACAATGCGACTTATCAATACCACAAGTCAAAATCGAAGCTGATTCAACATGTTCGTTCAGACGAGAGCCTGATTTGGGCCAGATTTTGGGACCACTGACAAAGTTTGGGACATGGAGGCACAGTTAAGCCCAACTTCGCGGCGTGGCGGAGGACGAGGCAAAGGCGAATTTCTAGTTCACATGAAGTCGGCAAGGGAAATCCGGGACCCGACATCCGCAACTCTGGCATCTCGCGTATAAGGTATGGGGGGTGGATATCCCCGGCCGGGAGGCCAGGTGCCCCCCAACCCGGCGGAGGACACCGCGGACGGACTAAATGATGTCGGCCGACTGCTGGTCCACGATGGGCGGGGTTAGCCCGCACCTTCCAGCCGATGTGCCCCAGCCCGCCGCTGACCGTGGTGTAGAACCCCGCGAACGGGCTAAGTGATGTCGGTTTGTGGGTCAGATGGCAGGTAAATGGGTGCAGGTGACCAAAATGACCCCTCTGGAGTAAGTTTGGGCCAAATCGGAGACATGACGGTTTTGGGCCAAATCCGTGGGTCCAACAGGCGGAAATGAGAGGGGAAAATTACACAAAGACAAACAAATTTGGCTGGTCGCCACAACCTCGCCCTTGG
This sequence comes from Oratosquilla oratoria, assembly GCF_046742065.1. Lineage (NCBI taxonomy): Eukaryota > Metazoa > Arthropoda > Malacostraca > Stomatopoda > Squillidae > Oratosquilla > Oratosquilla oratoria. Next base: position 43,088,976 of record NC_134816.1, read on the forward strand.
GTCCAGGTTGCCCACGTCTACCTCGCTGTGCCCTGTGGACGACTCTCTCCCTCTGGAGTAAGTTTGGGCCAAATCGGAGACATGACGGTTTTGGCCCAAATCCGTGGGTTAACCCCTTTGGTAATTTTGAGGGTCATTTTGGCCACTTGTCCCGATTGGGTCACCACCTCAGCTACAGGTCGAGGGCCACCAGGGCTCTTGCGGATCGCACTTAGATACTGCTCAGGCTAAAAGTACGGGCGCCAACAGGCGGAAATGAGAGGGGAAAATTACACAAAGACAAACAAATTTGGCTGGTCGCCACAACCTCGCCCTTGGGTCCAGGTTGCCCACGTCTACCTCGCTGTGTCCTGTGGACGACTCTCTCCCTCTGGAGTAAGTTTGAGCCAAATATGAGACATGACGGTTTTGGGCCAAATCTTTGGTAATTTTGAGGGTCATTTTGGCCACTTGTCCCGATTGGGTCACCACCTCAGCTACAGGTCGAGGGCCACCAGGGCTCTTGCGGATCGCACTTAGATACTGCTCAGGCTAAAAGTACGGGCACCAACAGGCGAAAATGGGAGGGGGAAATTACACAAACACAAACAAATTTGGCTGGTCGCCACAACCTCGCCCTTGGGTCCAGGTTGCCCACGTCTACCTCGCTGTGCCCTGTGGACGACTCTCTCCCTCTGGAGTAACTTTGGGCCAAATCGGAGACATGACGGTTTTGGGCCAAATCCGTGGGTTAACCCCTTTGGTAATTTTGAGGGTCATTTTGGCCACTTGTCCCGATTGGGTCACCACCTCAGCTACAGGTCGAGGGCCACCAGGGCTCTTGCGGATCGCACTTAGATACTGCTCAGGCTAAAAGTACGGGCGCCAACAGGCGGAAATGAGAGGGGAAAATTACACAAACACAAACAAATTTGGCTGGTCGCCACAACCTCGCCCTTGGGTCCAGGTTGCCCACGTCTACCTCGCTGTGCCCTGTGGACGACTCTCTCCCTCTGGAGTAAGTTTGGGCCAAATCGGAGACATGACGGTTTTGGGCCAAATCCGTGGGTTAACCCCTTTGGTAATTTTGAGGGTCATTTTGGCCACTTGTCCCGATTGGGTCACCACCTCAGCTACCTGTGGGTCAGATGGAGGGTAAATCGGAGCAAGTGACCAAAATGACCCAAAATCCAAAAAATATCAAAGGACCCCATGAATTTACCCGAAAATTCGAAGGTCACCGATTTGGTCCAAACTGGCCCCACAGGAAGAGAGTCGGTCAAAGTGCACAGCAAGGTAAACATCAGCAGCCTAAGTCCAAGGGCGTGGCAGTGGCACCCCTCCAAATTTGGGCCTTTTCACCCAGTAATCACCTTTGGGCCTCTCCCACCCATACCGTTGGCCTGAGGTGTGTCAAATAAGACTCCACGGCAGCCCTAGCCGCCCTCCACCTGTGGGTCAGATGGAGGGTAAATCGGAGCAGGTGACCAAAAGGTCCCAAAATCCAAAAAATCTCAAAGGATTAACCCCATGAATTTTGCCGAATATCCGAAGGTGACCGATTTGGCCCAAACTTGCCCTACAAAGAGAGAGTCGGACACATTGCCCAAGGGTTTGGCGGTGGCACCCCTCCAAATTTGGGCCTTTTCACACAGTATTCATTTTTGGGCCTCTGGAACCCATACCGTTGGCCTGAGTGGTGTTAAATTGGACTCCAGAATTGCCCTGGCCGCCCTCCACCGGTGGGTGAGATGGCGGGTAAATCGGAGCATGTGACCAAAATGACCCACAATCCAAATAATCTCAAATGATCTTTTTTTTTTTTTTTGTCATATTGGTCACCTACTCCGATTTACCTGCCATCTCACCCAGAGGTCGTGGGCTGCCAAGGCTGCCATGGAGTCCAATGTGACACCACTGAGGCCAACGGTATGGGTTCCAGAGGCCCAAAAGTGAATACTGGGTGAAAAGGGCCAAATTTGTAGGGTGCTATCACCACACCCTTGGGCTCAGGCGCACACCCAGCTACTCAACCTGGTAATTAATTATTCGTTTTTAATTCGTGAGTAGTGGGAGACCTTAATTCTAGGGTAGGAAATGGTCCAATTGATGGAGTGGTTGTGAAATGTGGTTGGTAGTGGAGAGTTGATGGTGGAAATGTGTCTACAGAGTTGATGATAGCAAATACAGTGTTTCAGAAGAAAGTCAAGCATAAGTACACATGGGAGAGAGTAGTGGGTGGAAGGGTAGTAGATAGAGCGTTGATGGATTATGTAGTGGTAAATAGGATTATGATAGGAAGAGTTAAGGATGTACATGCGCTAAGGGGAGAGGGTGGGGGAATATCAATCATTTTTTGGTGGAAGGTAAGTTGAGAGTGGGGAATAGATGGAGAAAGAGGAAAGGGATAAAAGGTAGGGAGGTACTTAGAGTGAACTCTTTAAATGAAAAGGAAATGCAGGAGTACAAGAAGCAGCTGGAGGAGGAATGGGAGGGAGTGAAGGATAGAGTAGAGTTAGGTGTGGAGGAGGAATGGGGATGGTTCAAGGAGGGAGTCACAAATTGTGGAAGGATGATGTGTAGAACAAGAAGGACAGGAGGAAATAGAAGGAAGGGTAGTGAATGGTGGGATGAGGAAACAAAGAAGGTTGTAGAAGAGAAGAAGTGAGCTTTCACAGATTGGTTCCAAATAGGACGAGGGAGTCCTATGAGAGGTACAAACAAAAGAAAATAGAAGTAAAGCAAAAGGTAAAGGGGGCAAAGAGGAGAGCAGATGTGAATGTAATTAAAAGCTGTTCTGGAAAGAAATTAAGAGAGGAAGAGGAGGCGAATCAAGTAAAGAAGAAAAGGTAAAAGGTGCAGATGGAGAGATGATAATGGAAGAGAAGGCAGTAAGGGGAAGATGGGCAGAATATTTTAGGGAGTTGCTAAATGTGAAAGAGGATAGGGAGGGAAAGATAGTTGCAGTGGGAAATGCTAAGAAAATGAGTGATGAGTGAGGAGAATGGAGGAGAAATAAGGAATGATGAAGTGAAGGCAGTTGTTAAGATGATGAAAGCAGGTAAGGCACCTGGTCTGGATGGATGCCATACAGAATGTCTAAAAAAAAAAAAAAAAAAAAAAAAAAATGAGGTACAGTGATGGTGGACTGGCTGGTGAGGTTATTCAAAGTTTGCTGGAGAGAGGGTAGAGTGCCGGAAGACTGGAGGAGTGCCTGTATAGTTCCACTTTACAAGGGAAAAGGGGACAAGTGTGAATGTAGTAGTTTCAGAGGGATTAGCTTGTTAAGTGTAGTTGGGAAGGCTTATGGGAGGATCGTGATTGAGAGGATTAGAGAGGAATAGAGGGAGTAATTGGTGAGGAACAGTGTGGATTTAGGACGGGCAGAGGTTGTGTAGATCAGATCTTTGTGGTAAGACAAATATGTGAGAAAGCTATAGGAAAGGGGAAGGATGTTTTTTTGGTTTTTATGGATCTGGAAAAGGCTTACGATAGGGTAGACAGAAAGGCACTGTGGGAGGTTATGCAGATTTATGGGATAGGAGGAAAGCTTCTAGGAGCTGTCAAGAGTTTTTATGAGAGCAGTAGAGCTTGTGTCAGGATTAGAAATGGAGAGAGTGAGTGATTCGAGGTAAAGGTGGGACTTCGTCAAGGATACGTTATGTCGTCCTGGCTGTTCAACTTATACATGGATGGGGTGGTGCGAGAGGTAAATGCAAGGGTAGTGGGTCAGGGATTGGAGATGGTTAAAGAAAATGGAGAAAAGTGGGAGGTGAGCCGGCTGTTGTTTGCTGACAACACTGCTATTGTGGCAGGATTGGAGGAGGGACTGAGGAAGTTGGTGACAGAGTTTGGGAGAGTATGTGATAGAAGAAAGCTAAAGATAAATGTGGGTAAAAGTAAGGTGATGAGATGTACAAGGGGTGAAAGTGGCAGTAGACTGGAAGTGAGTATTATGGGAGAGCGACTGGAGGAAGTGGATAGTTTTAGATACTTGGGTGCAAATGTGGCAGGAAAAGGTGGAGTGAAGGTGGAGGTAGAATGTAGATTGAGAGAAGCGAGTAAATGCCTTGGTGGATTGAAGAGTGTAATGAGGAATAGACTTTTGGGGATGGATGCTAAGAGGAGACTGTATGAAGGAGTGATTGTGCCAGCAGCACTGTATGGGGCAGAAACATGGAACATAAGAGAAGATAGAAGGAGTTTGAATGTGTTTGAGATGAGGTGCCTGAGAAGTATAATGGGGGTTACTAGGCTAGATAGAGTGAGAAATGAGGAGGTGAAGAGAAGAACGGGGGTGGAAAGGGAGTTGGGAGATAGGGTTGATGAAAGAATATTAGGATGGTTTGAACACATGGAAAGAATGAGTGAAGAAAGACTAGTAAAAGAGGTATGGAAGGCAGATGTGGAGGGAGTGAACATGAGGGGACGTCCTAGGATGAGGTGGATGGATGGGGTGAAGGGGGCTTTGGGGAAGAGGGGAATGTTTGTTGAGGAAGGACGGGGGAGGACAGAAGACAGGGGTGAATGGAGAATGGTTGTATATGGATGATATTGTGATGGATGAGGTGGAATGGGCGGGAGGATGGGGGGTGAGGTAGTGTGTGTGAGCAAAATTTGACGCAGCCCGAAGGGATTTCTCCCCGTCTTCTCCTTTTATGCATGGGGGGACGGAGAGGGGGGGGGGGTCGCTGATTTAATGAAGCGGCCTTGCTGTGGATGTGCTGTGTCTTGCGACACTGCTTCTGACCCAGGGCAGTGGACAAGGTGCAGGGATGACCCGTCATCCAGGAGGTGCTCAGATAAGAGGGAGGGTGGAGGGGTGTGGAGTGTATTCAGGGATGGAATGGGTGGCAATGATTTTATGCCTTTTTCTTTTTGGCTACCTCCCTTGTAAGGGGGAAAACGCCTTGGTATATGTATGTATGTAATTCGTGAGACATATACATGTATGTAGCTTATGCCTACGAAGATGTTCACATGGTTGCCCAACCGTAATAGAGCTGTGAACGAGTGGTTTAGTGCGGTACGATCACCATATAATAATAATAATAATTATTATATTTGGCATTGAATCAATGTACATGAAGTGCAGATAAAGAAAAGAACACATAGTTCGAAATAATTACAATTGCCGAGGATAACACAAAAAAGCATGTAAGCTTATTTCCGTTGTGGTCATGTCCTACGAACTCGGTACAGAGTGGATCTGTCAGCATATTTTTACCTTGTACGTCTGGCAGTGACGTCAAACTTTTGCCCTCTAACAGCGCCGGCAATAGTTTGATGGTTTGCCTGTTATGCCACGTCCACACGGTCGAGCACTGTCCGCCGGGCACGAGGGCTTTGCTCGACAACGGGCAATTTCAGCGGGCAAACCATCAAATTGTCCGTTCCCGGCGCCATTTGCGGGCAGTGGATGGAGGGCTGATATTACTGCCAAACGCACGAGGTGAGGTGCGAGCAAAGTTAGCAAACCCGCTCAGTACAGACCGCCACTAATAACTACGAGCATCAGAAGGTTCAGAATGCCGCTGTCCAGTTCATCACGGGCTCGCGATGGAGCGACTTCAGAACCACTGAGTCTCTACACCAAATTTCCAACATCCGTCCACTCAACCAACACAAACACAAACTTCACTCAAGACACCTAGAAAAACTGCACGCCAAACACAAACATCTGATACAACATATTACACCTAGACCACACCGTACAGACTATCTGTCAGCAGCGCCCGTCCCACGTGCGGTGTACACGATAAGACGTGTATAACCGTACCTACAAGTAACACACCCCTTCACCAGCTTGACTAATGATAGCCGCAATAATGTAATAATAATAATAGTAATGGTAATAATGTGAATAATAATAATAATAATATCGCATGTAGCCCATTAACTGACAGGCTACTCAAACCCAACCTGGGGTAAAACAGGAATTCTCACGCCTTACCTGGGGCTAATCAGGAACGCCCTCTACGCGGGAAGTGAAATCTACTCACTAACCGTAAATTACACACACACACCTCTCACGAACATAGCCGCATCCCACGCACAAACATATACACTTCCTTTTTCTTCGACTAAAATTCGTTTCCTTTCTCACTTTCTCTTATACTACATCTCATTTCAGTTTACCTCCCACTAAAGATTTTTCCGTTTTTCCCCCTTTCTCTCCTACTACGTCTACCATTTTCCAAACTTTCGTTGGTGATATAATCTGCTCTTCCTCCCGGCATTGACGCCGCCGTCCAAGTTCCTAGCCCAGTTCTCCTAAGCCACGACAACAAATAAGCCCCTAATCGCTCGCAATTCGCCCGGTGGCAATAGCCCTCTTTTATACACTACTATCTTTTCATTTTCCTACAGACATTCTTCCCCTCCCACAAAACCCGATCCCGCGCAAGCGAGGTGGTCTTTCCTTGGAATCCAGAATCCAGAACAGACCGACGTTACCTTACCACCATGTCCGCACCTAGTACTAGTGTATACTGGCACGAGGCATGTCTCCGTGATTTCTTATTCTTTTTAATGCAGGCAGCAATTATGTAAAGTGCTACCTTTTCAAGCATGGCGGGAACCATGGTTATCGTACCGCACTGAACCACTCGCTTCCAACCTCTGCTTGAGGCCAACTAACCTCCAACCACCATCGTCAGCCGTGTGGACACCTTCGCGGGCAGAGTCTGCGGACTTTGCCCGGTAAGGGCAAACTCTGCCAGGCACTGCTCGACCGTGTGGACGCGGCATTAAAGACGTCTGTACTAACACAGACAAACCACTCATACCGGAATGAAATATTTCTATTAGAATATCACGTCACTTTGTAGTTTGCAGTACTTACTGACAAACCGTGGATGACAGTGCTTTTCTTTAAAGTAATGATTGCCGTTTTCTAATAACTGGAGGGTAATTTTGGTCCACCAATACCTCAACGACTGCCATTCTATCAGTTCAAAGAACATAGGGAGCTCTAATATCGGTAGTTTCACTTCTAATTTTTTACTAGTGAAGAGACATCACTAATAGTTTGGCAGCTTATGCTTTAATTTTTCTAAACCTACGAAAATTATCAGTCTCAATTATGTCTACCTCTAATTCATCAGGGTCTTCAATACCTGAAGCTCATCTACATTTGCCATAATCGTCTGTTGCCGCTAATAATAATTCGTGACTAGTGGAATCGTCATCTGTTGCAACTTTTTAACAGATAAGTTAACCAAACTTTGGCTGTCGCCATCCTCATCGCGTCTTCCAATGACTTCGGCATAACTAGTTCTCGCAAAAAAATCAGGAGTGAATACATTTTTATAACACTCAATCTAAAGGTCTCCTGTTTTTCCCATCAAAACGTCGGGTGGCGGACAGATAGATAGACAGACTTTATTTGGCAATTAATCAATGTACATGAAGTGCAAATAGTGACAAGAACACATAGTTCGGAATAACAATTGCAAATTGCCGAGGATAACACAAAAAACATGTACGCTTATTTCCATTGTGGTCCTCATCAGATTGTTATTCTACACTAAGTCACACAGACAACATACGTAGGGGGTTAAGGGGACCAGAGACAACCCAAGATCTAAGAATATAAGGTCTAACCACTTCCGACCGAATTTCGAGGGAGTTGGCGCAGCGGGCCCGTGAACGTCACCTGGCTGCTCAAAGTGGGGTTAGCGGGTCCTATAGCTGTCAGTTGAAGCTGGTCCGTCGTTCAAAAATGACGTTGCCTTCGCTCGCACTGCTCCACGCAATTAGTTATATTCTGACAAATATTATATAAAATATATATATAAATATATATAAAATATTATAGTTCCTGTCTATATATATGAATATATATGATATATATATAATATATATATATATATATAATATATAAAATATTATAGTTCCTGTCTTCCTTGGCGTTTCACAGTTTTCTTCAGTGTATCACAAAGAGAAAATGGACTCAGCCAAATGACGTCAGAAGCTGCGCAGAAGAATACCAACGGTCTGACCTGTATATTTAGACCTTGAGACAATCATGAGTAATACCAGTCAGTACACATATAACACATAAACATGGTTATAGTTTTGCTAATATATCTAAGATGTTCGTACACATAGGATATAGAGACCAAAAATTGAGCACCATCACAAAAAGGAACATTGCATTAAGCAAAGGAACAACAAAATAATGTTAAATTGTAACAAAACAGTATGAGTGAGTACTATATCAGAGTAGCACCATTAATGATATACATTCTTCATGGAATCTTCATTCAAAACACAAACTTGTGTGATTTAGTTCGACTCACCTTGCTTTACGTATCCACCAGCTATCCTTGGATGAAAATTTACGGCAACAATGACTTACAATGGCTGGAACTCCAGAGACCAACGAAGGGGGACCTCATCACTTTCTCATACAAACTAAGTGACGCGCCGAGGACGTCACCGAGGACCACAATGGAAACAAGTTCACATGTTTTCTTTGTATTATTATCGGCAATTGCAATTGTACGCGTAATTTCGAACTATGTGCTTTTTCTTTATCTGCATTTGATACATTTGGTTTATTGCCAAATAAACTTACCATTATTACCGCTAGTACTCACGAACTACTACGTGATACACATTTAGTAAACAAGTATTTCTAAAATAACGCTACATTCACAAAAGCAAAACAAACAATAATAAAATCATATGTATATCTTTTCTTCAAGGTTCATATGAAATCAAAGGGAATAAATAATACATTATGACTTTAATCTAGAGAACAAGTACTATTTTCAACAATGGTGTTTGCTCCGACCCATTCACACGCTTTTACTACTGCGTAAACAAACACACTCTTGACACATATGACTCATCATGAGCTACTGTTCAACCAATGTATCACAAAGTGCTGGCGGTAGTATGCCGTTCAGAAACTGCCGACTTGTCTACGAGACGGAACACATTGCCCAGCGAAACAACTCTACTGTGATGACTGAATGGTCCCCTAACAGTAGGCTACACTTTCTAGTAGTGTCTCAGTCTAGCGGTCCTGCTAGACCAACACCTCTTCCGTTGTCGTGGGGAGGATGGAATATTCTGATCTCGCAGATACTTTGAAGGCCCTTTCCCCGGGATATAAAAAAAAAAATCGTATAAAGGCTGGCCTTTTATATTAAGGTAAACAATGCAATTCCCGCAACAGCAATTACCACACTGTTGGTAGTTTTCTGGAACAAGAATCTAGGATAGACCAGGTCAGGGACCACTGTCTTCTTATGGACAAGTTGGTGGCTAGCAGGTCTAAGGCATTGTTGTTATAGTGCTTGTATCCATGCAATCTCATGTCTATTGTGCACGATCTTGTACGCTATTTCACGTGTTGGTCTAGTCAAACATGTAATTAACGAGTCCAATTTTATTGTTAAAAGTTTTGGAGAAATGATGGATGCATTACCATTTTGCCACCCAGGATTTGATGTAATTTGTTGTTTGAGTATATGACAAAATATGTGGTTCCTGCAGGTAGTTAATACATCATCCATTCCAGTTATTCATGACTAGTTAACCGTCACTTCTATCCTTGTGAACTATTTTGCACAGCTGTTGAAAATTATCTTTAAATTCATGTGTAGGTATAATTATACATATACCAAGGCTTTTTCCCCCTTACAAGGGAGGTAGCCAAAAAGGAAAAGGCATAAAATCATTCCATCCCTGAATACACTCCACACCCCTTCACCCTCCCTCTATCTTAGCACCTCCTGGATGACGGGTCATCCCTGCACCTTGTCCACTGCCCTGGGTCAGAAGCAGTGTCGCAAGACACAGCACATCCACAGCAAGGCCGCAAGATATAATTAGTAAAAAAAAAATTTTTTGGTCCAGGGCTGTTGCCAGGACTTTTTTTTTTTAAGGGGGGGAGGCTGCCACTGTACTGGCCACACACATATATAATAGTTTATATTTGATATGCCTGTAATGACAGCTACAATTTTATATTTTATGTATATACATCACGTATCACAAATTCACCATAAATGTAGCTTTTTTTTTTTTGCAAGTTTTCTGGTGTAATGCATTTATAATACTCATGTAAAAATAAATTTGGGAGGGGGTAAGCACAGCACCCCCCACCCCAATGGCAACAGCTCTGGTTTGGTCAATAGTCATGTTTTCTACAGGAAGTTGTGGGAAGATGATAGAGGTACTCCTCAGTCCTAACCTCTGAGCCTAAGATACCTGATGTGCGAGTTGTGACCATGGACTCCTGGAAACGACTATCTCCTGCCACCACCATCATACACCATCACTAGAGTACTTACAGCTGTTAGTTGAAAGAATGTATTCATTGTTAATGGGATAGAAGATTGATGATTGACTACACAGAGTCTCAGCGTCACTTCCTCATTTTTGGCATAGCCAACCCAGGGGTGGGTGCGAGTTGATTTTCCTTCAGCATCCTTATGAATCCCACTTTGAGATCTTGTTACCCTTCTTGTAGATTCAAGATGAAAAGGAAACTTTAAATCCCAACTCAAGAAGGTACTGAGGTAACATTTAGCTCAGAAAAGCTTAGTCCCCATAGTACATGTAAAATAAAATCAAATAAACACAAATTCAGTCTATGAAGCCGATTCCTTTTTACCATCACAGCCTGCTATCTTTTATTGTAGAAATACATTGTATAAAGAGATGAATTTATAAAGAATATAGAACTATATCAGTCTTTGAGTCATGTATAAACACTAATTTTGGTACAGTGGTAATGGTATATCAACATTTACTAAATACTTGTTCTTTTCATGATGAATGAGTACTTACAAATGTTTCATTCTTTTACCTGACATCGTTAACTATAGTCTATTCCTTATAACTTGGCAAAGAGTAATCAAGAGGACAGAAGTTTCTTTATGAAATACATTAAAGAAAAACTGATGAACAGCAGTTTAAGGAAACATGAGAATTATGAACTATAACATTAGTACCAAAAGGCCTTTTTTCCCTTGTAAATCTCCACTGCATTTTTCCACATGGAGTTTGTTCAATGATATGAGCATTCATCCTAACATGCAAGGACATTTACAATAGCACGGCCCTCCACAGAGATCACAGAAATAAACACGTCACAGTTTACAACTTCTAAAAGGATCACAGTTATAAACGACTTTTATATGTGAGATATTTGTCAGCATATCAGCCTTGGGTAACTTGCAAGCACAACATATCCTTCCTGGAATTCTATTCCAGGCTTGGAAAGTACTAAGCAGTTCCTATTCACTTCTCCAGAGTCCCAAGATGACAGCAGAGAATTGAAGTACAGAATACCTCACTATACGATCGAGTGCTATTAAGTAGGTAAAACAAATGTTGGGTGTTTGTGAAAGCTCCAGGAAGAGGCAAAATTTGAGGGGGGGTGGGGGAAGTTGACAGGGTCCATGAACACAACCTCCCTATTTACTTGTAAAACCCACCTCGATATACAAATTTTTGCATTGTGACCAGTCAGCTGGGAACACAGCTTGGTTGTACAGTGAGACCTCTCATTATCGGACATTAATTAGCTGTGTCTGCGGTGTTTTCGGCATTTTTTGGTGCTGCTGTTTAGTACATACAATCACTATGCCACCCAAAAACCACTCCAAATCAACGGATTATTCACATCAATGGACACCGTTACCCCCCCTTTTAGTCCGTTAATGAGAGGTAGTACTGTATAGTGAGGTATTCCTGTATCTCTCCCTTTTATACATATCCAAGTAATTTAATAGGATCTGAACTAGGTTCTGATTTACTTCAAACTTAATAGGTTGCCATATCTATTTGTCAATATCAGTTTCATGAATCCCAAGACAGTGTACACCAATTAGTCATCATACACTTCTCACTTTTTTTCTCTAAAGTTTTATTTTCTGTTTTTGGTCTCTCATTCTCACTGGAAGAAAATTTATTCTAATGCTATATACCAAACAACATACAAAAATATACATAAATCCATCAAAGAACAAGAGAAAAATCTAAATACATTTTCCTCTTCGCTTATTGCACATTTAACCTAATCTCTTTGGCTCAAGCCAGCTAACTCTAAAAAATACAGGATATTATTCCATCGTCGTTAGACAAGACTACACAATGTTCTTGAGGCATGTAAACATGTTAGGTGTTATTAGCTGCACTAACATGTTTGCAAATGGTGCAAAAATCAAGAAAAGAAAGGAAAAAATGAAGACTAAAATATTATAAGATCTAACAATACATATGCATGATCAAATGGTGGAAAATGAACTTCTATGCAAAGTATTGAAAATGGGTTAAAAGCGTCAAAAAGATTGATGAATTTCTTACCGTTAACATATTACAAAATCCAAGGAAGAGAGAGATCTGGGAGTGTTGGTTACTGATAACTTATCACCTGACAAACATCAACAAAACTGGGCGACACACAAAAAACACACAGACTACTCTCAAACGTAAAAATGGCTTTACACTAAATCGGTAGATCCCAAACTCTTCCAGGCTGGCACCCTCTTGGATCCCAGGCATATTCCTTGTGTCCCCCTTCCCCTTGCCTCCTTATACACAAGCAAACACTTATCTTTTATTTTTTAACTCCAACTTCAGACTACATAACAAAACTATTTGTTTATAATTATTATTCCAGTTTTATTCTCTATAAACTGCATACCTGTTCCTTTACCTTAATGTTTATAACATATTTTGTCATTCAGACTTTGTTTTTATATATATATATATATATATATATATATATATATACACACATACTGTATATATTTATATATATATACAAACACACACATCTATACATCACAGCTAACTCCAACGTCGGACAAAAGAAAGAGTTGAGTAAGCGAAATTATATATTTCAATTGCGAACTACAATCCTCTTCTGAAGAGAATTGCAGTTAGCAATCGAAATATATAGTTTCTCTTACTCAACTTTTTCTTTCGTCCGACTGTGGTGTTAGTTGTGATTTACAAATGTGTTACTACATTTCTCGCCAATGATTTATATATATATATATATATATAATTATTAACTGCTCCTAATGCCAACCTGTAACCCCCCTACTGCCCCCTTTTGCCCCAATGCCCTCTCATACCTTCCCACTGCCTCTAGTGGGGCAGTGCCGCCCACTCTGGAAAAAAAAAAAAAAAAAAAGCTGCCCTAGACTAGTATATGCAATTGTGATTGGAGTCTCCGTACAAAGTAAAGGCTACAAACAAGATTGAGGAAATACAAAGACCACTAACCAATTTGGTTCTTTGCCTTGCAGATTGACATACAAGGAGAGACTGGAAGTTACCATCACTGGAAGATAGAATAGTAACAAGTGACATGATTTTAGTGTTCAAGTCAGTCCCTTACTGCTTGTCATCCCTATTCATAAAGTTATCCAATCTTCTCCTAAACCAACCGCTTGTTTCAGCACTCACTACATGGTTACAAAGTTTATTCCATTCAATAACAAATGTGTTGGTAAATCAGTTCTTGCCTATTTCCTTCTTAAATCTAAATTTATCCATTTTAACTCCATTATGAGTCTTGCCCTGGTGTCTTAATATGATGACCTTTCCTGCATCACCTTTGTTAAAGCCCTTGATCCATTTGAATACCTCAATTAGATCACCCTACACTCTACATATTCCCTATGGTAAATTTCTAAAAGCCCTTGTATCATTTTGGTCATTCTGCTCTGTACCAATTCTAGTGAATTAATATCCATTCTACAGGACAAAAACGAAAACCATAACTATCTCCAGGAATATGACAGGATCTGAAGATAGGCAGCAAGGATATTACAAAGGATTACAAAGGCAGAGCATGCCGACAGGAGACCTTTTGGTCCATAACTAGGTCGGATGCGTAAAAAATAAAAAATAAAAAAAATAAAATATAATTAATACATATACATACATATACCAAAGACTTTTCCCCCTTACACGGGGGGGGGGGAGCCAAAAGAGAAAAAGGCATAAATAAATGCATATGCATAGTTAAATAATAAACAAAACAGGTAAATAGTAAATAATAATAAATTGACATAACTAGTAATATGAATCTCTCTTGACATTTGTCTTGCATACCCACCACTTGTGGGCATGTTTCATCAGTCCCTTAACCCCCAGAATACGATGACGCCTGCGTAAGTGTCATGAGACGCAAGTATGCAATTACGTCCTGAATACAGTAAACCCTTGATATAACAGACAACATGGGGCCAGTATTCTGTCGTTATATCCAAAGATCCATTATAACTGAGGATCCCTTGCTATACATACACATACCAAAGGCTTTTTCCCCCTTACACAGGGGGTAGCCAAAAAGAAAAAGGCATAGAAATCACTCCCACACATTTCATTTCCCATATATTCCACTCCCCTCCACCCTCCTTCCTATCTTGGCACCTCCTGGCTGACGGGTCATCCCTGCATCCTGTCCACTGCCCTGGGTCAGAAGCAGTGTTGCAAGACACAGCACATCAGTTATAGTGAGGGTTTGTCTATTCAGATTTTTATGTCCGTTATATCTGATGGAAATACCGGACAGATCTGTTATATCCTGAAGTTTGTCCGGTATCAAAAATAAGTAGGATTAGAAATTACAGTAAACCCTAAATATAATGAACAATATGGGGAAACGGGTTCTGTTGTTATAACCAAAGATCTATTATAACCGAGGATCCCTCGCTATAACTGACGAAAATCAGTTATAGTGATGGTTTCTCCTGTCAGATTTTTGTCCGTTATATCCGATATCTGGTATATCAAGGGCTTGCTGTATATATATTTTGTAGTTGTTGTTGAGTGATCCCAATTTTCTGTGAACAGGTTTGACAGCATTTTCTGTGGAAGGTAAGTTGAGAGTGGAGGATAGATGGAGAAAGAGGAAAGGGACAAAAGGTAGGGAGGTGCTTAGAGTGAACTCTTTAAATGAAAAGGAAAAGCAGAAGGAGTACAAGAAGAAGCTGAAGGAGGAGTGGGAGGGAGTGAAGGATAGAGTAGAGCTAGGTGTGGAGGAGGAATGGGGATGGTTCAAGGAGGGAGTCACAAAGTGTGCAAGGATGGTGTGTGGAACACGACGGACAGGAGGAATTAGAAGGAAGGGTAGTGAATGGTGGGATGAGGAAACAAAGATGGTTGTAGAAGAGAAGAAGCGAGCTTTCACAGATTGGTGAGGGAAAGGTAGTTGCAGTGGGAAATGCTAAGAAAATGACCGTGATGAGTGAAGAAACTGGAGAAGAGATAGGGAAGGATGAAGTGAAGGCAGTTGTTAAGATGATGAAAGCAGGTAAGGCACCTGGTCTGGATGGATGCCATGCAGAATGTCTAAAAAAAGGAGGTACAGTGATGGTGGACTGGCTGGTGAGGTTATTCAATGTTTGCTGGAGAGAGGGTAGAGTGCCGGAGGACTGGAGGAGTGCCTGTATAGTTCCACTTTACAAGGGAAAAGGAGACAAGTTGTTTGCAGACGACACTGCGCTTGTGGCAGGATCGGAGGAGGGATTGAGGAAGTTGGTGACAGAGTTTGGGTATGTGATAGAAGAAAGCTAAAGATAAATGTGGGTAAAAGTAAGGTGATGAGATGTACAAGGGGTGAAAGTGGCAGTAGACTGGAAGTGAGCATTAAGGGAGAGCGACTGGAGAAAGTGGATAGTTTTAGATACTTGGGTGCAAATATGGCAGGAAAAGGTGGAGTGAAGGTGGAGGTAGAATGTAGATTGAGAGAAGCGAGTAAATGCCTTGGTGGATTAAAGAGTGTAATGAGGAATAGACATTTGGGAATGGATACTAAGAGGAGACTGTATGAAGGAGTGATTGTGCCAACAGCACTGTATGGGGCAGAAACATGGAACATAAGAGAGGAAGAGAGAAGGAGTTTGAATGTTTTTGAGATGAGGTGTCTGAGAAGTATGATGGGGTTACTAGGCTAGATAGAGTGAGAAATGAGGAAGTGAGGAGGAGAACAGAGGTGGAAAGGGAGTTGGGAGATAGGGTTGATGAAAGAGTATTAGGATGGTTTGGACACATGGAAAGAATGAGTGAAGAAAGACTATTAAAAGAGGTATGGAAGGCAGATGTGGAGGGAGTGAACATGAGAGGACGTCCTAGGACGAGGTGGATGGATGGGGTGAAGGGGGCTTTGGGGAAGAGGGGAATGTCTGTTGAGGAAGGACGGGAGAGGACAGAAGACAGGGGTGAATGGAGAATGGTTGTATATGGATGATGTTGTGATGCATGAGGTGGAATGGGCAGGGGGATGGGGGATGAGGTACGTGTAAGCAAAATTTGACGCAGCCCGAACTGCCATCCCCTTGACCTTCACCGCAAGTAACGACGTCCTAACCCACTCAACCAGCGGGCACTGTCCTAACCTTCCAATAGGGAGGAGTTTGTGACGTTAAACCATATCATCATCACCACATTCTGGGTGAAAGAGAATGAATATAACAGCCGTAACTTTATATTCTAAAAATTGTGATGCCTCATCATACATCAGGCAACCTAAAGTGCACGTGAATATTTGACTTGTATTGAAGAGGTTAACTGGGTACAGATATCTACAACAGCCTGGAACCAGCCTCTTCAACACCTGCATATAAAAACACATACAGATCACAATACAAACACCCTGAAGGCCAACAAATTCAGTCCCCAACATCAACCCAGATGAGAAATCCCTCTCAAGACCCACAAGAACAACATCTGTCCACCTATGATCAGATCACTATCCAGTAATAAAACAATTCCAGCATAGAACTGACCTGGTAATACACCATATGCTGACCATGCAATTATTACACAGAAAACAGAATATGTTATATTACACTACCTTACACCATCACAAACTAGAGCGAGAGAGAGAGAGAGAGAGAAATTCAAGTAACTGAGGTGGCTGTGGAAACCCTTCTCAGGGGTTGCAAATTTCGTGTGTAAGAGATCCAAGGTACTGAATGACTTATACATACACACACATACATGCATATACCAAGGCTTTTTCCCCCTTACAAGGGAGGTAGCCAAAAAGGAAAAGGCATTAAATCACTCCCACCCATTCCATCCCTGAATACACTCCACACCCCTCCGCCCTCCCTCTTCTCTTAGCAAGTCATAAAGATCACCAAGAACAATAATGACTATCACAATTGACACATTCCACACCCCTCATTCTAAAATCAAGGGCAAACCTAAAAAATTTAAAAATGTTTTATTAACTACCATAAACCGGTTTTGTAGCTTTGGAAGGCTTATGCTCCATTACCCAGTCCTAATCCATACTAAGAGGAATATAGGATGGCATTTGTCTGGGCAAAGGAGGCTTCCTAATGAAACACAATTTATCACTTACACAAATTCCATTCTCTTTCCTTTGGTTTCTATTTTCATTTGCCAAACCTTCAGTTTTGCATTGTGAAGCATCAATGGGAACATTGGGTTTCTGAGATTGGTGTTTTAACTCATGTACTGTGACGTCACTAATACTTTGCTTATCTGGACAGACTTTCATTACTGGCACCATATCCAAATCAGGCTCTCCAAGGAATTCGTCGTTTCCTAAAGACTCGTACAACTCACTCCCAACTTCAAAATACCTACGTTTTGCTTCATTTTCACTCAATGTAACTTTTTGCTTCTTAAAGGCTTTATCTCCTTTGTTTCTTAACGTGTCTTCAGCGGACGACTCTTGAATGTTCTTGTAAGTCCGTTTGTACTCCTTGCTTCTATTACTCGTTCTCTCTGACCTGGAGGTTGTTCTTGGTTTGATTCGTCTGTGCCTCAAAGGACAGAACTTCTCCCTTGAACACTTGCCACTTATTCGATATTCTTCACAATCCAAGATATGTTGTTTTTTACACTGAAATACAATAAATGACAGTAGTAGCATATGTCCTTATGTATACACAGACTCCACATTTCCAGCCAAAAAATTAAGAATTTTTAATGTATCTTAACTTAACCCATGTCCCACATTCAGATGGGACTGTCCCACATTTTGCCCATCAGCTTTCTAACTGTTGGTTCTGCCAGAATTCTAGTAATTATCCAAAAACTGGCTTCCCTGTACTTCTAGATTTCTTCTCTGATAACTAGATAGGTTAAACAACAGTTCTTACCTCTTTACCAGTAGGGCAATGACCTTTAAGAAAGTCTTTGCAGACAGGCGCGTTGGGATTAACTCGCACATGAGAATACGGACAGTTCTCCCGTATGCACGACGACCGTATAAAATGGGAGCACACGGGCATCTTGTCAGGGTCGATCTTATGCGAGAAGTAACACCCTTCTACTTTACATCTGCCTCTCACAAATCTGGGGGAAAAACAATTCGCATCAAAATATGTCAAGTTCGCAACGTAATGAAAATATTCACGTTCAAATTGGAAATTGAACAAAGGTGTACGTACCGTGTACAGACGGCTACTTTATCAGGGTCGTGGATGAAGGCACATTCGCCCTTGTCCTTCTTTGTGCATCGGCCAAACCTGTTGTAGAACAAGCAGTACTCCTTCTTCCTCAAGCTCATAGTATTACGACGAAGAACGGCAAGACTCTTCTGCCTTGCAATACTGTAAAAAGAAGTCAAGATAACATATGAACACAAGAATGAAGGAGACTGCAAGAGACCATAAGGCACTAGGCAGCTCTGTATCCATCACCATCAGTCATCCCCATCCATAAAGTTGTCTAATTGTTTCTTAAAACGACTGATAGTTTCAGTGCTTACTACATGGTTACTAAGTTTATTCCATTCGCCGACCACCCTATTAGTAAACCAATTCTTGCCTATTTCCTTTTTAAATTTGTCCAGTTTATAACCATTACTGCGATTCCTGCCCTGTTGTTTTTGATATGGCAAAGATATCTCAGATTTTACCCACTATCTATATACAAAGGGTTTCTTCTCCTTTATATGGGGGGTAGCCAAGCCAAGACATGCACCCCACACCCATTCCACTATCCATGGTTTCCCTATCATCTTAGCTCCTCTTGGATGAAAGGTCATCCCAGTCTCCTGCCCATGGCCTGTGTCGGAAGCAATGCAGCAAGACACAGCACATCCACAGCAGGGCCATTTCATTTACGTGCCAACCCTCCCTCTTCCCCTCATGTGGAAAATAGAGATGATGAGAAATCCCTTTGGGTTGCATCAAAATATCATCCATATAAAATTAATCTCTACTCGTACCTATCCCTACTCAATGGACATTCTCCTCTTGCTAAATTAGGCCCCTTTGACCAGATTCATCTATCTCATTTTCACCTCAAGTTCGCTCCATCCACCTCTGCTTTCCACATTCTTTGTGCTAATCTTTTTTCACTCATTATTTTCTAGATTTTTACCAAACAACAATAATAATAATAATACATACATATACCAAAGGCCTTTTTCCCCTTACAAGGGAGGTAGCCAAAAAACAAAGGCATAAAAACCACTCCCACCCATTCCATCCCCACATACTCCACACCCATTAAAAAATAAACAAATAAAAATAAATACATAAATAAATAAATTAAATAAATAAATTCATTAAGTGACTGCCCAAGTTTTTATGCAGTCAATATTTTAAGAACTTTAGCAAGACCCCAATGGACCAGGGTCACACATTCTTCATAACAGGAGACAAACAAAAATTACTTACTTAAGAGCAGCTCTTGTCTGGTGTGCATGCGTCAGTTCGTACTGGCCGCTCTGTGTCTGCGTATACGTTCTTCCCCCAATATGAAGCCGAGGCAGTGTGGCTGTGCCACATCTGCTTTGGCTCTTCTCCATCAACGACTTCGGCTGCAAACGCTTCAGGGTTCTTCCATTTCTACTCATAATGAATTGGTTGCCATGGAGCTTGACAAAATACTTAATGTCTGTGAACAAATGAGAAAAAAATATATGAAGAGCAAAAGGTGACCATCGGTTCTTTTCTTAAACACTTTGTAGTCTCAGAAATATCTAACAATTGAGATGGGATAGGCATTTATATATATATATATATATATATATATATATATATATATATATATATATATATATATATATATATATATATATATATATATATATATATATATAAATAATACATGAGGTGGAATGGGCAGGGGGATGGGGGGTGAGGTAGTATGTGAGAGCAAATTTTGACGCAGCCCGAAGGGATTTCTCCCCGTCTTCTCCTTTATGCATGGGGGGACAGAGAGGGGGGGTCGCCGATTTAATGAAGCAGCCTTGCTGTGTATGTGCTGTGTCTTGTGACACTGCTTCTGACCCAGGGCAGTGGACAAGGTGCAGGGATGACCCGTCATCCATGAGGTGCTAAGATGAGAGGGAGGGTGGAGGGGTATGGAGTGTATTCAGGGATGGAATGGGTGGGGTGGGAATGATTTTATGCCTTTTCCTTTTTGGCTATCTCCCTTGTAAGGGGGAAAAAGCCTTGGTATATGTATGTATGTATGTATGTATGTATATATATATATATATATATATATGTATATGTATAATACATACAACATATACATATACCAAGGCTTTTTCCCCCTTCCAAGGGAGGTAGCCAAAAAGGGAAAGGCATAAAAACACTCCCACCCATTTCATCCCTAAATACACTCCACACCCCTCCCACCCTCCCTCTCATCTGAGCACCTCCTGGATGACGGGTCATCCCTGCACCCTGCCCACCGCCCTGGGTCAGAAGCAGTGTCGCAAGACACAGTACATCCACAGCAAGGCCGCTTCATTTAATCGGCGACCCCCCCTCTCTGTCCCCCTTTGCATATAAGGCGAGGACGGGGAGAAATCCCTTCGGGCTGCGTCAAAATTTACTCACACATACTACCCCACCCCCCACCCCCCCGCCCATTCCTCCTCATGCAGTCACATCATCATCCATATACAACATATACAGTGCATGTAAATCCAAATATATACTAATACTATAACATGAATTTTATGATGAAATTTATTTATATTTAGTACATTAGTTTTTTGTAACCCTAATAAATACCCACAACACTAGAACAAATTTCCCTGAAACTCAAAATGAAATTGTTACCTTGATTTTCAAGATGTGTTGCTCCAACGGCTTTTCTGGTATGCCTCTGCAAACGTGTCTTTGTCGATTTGTACATTATTCCTCCAATGCTGACAATACGTTTTGCAGTTTTGAGATTTGAACTCACAGAATAAACTCGGCAATGGCCACGAGAGGGTTTCCTGGGGAAAAAAATATCCAAAATTTAAACATAAGATCAATTATCTACAAATCAGTCAACCTATTGTCCCAGATTTCCCTTGTTGTTGTTCCTTAGACTGTCTCCGAGCAGTCCCGTCTCTCCAAGGAATGCCAAAACAGGGTTTTCCCTCAAATTCTTTATGGAGTGTATGTTGTGTTGTTTGCATGCATGATTGTGTATAATCCAATCTTCCATGATGTGTTGAATAGTATGGGGTGAAGTGTTACATCCTGGGCATTTGTCCACAATGCGGTTATCCAGTCTTCTGGTAGCTTAGAAGGGCTGGGTGGTGGCCGCATCACAGCCTGGCCAGGTGGACCCTGTCCTTTCGTGGGAGAGAGGATTCAGAGGGATAGATATCAGGGGGTCTGGCATGCAGCAATGTCTTGTCTTTTGGTGTGGAAGTCTCCCATGTGGAAGATCATGGCTCCAAGGTAAGTGGCAACAGCTATTAGACTGGACCATAAGTCACTCAAAAAAGAAATATGTATTGCTGTCTGGGTATGGCTAGAGTGGGGGAAGTGTTGAAGTGTTTGGCATCTTCTGTGTGATGGTTGCATCTGGGCATCTTTGGCTCAGTGGCAAAACCTATTCTGCATTGGTTTTGTATTAGATATTTCTTTGATTCATGTTTATCTGGACTGATTTTTTTTCGGGGGCATTGTTCCAGACGAAGATAAGTCGGGAATGTAGTGGGAAAAGGGAGTGGAGGCTGAATGGGTATGTTTCACTGAGGAAGCATTCAAGTACACAAAGACAGCATGTGGAACGAGGAGGATGGGGTGGAATAGAAGGAGTTGCAGCAAATGATGGAGTGAAGTGGTAAGGGCAACAGTGACTGAAAAAATGCGAGAATGTGGAGAATGGTTGCCAAGTAGAAATACATACTTATACCAAAGGCTTTTTCCCACTTACAAGGGAGGTAGCAAAAAAAAAAAAAAAAAAAAAACATTCCCACCCATTCCATCCTTAATACACTCCACTCCCGTCCACCCTCTACCCTCCCTCTTATCTTGGCACCTCCTGGATGACAGCTCATCCCTGCATCTTGTCATCTGCCCTGGGTCAGAGGCAGTGTCGCAAGACACAAGTAGAAACGAGGAGGTATATAAGACATACAAAAGAGGGTAGAAGCAATACACTAAGCAAAGGAAGCTAAGAAGACAGTGGACGTAAAATGAGGTAAGTGTTTGACTGACAATTTCGAAACAAATAATGACAATTTGGATGGAAGTGAGAAGCATGGAGGGAACCGAGTCGGACTGAGAAGACAAAGGGAGCAGATAGAAAAATGCCAATGGAAGTGAATGCATTATGGAGATGCATGGATTGGGAGGCTTTGTGTACTGTTTTGATATTTGATGGTGACCTGAATGTATTTTTCATGAAAGTAACAGTTGCCGACAAGACTGACGAGTTAAACACCATATGAGGATGGAGCTTTTATTTGTCTCTCCGTTCCCTTCTTTCCCCTTATCTAATCTCAAGCATATGTATCTCAACTTGTACTTGAAAAAGCTGTAATAAGCGAAACGTCGTACAAATAAAGGCTCCCTCCTCATATGGTGTTTTAACTCATCAGGCCTGAATGTAATCATGCTTGTGTGGGTCTAGTTTTCTTGGGAGGGAATTTCCTGAGGGTTAATGTCAGGAAGGGTTTTCATGGGGTATGGAGTTTGGCAGTAGGTCTCAAGGTCTTATTTTGTGATGCTTGTGTGAATGGATGTATGGGCACATTGTGTGGTGCAGATCGTAGGTTGATACGAATGTCTGAGCAGAGGGCTTCCACTTTTTCTTCAATGAAATTGTGAGGGTGATTAGTGTTGATGAGGGTTCTTGCAATGTGTACCTATCATTTCAACGTGATATTCTAAGGGGAGGACTTTGGTTCCTGGTTGCAATGCTCTAATGGGGTTGTTTTGGCACATCCTACTATTATTATTATCAATGCTTTATTTTGTATAGTTTGCACAGAGTGTTAACATTTTTCTTATTGCTGGGAACCATGCTGTGGAGGTATTGTCAACTAAGTTTCTTAAAACTATTTGTAAAATATTACTAGAATTATTATAGTCACCAATTATATATTCCAGTAGAAACCCAATTATGTTTTATCTTACCTTCCATTTTTGTTCCAGGTATATCTGCTCCTCTTGTGCCTCCCATCATGCTTACAAGTCTTAAATCGCTTTGACAAGACAGGTTGCTTCAATTTTGCTATTCTACTCGGGTCAATTCTATTCAATTTGTACTTTGATATCACACCACTCTTATCCCTACTGTGATGATTGACTATTCTGTATTTGGATTTGATCGATTTGGCTGCTTTGACTACTGGAGATACTTTGAAGGCACTATGAGCATTAGGAGGATATTTGGTGCTTTTCCAGTGTTTCAAACAAGATGCATGATGTACCAATCTGAGGTGATATTTTGAGAGAGCTTTACTAGTGCTGCTACTCGAACGCCTTCGCACTAATTTTGTTTTGGAAATCACCGAGTATCTACTCTTATCTGATAATTTGGTGGGATTACTCTTTGTACTTGCGATGCCATCTTGCAACCGCTCCTCACCTTTCTTCACAATTTTGGTTTTTGTTTTAATACAGTATTTCTTGCCATCACTGCCACTGCAAGAGTTACTGGCTGAACGCCGGCGAACTAATTTCGTCTTGGTCAGGAAAGAGAGGCGTTTCTTTGGCACGTGAAATGACCGATGCGACACACTTCCAGCCGTCGTCTTGTTGGCTTGTCCAGCATCATCTTGAATCTTATGGATATTCCTGCTTCCTGAGATGCCTTTCAGTAAATGCTTTTTCCTTACAATCTTACTCCTTGAGAACACTTTGAACTGATTGTCAAAACTCTCACAGCCTTTGGTGCGGTCCACTTCTTTCTTTTTACCAATATCTAATTCAATTTTATATCTTGTCTTTACTTTATTATTTTCGCCACTAGCAGCAGCAGCAAGTCTGTGACTTTTCTCCTTTTGTAGAGCACCTGCTATAAGGTGAAAGTTCTTTTCAAGAGTCCCTACACTAGAAGTGTTTTGACCAGAACTGACTGAATTTGAGACCTTATATCTATTGACCAATTTGTTAGTACTGAGCACCTCAGTTTCCTTAATCCTATGCTGTGTTCTATGTAATCCCACTGAATTTGGTTCTGTCCTATCAATTTTGTACTTTAAATTCAAATGCAAGGCACTGTTGGGTACTCTTACTTGATTTTGCGTTGTGGTTACCACACTCTTTGCGTTACTCTTTGTGTTATGAATTACGTCACTCCTCTGTGCAGCAGAAACGTATTTAACATGACGAGGGTTCACGTAACCTGGGGGGGCATAAGACGTCACGGAATGGGGAACGACTGAAGGCTTCTGAGTATGAAGAGTCCGAGTCCCCTTTGGGGCAAGACACACTTCTGTGGCTCGTGCACGGCTTGCGGCGACCGATGGATTCACCTTCCGAAAGGGAGCCTGAGGAACAACCTGACTAGAGAACCCCACTTGTTGCGGCTGCACCTGGGCAACTGTACAAGGTGCTGTGCCACGCTGAGCAACCTGAGTTTTGAAAAATGCAGGATTAATGTGAACCTTTCTTGCGGTATTCTGTGCGTTAAGGAATCCTGGGTTGATGTGGATGCTCTTCTGAGATGGATGCATTGTTTCACACGTCTGTAACAAAAGAAATATGGTTTAGTGAATATTGGAAAGAAAATCATATGCTAATTGAAAAAAATATTTAAAACTTAAAATAAGCATTTGTATATTTTGAAGAATTATGCCTTTTGACTTTGGCTAACTCCCTGGTAAGAGGGGAAAACCCCTTGATATACATATGTATGTCTATTTTGCCTTCCACTGATGACTTTACTTGGGTAATGTAACAAGTGGGTAGAATTGAGGGTTCATGCACAGAACTGTGTACCTATTATTTTCATATGACATACTATATACTATTGGTTTTTGTGTGCAGATGTTAAACCAGGGTGGTTTTGGCGCATCTTGTTATTATTCCCAATGGTTAGTTTTATGGGGTTTATAGCATCTCCGTTTTCTTTACTCCTTCCATACGGTGACAAATACATAGGTGTCATGAGACATGAGAGGGTATATGAGGATGCCGGCAATGGCGTCTTGATTATATTTATTTTGTAGTCATAGCTGAATGACCCACATATTCTGTGAACTGGCTTAATCATATTTTCTGTGAATTTTAATATTCAGTGAAAGAGAATGAGCACTGTAACTGTAACTTTATATTTTATAATGCAAGCAAGTATTGTGGTGCATCATTGAATGTCAGGCAGCTGATGCCGACCGTGAGAATGACTCGTATTCAAGAGGTTATGTATAGTTTTCAAGGAATTTGTAGACTGTGGTTACTTTCCCTCCAGTGACTAAAACCCTATTTTACAACCAATCTTGGCATGTTTATTTCCTTGATTTTCACTGCCAGGCGGAACCAATAACAGGTATCTGCATGTAGTGGCCCTGCAAGACGTAGTGCAAAGCAGTCCATTTTCAAAACCCATCTATCCCTTCACTTCCATCAGAAGGTACATCCCTGAGGGGCTGGCAATTGATGGGCCCAAGATCTCTCTCTATCAACTTCAGCTGCATTTCTTACACTTAAGAAGATAAGAACAGAGGAGACTGCATAGACCATAAGGCCTACACTTGACAGTTCCACGTTCTTATCCATAAAGTTATCCAATCTTCTTTTAAAACAATCATTTGTTTCAACACTCACTACACGGTTACTAAGTCTATTCCATTCGTTAACCACTCTATTAGTAAACCAGTTCTTGGCTATTTCCTTTCTAAATCTACATTGCCCAACTTTCAACTTATCCATCATCAATTGAGGGCATACGTCAGGGAGCACATTGCTTCACTCCCACGTTCTCTCCGAGGGGCAATCTCCCATGACGATGCCCTTCCTTCCCACTCCAAACAACTCTCGATAGGTCTTGTTGAGGACCACAAAGGAAATAAACTTACATGGTTTTTTGTGTTATCCTCGGCAATTGTAATGGTTATTTCGAACTATGTGTTCTTTTCATTATCTGTGCTTCATGTATATTGATTCATTGCCAAATAAACTTGTTATTATTATTATTATTATGAGCACCTGGCTTATGCCAGGGGTGCTTGGCCTTCGGCAAGACCCGCTATGCGGGTCACTGACTTCGCTCGCAGTGCTCTCCGCGCATCTTTTTTTTTTTATTCCGATTGTTTTATTTATCTGAATCAGCCTTATCATCTATCTTCACACGCTTTATAGGTTCATCTTCTGTCTCATCACCTTCTCTTTTCCTCTTGGGTGCCAACGATCTTCCCTCTTGAGTAGGCTCCTCACCCAATGCCTCCAACAACTTATTTACAGCCTCGTTGATATTGTCAAGTTTATGTTCAAGTTTACGTTGCAAATTTACAGCCTCGTTGATATTCATGAAAGTAACAGTTGCCGACAAGACTGACAAGTTAAACACCATATGAGGACGTAGCCTTTATTTGTACGTTTCGCTTATTACAGCTTTTTCAAGATACTTGAAAAAGCTGTAATAAGCGAAACGTCGTACAAATAAAGGCTCCGTCCTCATATGGTGTTTAACTCGTCATTATTATTATTATTAATAAACTTGTCCTGGCTATGAATTCTGATGGCATCCCCTTCATCCTCTTTTGTTCCCCATTTCGACGATACAAAACCCAATCTCTCTTCTTTGAATGACTAAAGGGGCTGTGGAAGACACTTACACCAATGGATTGATTGACGGAGCCTGTCATGCAATCCTAGTCTTGTCTAGTCTGCTTAATTTCAATTGGACATGATGCCATCTCTACAATAATTTCTGCTAAATTATTTACTAAAAATAAACAATACCTCATGATTTTCATCAACATGAGTTCAATAGCCATAATGAATTGGTATTTTTGTAGGAAAAAATAAATAGGAATAAAATTAAAAATAAGGAACTCCCAGCACCCAAGGCCAAGACTGCAAAAACCAAACCTAATCTGATATTTTTCTGACCCTAGGTGCTCCGCTGTGAAGTAAAATCGGCATGTCATACTCTAGCTGTGATATGGTGAAGCTAATCCTTTCAATAAATTATTTTTCGTGTTATCCTCGGCAATTGTAATTGTTATTTCTAACTATGTGTTCTTTTCGTTATCTGCACTTCATGTATATTGATTCAATGCCAAATAAACTTATTATTATTAATATTATTATTATAACTACATGAAAACAAGATCTGTGATGAAATTGTCAACAATGGTCTTTTGGTAGAACCTGAATGGTCGTCATAGTTGTAGTGGTCCACCACTACCAGTACTAAAGTCTTTCTTCAAAAGGTTGATTTGGTCTGATACAGTTTAAAAAAGGTACTGTGGTGTTTTGCGTAACCTTGGACACAAGGGATTCGCCTTAGTAGTCACACAAAATTGTATCGTTCATTCTTGAATATGACAATGGAACAGCCCACGAGCATTAGGACATCATACATAATTTAGAAATGCACTGAATAGCTCGAGGCTGTTGCATTGCAGGAAGACTTGAAACAGGGACAAATATAACATTTTACATTAAGTGCTCTGCATTATAACAACTTCTCTACGAAGAAATTATTTTATCTAAGTATCTCACAAACATATTTTTCACTTTCCTTTTTTTGGGGGGCATTTGAAAGATATAGTTTTTTTTTATGGAAGGTTATTTTGGTTAGGTTAGGTTCTGAGCTATTAGACAAAAGAAGTTTCATGTTAAATATTTGTGCATCCATGATTCTAGAACTTTACCATTACTGCTTTCCATGACTATATTGCATATGGTGATGTACATATTTTCATGACTATTATTCACTCCAAATAAAACTCGGTACTCACCAATGGATTGGCATATGGGATGGGACTATCAAACTGTTGACAACAAACTATGTTAATACACAGACATGAGCCATATTAAATTAACTTATGCATGTAGTACAGCTCTAATACACTGAGTCCACAAGTTTTAAATGCACACAACCCAAAGAAAATTAAAACATATCGGGCCATGTAGACCATAGTTTCAATAACAATGACGCAACATACGACTGTAACTGTCTATAGTGACAGTCCTTTTGTTTGCTTCACTATCACAACCCGTGACCGTTGCCTGCCTTCATCTGACCTTGTTTAATAATTTCTAAAACCCAAAACATTTGTGGTTGAACTAAATAAAAATGAAATTTGCGATGAAGTTTACAAAATAATGAACCAGGCTACGTACTTCTCTACCAAAACAACAAATGAGAATTCGTATATAGGAATTAATTCAAGACACTGATGCAAATTTCTTTTCATAATTATAATTGTATGTGAAATTTTAGGATACTCACAAAAATCAAATTATATCCAGAAAATGATGTACCCAGTTAAGAATAGATTTTAGTTATCCATCAGCTTCACAGCCACAAGTGTCAGGTAGTCTGCACGTAAGATTGGCAATGTTATGACCTTACCCCTTTCAACGCAATAAAATTCAAATTGGTAAAAAAAAGTTAAAGTTTAATAGAGCATCTAAATTACAATACAAACAGTCTGTAATATATATAATAAAACATTGTTATGTAATTTTAAAAGAAAAACTGTACCAAATATATAAATATTCACAACTATACTCCAATAGTTTTATTTCTTAATTCCACGATATTAGGTTCTGCAGTTTATAATGTTTATAAAAAGTATGATTTATCTATCTATGAAATTACGAGACATCAATTCCAGAAACAAAAAACATATACACATTGAGAGCTATTTTCTGAGATTACATCACAGTTCCGCGAAATTGAATTTGTTTGTGTATTGAAATATATAACGTATTTATATACGAAATTACGATATATCAAACACTTTAAAAATAGAAGGAATGAAATGAGAGATTGGGTAAGATTAAAAATGTATTACTTGACCATGACTTTTACATATTTCAGTGAGGAAGAGGAAGTGTCTGCAGTGATGGCCTCGACAAAGGGCGGAAGTCGTTTTGCATGAGCTGAACAAGATTTACCGTTTTATGGCAATCTCAGAATGAAGATTCAAGCAAAGATCAGCATATTCTTAAGTGGGTCATAAGTTTACCATATAAAATGTGAAATTATTACCTCGCTTGGCCTTGGGTTCTAAGCTCTTAGTCTCTTAGAAATAAGGTCACAGAAGAAATTACGACCGATATATAATATATTGATAGAACAACTAGAGTGTAAACAAAATATATGAAATCTTACACAAGTAATTAAGATTATTGTGCCTTGACTACATAACCTAACTTTGCATTTTTTAATGGTAAAGTTGACTCTCCATGATTGTGACCAATCTCCTAAGTCACTGAGTGAAGTAGCTCTTCTTTAGATGTTAATAACTCTTTGTCATTGCAATTATTTTGAACATCAAGTCAATATAATTTGGCAAGTCATTTACAAGTACAGTGAAAAGTACGGGCCCAAAGACTGGTCCCTGTACCCCACTTTTTATACTAACCCTAACTGAATTACCCCTATTTACAGAAACCCACCGATTCCCAGGGATCTGTGACAAGGAATTCTTGTGGTAGTTTGGCTCCCAACTTTTGGGGGATGAGGGTGGTCCCACAACGTAGATGCTGCCACACCAAAGATGTAGACGCATCCCCTCTAAAGTCAAAGAACGTCTCGTACTACAACTCATCACATCATATATCCCCCTTTCCAAACCACAATATGGTTGTAGACCACTACACTCCACAAACAATCTTCTGATTGACCTACATGAAGAGTTTTTGATGCCATCAATTCAGATAGGCCTCTACACACAGAAATTCTTATAACATTAGACATTTGTAAAGCTTTCAATGCCATCCCGACACAATCCCCCAAAAATATATACGATGCAAACATGTACAATAACACCAAAAGACGGCTGGGCAATTATTTGTCAGGTAGAAATGCCTATGTTTCATATAACGGCCAATCATCACGCACTAGATATTTTATTAATGGAGTACCTCAGGGCTCTGTCCTATCCCCCACCCTCATTAATCTACACAGATTGACCTCTCATTAACGGACATGAATTAGCTGTGTTTGCGGTGTTTTTGCTGTGTTTTTGGTGCTGTTGTTTAGTGCTGTGCAATCACCATGCCACCCAAAAACCACTCGAAATCAACGGATTATTCACATCAACGGACACTGTTACCCCCCTTTTAGTCCGTTAATGAGAGGTCAATCTGTACATGCATGATGTACCACCCTACATCCCTGAAATACAAATCTCTTTTTATGCAGACGACATAACAATTACATGCACACACCTTAAACACAGACAAAGCCACAGAAATACTACAGCCATACTTTGACACACTCAACACCTGGTTCACTACAAATAGACTCAAAATAGCTCCAACCAAATCTACAGCCACACTTCACATCAACTGGACAGCAGAACATGAATACATACCATGCCTCTTCATCAAAAACACCCTAATACCACACATACACCCAAGATTTTTGTCATAGCATACAATACATTCATGTCATTCAAACACCATATCACAAACATAAAGACAGAATGCACACATAGACTTAATGTACTTAAATCAATTGCAGGAATAACATTTGGACAAAACAAACTACCGCTACAGCATTAAAAAAATATTTTCGCTCTGTAATAAATTATATGAGACCCGGATGGGTACCAAATCTCACTAAGACACGCCACAACTCCCTATAGACTGTGCAGAACAAAGCTCTGATGACAATTACAGGCTGCACAAAAACAACACCTACAGACCATCAACACCATGAAACGAAAGTCCTCAAAGTCAAGGATCACCTTGATGTGAGAGGTAGACAAACACTTGCTGCAGCCTCCACAAACACAACCCACCTACTACACTACATGGCAGAACACCCACACAAGCCAAGAAACATCAAAACAACACCCAAATACCTGTATCACACACAAATAATCTCTTCTCTTCCTCCACAACCATCAGACACCAGCCTCCAGATGCATATCCATAATCATATTGCAAATTGCTCCATCAACAAACTGAAAGACAACACATTGTTGCATGCCAGACCCCTTGATATCCATCCCACTGAATCCTCTCTCTCCCAAGATGACAGTCTACCTAGCCAGGCTGTGAAGCAGCCACCATCCAGCCCTTCTAAGCTACCAGAAGAAGCTGGACAACAGCATCATAGATAACTGTCCAGGATGTAACACTTCACCCCATACTATATAACACATTATGAAAGACTGCACTGTGCACAATCACACATGCCAGCAACACGATATACAATTCATAAGGGATTTGTGGGGAAAACCTTGTTCCAGGCATGGCATTCCTCAGGAAGTCTACAGTTCAGCTAGACAGCCCAGGGGATAACAATAACAACCACCCACAGTTTCCTTCTTGTAAAATGTGGAGTTCCAGGAAAGAATCGTGGTGGAGAGTTGATGGTGGAAATGTGTCTAGAAAGAGAGTTGATGATAGCAAATACAGTGTTTCGGAAGAAAGTCAAGCATAAGTACACATGGGAGAGGGTGGTGGATGGAAGGGTGGTAGATAGAGCATTGTAGTGGTAAATAGGACTAAGATAGGAAGAGTTAAGGATGTACATGTGCTAAGGGGAGAGGGTGGGGGAATATCAGATAATTTTTTGGTGGAAGGTAAGTTGAGAGTGGAGGATAGATGGAGAAAGAGGAAAGGGACAAAAGGTAGGGAGGTGCTTAGAGTGAACTCTTTAAATGAAAAGGAGAAGGAGTACAAGAAGCTGAAGGAGGAGTGGGAGGGAGTGAAGGATAGAGTAGAACTAGGTGTGGAGGAGGAATGGGGATGGTTCAAGGCGGGAGTCACAAAGTGTGCAAGGATGGTGTGTGGAACAAGAAGGACGGGAGGAAGTAGAAGGAAGGGTAGTGAATGGTGGGATGAGGAAACAAAGAAGGTTGTAGAAGAGAAGCGAGCTTTCACAGATTGGTTACACAATAGGACAAGGGAGTCATATGAGAGGTACAAAGAAAAGAGAAGTAAAGCAAAAGGTAAAGGAGGCAAAGAGGAGAGCAGATGTGAAGTGGGGTAAGAGTATGACAGAAAATTTTGAAAGTAATAAAAAGATGTTTTGGAAAGAAATTAAGAGGAAGAGGAGGCGAATCAAGTAGAGAAGAAAAGGTAAAAGGTGCAGATGGAGAGATGATAATGGAAGAGAAGGCAGTAAGGGGAAGATGGGCAGAATATTTTAGGGAGTTGCTAAATGTGAAGGAGGATAGGGAGGGAAAGATAGTTGCAGTGGGAAATGCGAAGAAAATGACCGTGATGAGTGAGGAAAATGGAGGAGAAATAAGGAAGGATGAAGTGAAGGCAGTTGTTAAGATGATGAAAGCAGGTAAGGCACCTGGTCTGGATGGATGCCATGCAGAATGTCTAAAAAAAGGAGGTACAGATGGTGGACGGGCTGGTGAGGTTATTCAATGATTGCTGGAGAGAGGGTAGAGTGCTGGAGGAGTGCCTGTATAGTTCCACTTTACAAGGGAAAAGGGGACAAGTGTGAATGTAGTATTTTCAGAGGGATTAGCTTGTTAAGTGTAGTTGGGAAGGCTTATGGGAGGATCTTGATTGAGAGGAACAGAGGGAGTAATTGGTGAGGAACAGTGTGGATTTAGGATGGGTAGAGGTTGTGTAGATCAGATCTTTGTGGTAAGACAAATATGTGAGAAAGCTATAGGAAAGGGGAAGGATGTTTTTTGGGCTTTTATGGATCTGGAAAAGGCTTACGATAGGGTAGACAGAAAGGCACTGTGGGAGGTTATGCAGATATATGGGATAAGAGGAAAGCTTCTAGGAGCTGTCAAGAGTTTTTATGAGAGTAGTAGAACTTGTGTCAGGATTAGAAATGGAGAGAGTGAGTGGTTCGAAGTAAAGGTGGGACTTTGTCAAGGATGCGTTATGTCGCCCTGGCTGTTCAACTTATACATGGATGGGGTAGTGCGAGAGGTAAATGCAAGGGTAGTGGGTCAGGGATTGGAGATGGTTAAAGAAAATGGAGAAAAGTGGGAGGTGAGCCAGCTGTTGTTTGCTGATGATGCTGCACTTACGGCAGGATCGGAGGAGGGATTGAGGAAGTTGGTGACAGAGTTTGGGAGAGCATGTGATAGAAGATAGCTAAAGATAAATGTGGGTAAAAGTAAGGTGATGAGATGTACAAGGGGTGAAAGTGGCAGTAGACTGGAAGTGAGCATTAAGGGAGAGCAACTGGAGGAAGTGGATAGTTTTAGATACTTGGGTGCAAATGTGGCAGGAAAAGGTGGAGTGAAGGTGGAGGTAGAATGTAGATTGAGAAGCAAGTTAATGCCTTGGTGGATTGAAGAGTGTAATGAGGAATAGACATTTGGGAATGGATGCTAAGAGGAGACTATATGAAGGAGTGATTGTGCCAACAGCACTGTATGGGGCAGAAATATGGAACATAAGAGAGGAAGAGAGGAGTTTGAATGTTTTTGAGATGAGGTGTCTGAGAAGTATGATGGGGGTTACTAGGCTAGATAGAGTGAGAAATGAGGAGGTGAGGAGAAGAACGGGGGTGGAAAGGGAGTTGGGAGATAGGGTTGATGAAAGAGTATTAGGATGGTTTGGACACATGGAAAGAATGAGTGAAGAAAGACTAGTAAAAGAGGTATGGAAGGCAGATGTGGAGGGAGTGAACATGAGGGGACATCCTAGGATGAGGTGGATGGATGGGGTGAAGGGGGCTTTGGGGAAGAGGGGAATGTCTGTTGAGGAAGGACGGGAGAGGACAGAAGACTGGTGAATGGAGAATGGTTGTATATGGATGATGTTGTGATGCATGAGGTGGAATGGGAGGGGGGATGGGGGGTGAGGTAGTATATGTAAGCAAAATTTGACGCAGCCCGAAGGGATTTCTCCCCGTCTTCTCCTTTTATGCATGGGGGGACGGAGAGGGGGGGGTCGCCAATTTAATGAAGAGGCCTTGCTGTGGATGTGCTGTGTCTTGCGACACTGCTTCTGACCCAGGGCAGTGGACAAGGTGCAGGGATGACCCGTCATCCAGGAGGTGCTAAGATAAGAGGGAGGGTGGAGGGGTGTGGAGTGTATTCAGGGATGGAATGGGTGGGAATGATTTTATGTCTTTTCCTTTCTGGCTACCTCCCTTGTAAGGGGGAAAAAGCCTTGGTATATGTATGTATGTATGTATGTAAAAAAAAAAAAAAAAAGTCATTAAAAAAATCTTGTTAAAAATAAATAAATAGATATTTCCTGGTTCACCTCATTTCTCCAATTTGTACAATAGTCTTTGGGGAGGGACACTATCAAATACCTTCATAAATCTAATATCAATCTGTCCAATCTTATTGTGGTTCTAACAGGTAATGTGATCACTCTTTTCTAAAACCATGCTGACACACTGTTACAGACTTGTTCTTTATTAAATGGTCTGAAATATTTTCTCTTACAGTTTTTTTTTTTATCAACTTCACCACCATAGAAATTAAGTAATAAATACATACATACCAAAGGTTTTCCCCCTTACACAGGAGGTAGCCAAAAGAAAAAGGCATAGAAACCACTCCCACCCATTCCATCCCATACATACTCCACTCCCCTCTTCCCTCCCTCTTATCTTGGCACCTCCTAGATAAGAGGGAGGGAAGAAGGGAGTGGAGCATTGGGTCTGTATTTTTGTTTATTTTTATTTTTTTTTTTCCTCATGTTCCAGTCCTCTGATAATATAATTTGCCTTCCTTCAGTGATTTATTGAACATGATAGTGAGTGCTTGAGCTCTGACAGTTTCCCTCTATATTCTAGAATACACATTGTCAGGTCTGTCATCATTAGACAACTTTATGGATGGGGACGACAGGTGGTGATGGATACAGAGCTGCCTACTGTAGGCCTTATGGTCTCTTGCAGTCTCCTTCATTCTTATGTTCTTATCATCAACTTGGGACAAACGCCAGAGAGCACACTTCTTCCATCACATCCCAACACCAGTCCTCATGGTCTCATCCTGCAAGCTTCCATACAGACACCCTTCCATCTCCTCAAACAACTCTCAACAGGTTTAATCAACTTTCCCCAGCTGTTAATTCTGTGGGTGTCCCCTTTTTGTGGAAACGACGCTGAATAGGATCAACATCAGAGAAATGTGCCACATGCCCTTATAGCAGGAGTTGACAATCATGAATTCACAAACCGGCACCTGGCCTAAACTGAGTCTCGCAGTACAGTCTCGGGTTCAGCTACTTTGTAAAT
Source organism: Oratosquilla oratoria (assembly GCF_046742065.1). Taxonomy (NCBI): domain Eukaryota; kingdom Metazoa; phylum Arthropoda; class Malacostraca; order Stomatopoda; family Squillidae; genus Oratosquilla; species Oratosquilla oratoria. Next base: position 43,124,478 of record NC_134816.1, read on the forward strand.
ATTTCTTTCGGCACTTGTCGCTTCCTGAATTTCAGTATCATGAAGTTCTACTACTTTTCCAAAAGTAAATTAAAATGAGTCACATTCTTCATCTCCATACTATTGATAAGATGCTTGGTTTTATCTTAGTCCTTTTTTGTCATCTTCAGTAAAAACAGATGTAAGGAAATTATGTAATGTGGCTGCACATTCTTTATCAGTATTGGCCGTAGAACCATCATGTTTCTTAAATCCACACTAATGGTTTCTGACTTTACTTTTTCTGTTTACATTTCTATAGAATGCTTACCAGGAACTTAGCATTTAAGGTAAACATCCTTGCCATCCCGGCCAGGGAATGAGGGTGTTCATTCCACAAGCTGACAGTTGAGGACTGAGGCAGTAAACCTATGCCGGTTCTTGAATTGCCCCCATCCTCCCAATATGCCTAAAGATATGGTTTAATGTCACAAACTCCCCCCTACCGGAAGGCTAGGATGGTGCCCCTCATAGAGGGCTTTGTAGCGTGGAATTCAATAAACCACGCCCTTGGTTCAACTTCACCAGTGGCAGGATTCAAACCGCCATCCCCTCAACCTTCGCAACAAGTAACGATGCCAGTGAGCTTCCATTCGTCAACAAAGTTTAAAAAAAAAAAAAAAAAAATCCTGATGCTGAATCTATTGAACCTTTTTTCCGTTTGTAAATCTTCAGCCGATGTCTTCTTTTAGGATCCGCATTCGTCACGAAAAAATACACGTCTTCAGTCCTTATAGGGTTCAAGGGCATGCACAATTTTGTGGATTTCAATTAGACTGCTCCCTAATCTCCTCATTTCTAGCAAGAGCAGCCCTGTTTCCTTAAGTTTGCCTCTGTACATTTTCTGTGTTATAGTAATGATCTTTGTTGTCATTCTCTGTTCCACGGTTACTTTTCATATCCTGAACCATTTTTCTTTCAATGTATCATCCATGTAACAATACACTGTACTGTACAGCTTAATTTTATATCATAGTTACCATAGTGGTAATATCTAATGTGCATCTTCACACATTGAACTAGTTGAATGTAATTCTGCGTTACAAATGAATGACCTTAAGAGAGAGTCCAACCACCAAAGGCATCAATTATCTCGTCTGGGTCACCTTTCAAGGTGAGAAAGATATTACTTGTCCGAGTTTGGCAAGGCAATGCTGCTTTTGTTGGTAGCTGTACACACACAAAAACACATCCACATTCATATTGCAAACAAGTTCTTCATAAGTGGCCACCAAAATCCATATTCCATCAAGCCTCACCAGACATCAGCCCCACAGCCTCACATGGAAACCAAGAACCACATTAGTGTAACTGCATTCAGGTCACACTAACAGCACAGAATAGGTTTGGCTACTGAAACAAATTGCCCCAGATGTAACCATTAAACAGAGGACATGGAAGAACATTATTTATACCCAGACAACAGTCCAATACTACATCCTTTAATGACTTCTGGGCCAATCTGAAGGCCACTAAGTCACTACCAGAAAGAACTTACACTGCCCCACATTATCTATACCCAGACAATACAATATTACATCCTTCAACAATTCATGGGCCAATCTGAAGCCCACTTCCAATTACCTGGGAGCTGTGGGTCCACAGTAAGAAACATGTGGGGCAACAGATGGATTGATTCTATAAAATTCAGGGAAACAGTTGAATGACTTGCCTTCCACAAACTCTCCCATCATTACAGTATTTTTTCATTGCTAAATTTTCACCCTTCTTTCATATATTCTATACCTCTTGTCATTCTTTACTTCCTCCTGCCACCCATGATTCCACCCTCCATTTCACACACATATATTTTTATTTTCTTTCAACAGAAATTTCAGGTGAAGTATTTGTCAGAGCTACGAAACCCATGCTGGATATGAAGGCAAGGGATTTGTAGTGGGAGCACCTCAGTGGTTCCCTAAGCTCAAGCCTTGGCCAACAACTTGAACTTGGATGCAGTTATTGACTCAGATAGACATATCTTCCTACCAATAAGAGATGCTGTTGCTTTTCTCTTTCTCTCACCCACTCTAGGTAGAAGTACAAGACCAGTCAATATTGTTCAAATCACAAAATTTGCAAAGAAAGATGCAACAGAGGAAGAAAGTAAAAATATTGGTAGACTTGGGGGTGGGGGGAAAGAGATGAACAGGAAAAGTTAAAAACTTTAATGGAGAATGATACGTTAGAAGATGACGGGATTCCTCGAAAAGAAAAATATCCAGAAGGGGAGAAAGGGATGGGAAGAATGAAAAATCGCTGGAAATGGCTTCACCTAATGTGGAAAGATGGAGGAAATGCAGTTGAAATTGATAGTGATATAATATCATTTGGTCTACAAACCAGGTCAATATCACTGATATTGACCTGCTTTTTAGATCAAGTGTCAGCCCCTTTGACCTAACCTCCAGATGGAGAAGAGGAGTGTTGACAGGTTATGGAAATGGGCAGGAAGAAGATTCTCTCTGATTGATATAAGTAAATCAGTGAAGGATTTAAGAGTGTTCATAGGCAGAAACCTATCCATGAAAGAACAAATAGACAAAATTGTAGGAATGGTAGGCTATCATTTGAGAAACATTGCATTTGTAAAGAAATGTATTGACGAGTCTTCATTGGCAAAACTACATAATCATGTCAATAGTAGACTAATAATAATAATGATTTTATATGGCATTGAATCAATATACATAAAGTGCAGATAATGACAAGAACACATAGTTCGAAATAACAATTACAATTGCTGAGGATAACAAAAAAGCATGCAAGCTTATTTCCATTGCCAAAGTACCAGCTAAGGAAATTACAGTACATCATGGACAGGGCTGCTAGATTGATCAAAGGCGTGGCTAGACGTGACAGAATTACACCTGTACTAATAGAGCTTTATTGGCTTCCTATTAAAGCCAGAATCATATTTAAGATTTGTGTTATGGTATACTGGACAATTAGATATGGAAAACCAGATTACTTAAGGCAGATTTTGGAAGATCATCAACCTGGATCAGCTGTATCTCTTGGAAGTAGTGATGATCCTTTTATGCTGATTGAACAAAGATGTAATCCACAAATGGGATATAGGGCTTTCAGGACATCTACCCCAAGGCTATGTAATCTACTTCCCAGAGATATAAAGGGAAGTAATAATATTGATACTTTCAAGAAGTTGAAAATGTACCTATTCAGCGATTGTTACACTCAAGACATTCAAATTAGTGAGTTTTATAAAGTGTAATTAATTACCAGAATGATGATATAAGGCGTAACTCCCAGAGGGTCAGAAAGACGGAGAAGTTGAAAATGTACCTATTCAGTGATTGTTACACTCAAGACATTCAAATTAGTGAGTTTTATAAAGTGTAATTAATTACCGGAATGATGATATAAGGTGCAACTCCCAGAGGGTCAGAAGGACGGAGCAGGAATTGAGAATAAACTCGAAAGTAAAAAAGTAATATCAGGTTCCAGTCACACTGTTCTTAAGAGAAGGAACTAGGGAAGGTTTGTCGGAAATCTCTCCATGGCCTACAGATTCTGTTCACGAGGTATGGATATTTGGGCCATCACTCTCCTAATAATGGACCAAATATCCAAAGCCCATGAACCAAATCAGTAGGCCATGGGGAGGCCTTTGTGTATATATGGATAAGTATTTTAAACAGTCGTATACAAAATCCCATGCAATAGTTGCACAATGGCATATTATGGTGAGTCATCAAGGGGATTGAATAAAATAATTCATGTACATAAAAGCACATAGGACATCTAATTCTTTAGTAGTTCATGCGGAAAAATTCGATCATTTCCCAAACTGGAGAGGAGCTGAAGTGCTGCATAAAGGTTTTGATAAGTTCACTAGAAGAATTGTAGAATCAGCATATATTTCAACTAAGAATTCATTGAACAATTGTGGAGGATTTATCAATTTAACAAAACAAACTAGTATTTTAATTCTAGAACACGCCAGAAAAACGACCTTTACCAAGTATCCGACAAGATAACTAAGTTTAGTACATACACTTCAATTACAGTTTTCAGTACACTCTCTGAAGAAGTTCTACGCGAATGAAACGTTAGTGTATTTAGGGTCCCGTGCCTTCCCGTGTTTATGTTCTCCATCATCCAAATCATATATATATATACTCATGTTTCTTAATGTACCCTGAAAACATCTGAATACATGAAAGCACTCAGTACAGTTCTTTATTTTCCCTGTGTTTTTCTGCATACTTAGGATCATGAGTCTATATTATTTCTCCCATGCACACAACATACACACACACACACATATATATATATATATAAATACAAATGAATTGAATGTTCAAACACACTGGTAAGGTGAACTAAAGATACTACTATTGAAAAAAAGAATGTATGAAGATACATATATTACAATCACTGACCCTCTTCACTTTGATATGTACATATAACTATATTCAAAACATGATCTACTCTGTTCCTGTATTTTATCATTTTATATACTGTTGGCCTTGTCACATTTCATTCACTATTTCATTTTAATTTTATTCACTATTCACTGACCTTGTGTTAAAAAAGTTTGCAATCACAATGTGCACATCTACAGGATATCTCTTCACTGTTCTAACTGTATCCATAAACTTGACACTTAAGGGCACCATTAAAAACGTATGACGTAGTTACTCAAGTAGAGCAACAATCCGCAGTTTCTACCACACCCGGTCTCCCTAGAGGTGATGAATATATGCCGTTCTGGTCCGGAGGTTCAAGAGTTCTGACAACAAAAGCTGTAAACGATGTAGATAGGGAACAATATCCACATCCACTTAACAGTTATACAGATTCATTTCTAGGATTGAATACTTATGCTTTACAATGTTATGATGTCATTAAAGTTCGCTGTAAAAGACGACAGATACTATAAACTCCTAAATTGCAAGGTAGTGGTGACTAGATACTTTATAACCTCAATTTTTTACAAAGTGGCTAGAAGGCCCGTCTCGGACACTGAATATATTCTTGTGAGTCGTTTGGAGTTTACTGTAGTTTACATAATGGTTGTGGAAGTTACACCTATAGGTGAAATAATTTCTGGTGGAACAAAACACGAAAATAATGTCTGAAGGGATAATGGGAAATGACGTAAAGGCATTGAGTTGGAAAATACATATGATAATAATAGATTAATACCTACATGGTAATAATACAGACAATAGAAGTGTATCCTATTTTTCATATCAAAGCTGCACAATAAAATCGGTGGGAATTCAGGGGAAAATTACATTCAATGAAATGACGCTATATAAACATTGTAACTCGCTCGTAGCTGCTCTTAGGCATCCGAGTTTTTCCGACAATGTTCATTTACAAGCGAAGACGGCTGCCCCCATGCTTTGAGAATGGGTTAATAGTTACAATTGGCGGAGCTTAAGTTATAATACCTTTTGCGAGATATAATGCTGTAAATAGGTTTGAGTAACTATTGGATTAGGCACCCAGCAATTGACGTTTTTCAAATAACTAGTCGTTTGCTAGTCGTCCGATTCTTAGTACAAGAAACAAATGCATGTTTTACACCTCTCATGCCTCGTAGGTAAGTTTATTTGTATTGAGGTTGTTAATATCTAATGTTGCATGTAAAAATTTGTACATAGCATAGTAATAAGATATTCCTCCTCTGATTGAGTTAGTTAAGAATTTCTTATATACTGGGAACAGCTGTGTAGCACCGAAAGAGGTGACGTTTTATATATATATATATATATATATATATATATATATATATATATATGTGTGTGTGTGTGTGTGTGTATGTGTGTGTTATATGATACTTCACTCCCCCCCCCAACAAAAAAAAAAATCTCCCCCCGGCCCAGATTTTTTTTTTTTTTTTTATCGACCTCCGAAGCAAGTTTATCTATAAAGTCTCTTCGTAGCTGCCTTGACCCGAGTTCGATTCTCAGCAGCCAACGGTGATTGCCACTTACACTAGCTGTCTAATCACAGGACAGCATCCAATCATCTCCAGATTTACTAAGTGGAAAACCCGCATCCCCTTAGTGGCCGGCAACGATCATCGGAATCTTCTACATATATATGTGTGTGTGTATATATATATAACATTGTAAGGCGGGGGGGAGAAGCGTAAACACCAGACTCAAAGTGGGAAGTTTAATGCCCGACGTTTCGGTTCTAGTCCTAGAACCGTCTTCAGGGGTGTGAAAATGTACAGTGTTCACATGAGCTATTAACCGTCCGTGGTTGGAATTGGGAGAGGTGTCCCGCACTGCCGAAGCTGTCCGGGACCGGGTCCCCCTCCTCTTCCTGTCACTCCACGTACCGGACGACTGGATCACCTTACATATTTACAAAGACTAAGTGCAATATAATAAAATCAAATACAACAAAGTACAATACATTATAATAAAATGCCATGAAATAAAATAAAATAAACTGACACATGTGTCACAATTGGGAGCAGTACGCACTTGTACGCGGAGGAAATAAGAATAATAATATGACATAAAATGCAACAAGGTCAAATAAAGTACAACAAAACAATGCAATAAAATGAAAATAGAATAAATAAAAATGGTACTTGTGCGACAAACATGACCACTTTCCAGACTGGAATAATACAACCGTATTAAATAAAGGATCATCCAAGAAACTAAGGAAGACAATTGAGGCAGCATATATCAACACTAACAACAACATTAATCATAGAGAAGGCTTTATATGTTTAGCAAAAGCCACAAGCTTATTAACAATAAAAGAATACGCAAATAAAATAACAAGCTCTCCGAAGCGGTCCATGTATAAAATATCCTGTTACGTTTGAGTTGTAATGAAGACATTACCAAAAAACTTCATACACTAAACACAGTTTCACAGGGAAATGACTGCCATCAATGCATCAAAGGAGTCTGGTGCTGGCACGAAAAATATTAACACTCCAAAGCTGTGGTACTTTAATGATTTAATGAGTAGAGCGTCGGCTGACATCTTTCTCATGTGAAAGCCAAATGATGATTGAGATCTGGTTGCTCGCGCACGGTATTCGCAGTGATGCAGCCCGTCTGGACGTTAGTGTTAAGCTTTCAACACCACTACTGCATCAAGTCGCTGATGCGTGATGCTCCGTGTGGACGGGTTCTAGTGCTCAAGAAGGGCTCTTGTGCTTTTGGGATGGGGGGCTGGGGTGGGGTGGAGGGAGGGAGGAGGAGAGGATGGGGGTGAAGGGAGGGAGATGGAGAGGATGGGGTGGAGTGGAATTTAAATTGTGAATGTGTTTCTATTACGAGTCAAATCAGCGTGATTGACACCCAGAATCAACTCCTCCTCCTCCTCCTCCTCCTTCCCCGCCGTCTCTGTTGCATTGTCCTCTGAACGCGTATAGCTTTATTGTAAATAAAATTGGCAATTTTTGTCAGATCATTGTATATATCAATTTTAATCAATACTGTATATTGTAAATATTGTATCACATTCAAGGATGGCCATTGTATTATGGAATCAATTTGTATATAACATTATTTGCATACTTTGTATAGAACATTAATGTATTCATCATGTATTATTTATTTTTTTGGCGGGCGGGTTTATTGGCGAACGAGCACGACATAACGGTCCACAAGACTTAAAAAACAACCGAGGAAGTTGGTCTGCTCCACATCTATCTTAACTCTAACTTCCTTCCAATTAATTCTTTCCTTACACTAAACCCCCAATCCCCCCCCTAGTATAGTGTGTATCTTATGAATGCAATTTGTTTTATTAAGTTTATTTCATTTAATCATTTTATTTACTTATTTACATATTGTTTTTATGTGTTTTAATTTTGATTACTTTCTTTATTTTTTCTTTATTAATTCTATTTGTATTTTTATGTGTTTTTTATTATAATTAGTTATATTCTCAAGGGACAAAAACACCTTTACGGGTTTTTGGGGACAAAATATCGACTATATCTTTGTCATGTGTGAAGGAAGTCGATGTGAGGAAATTACTACGGTATTTCTGTCCCGTTGAAGGAACTCAGTGTAGGATTCTTTTATATATAAGACTCGAATAGAACAAAATATAAACGATTTTTCTGCCAAATGTGAAGGAAGACATCAACATAGAAAACCAAAAGCGACGGCATTTTGCCTAGTGTGAAGATGGAAATCGGCGTTTTTTTTGCCTAGTGTGTACATGAAAAACGACGGTAATTTTGCTTAGTGTGTAGATGGAAATCGAAGGAGGAAATCGACGGCGTTTTTGACGGCTTTTTGCCCAGTATGAAGGAGGAAATCGACGGCATTTTTTCCTTGTGTGAAGATGGAAATCGACGGTGTTTTTGCCTAGTGTGAAGGTGGAAATCAACGGTGTTTTTGCCTAGTTTAAGACGACATGAAAGGTAAAGATGTCATGGTATCAGAGAACGAAATTTTCAGGTCAGCACGTGGCCTTAAGTGACACTGAACGAAACATTCTGAGAAAGCCGTGTAGAGAAAAAAAATTAAGAAGATGAATTTTGACAATTGTGTTATTAAAACTGAGCGAAACATTCCGAGAAAATCGTTAGATACATATAGAGAGAAATGTTTTAAAATATAGAAAAGACGATGAATTTTGACAATTGTGTTGAACGAGACATTCTGAGATTTTTTTGAACACGTGGAAAGAAAGATGTTTTGGAAATTTATGCGACGTGACGTCATAACGTCGGGATCAGAGCGCGGGAAGATTTTTCGGTCCTTGTGCATGGTCATCGCGAATAAAACAAAAAATAAATGTGAAGCAATACGTCGACTTAGAAAACCAAAATCGACGGGTATTCTGCCTAATGTGAATATGGAAATCGACGGCATTTTTTCCTAGTGTGAAGATATAAATCGACGGTAATTTTGCCCAGTGTGAAGATGGAAATCGACGGCAGTTTTGCTCAGTGTGAACATGGAAATCACCAGTATTTTTGCCTAGTGTGAAGATGGAAATCGACGGTAATTTTGCCTAGTGTGAAGATGAAAATCGACGGCATGTTTTGCTTAGTGTGAAGATAGTAATCAACGGTATTTTGCCTAGTGTGAAGATGAAAAGCGACGGCAGTTTTGCCCTCTGTGAAGGAGGAAATCGACGGTATTTTTGCCTAGTGTGAAGATGGAAATCGACGGTGTTTTTGCCTAGTTTAGGACGACATGAAAGGTAAAGATGTCATGGTATCAGAGAACGAAATTTTCAGGTCAGCACGTGGCCTTACGTGACACTGAACGAAACATTCTGAGAAAGCCGTACAGAGAAAAAAAAATCAAGAAGATGAATTTTGACAATTGCGTTCTTATTCAAACTGAGCGAAACATTCCGAGAAAATCTTTAAATACATGTAGAGAGAAACGTTTTAAAAATATAGAAAAGACGATGAATTTTGACAATTGTGTTGAACGAGACATTCTGAGATTTTTTTTAAACACGTGGAAAGATTTTTTTTTTAAATATAGAAAATATATGCGACGTGACGTCATAACGTCGGGATCAGAGCGCGGGAAGATTTTTCGTGTATGGAAATCGACATTTTAGCCTAGTGTGAAGATAAAAATCGACGGTAATTTTGCCTAGTGTGAACAAAATCACCGGTATTTTTGCCTAGTGTGAACATGAAAATCGACTGTATTTTTGCCTAGTGTGAAGGTGAAAATCGATGGTATTTTTGCCCAATGTGAAGATGAAAATCGACGGTATTTTTTGCCCAATGTGAAGATGAAAATCGACGGTAATTTTGCCCAGTGTGAAGATGGAAATCGACGGTATTTTTGCCCAATGTGAAGATGAAGATCGACGGCATTTTTGCCCAATGTGAAGATGAAAATCGACGGGATATTTGCCTAGTGTGAAGATGAAAATCGACGGTATTTTGCCTAGTGTGAAGATGAAAATCGACGGTATTTTTGCCTAGTGTGAAGATGGAAATCGACGGTATTTTTGCCTAGTGTGAAGATGAAAATCGACGGCATTTTTGCTTAGTGTGAAGATAGTAATCGACGGTATTTTGCCTAGTGTGAAGATGAAAATCGACGGCATTTTTGCTTAGTGTGAAGATAGTAGTCGACGGTATTTTTGCCTAGTGTGAAGATGAAAAGAGACGGCATTTTTGCCTAATGTGAAGATGGAAATCGACGGTGTTTTTGCCTAGTTTAGGACGACATGAGAGGTAAAGATGTCATGGTATCAGAGAACGAAATTTTCAGGTCAGCACGTGGTCTTACGTGACACTGAACGAAACATTCTGAGAAAGCCGTACAGAGAAAAAAAAATTAAGAAGATGAGTTTTGACAATTGTGTTCTTATTAAAACTGAGCGAAACATTCCGAGAAAATCTTTAAATACATGTAGAGAGAAACGTTTTAAAAATATAGAAAAGTTGATGTATTTTGACAATTGTGCTGAACGAGACATTCTGAGATTTTTTTTAAACACGTGGAAAGAAAGATGTTTTAAAAATATATAAAATATATGCGACGTGACGTCATAACGTCGGGATCAGAGCGCGGGAAGATTTTTCGGTCCTTGTGCATGGTCATCGCGAATAAAACAAAAAATAAATGTGAAGCAAGACGTCGACTTAGAAAACCAAAATCGACGGCATTTTGCCCAATGAGAATATGGAAATCGACGACATTTTTGCCTAGTGTGAAGGTGAAAATCGACGGTAATTTTGCCTAGTGTGAAGATGGAAATCGACGGCAGTTTTGCTCAGTGTGAACATGAAAATCGACGGTATTTTTGCCTAGTGTGAAGATGAAAATCGACGGCATTTTTGCCTAGTGTGAAGGTAAAAACCGACGGTAATTTTGCCCAGTGTGAAGATGGAAATCGACGGTAATTTTGCCTAGTGTGAAGATGGAAATCGACGGTAATTTTGCCCAGTGTGAAGATGGAAATCGACGGTATTTTTGCCTAGTGTGAAGATGAAAATCGACGGCATTTTTGCTTAGTGTGAAGGTGAAAATCGACGGTAATTTTGCCCAGTGTGAAGATGAAAATCGACGGCATTTTTGCCTAGTGTGAAGGTGAAAATCGACGGTAATTTTGCCCAGTGTGAAGATGGAAATCGACGGTATTTTTGCCTAGTGTGAAGATGAAAATCGACGGCATTTTTGCTTAGTGTGAAGATAGTAATCGACGGTATTTTTGCCTAGTGTGAAGATGAAAATCGACGGCATTTTTGCCTAGTGTGAAGATGAAAATCGACGGTATTTTTGCCTAATGTGAAGATGGAAATCGACGGTGTTTTTGCCTAGTTTAGGACGACATGAAAGGTAAAGATGTCATGGTATCAGAGAACGAAATTTTCAGGTCAGCACGTGGTCTTACGTGACACTGAACGAAACATTCTGAGAAAGCCGTATAGAGAAAAAAAAATTAAGAAGATGAATTTTGACAATTGCGTTCTTATTAAAACTGAGCGAAACATTCCGAGAAAATCTTTAAATACATGTAGAGAGAAACGTTTTAAAAATATAGAAAAGACGATGAATTTTGACAATTGTGCTGAACGAGACATTCTGAGATTTTTTTTAAACACGTGGAAAGAAAGATGTTTTAAAAATATATAAAATATATGCGACGTGACGTCATAACGTCGGGATCAGAGCGCGGGAAGATTTTTCGGTCCTTGTGCATGGTCATCGCGAATAAAACAAAAAATAAATGTGAAGCAAGACGTCGACTTAGCAAACCAAAATCGACGGCATTTTTGCCTAATGTGAAGACTGAAATCGACGACATTTTTGCCTAGTGTGAAGGTGAAAATCGACGGTAATTTTGCCTAGTGTGAAGATGGAAATCGACGGTATTTTTGCCTAGTGTGAACATGGAAATCACCGGTATTTTTGCCTAGTGTGAAGATGGAAATCGACGGTATTTTTGCCTAGTGTGAAGGTGAAAATCGATGGTAATTTTGCCTAGTGTGAAGGTGAAAATCGAGGGTAATTTTGCCTAGTGTGAAGATGGAAATCGACGGTAATTTTGCCCAGTGTGAAGATGGAAATCGACGGTATTTTTGCCTAGTGTGAAGATGAAAATCGACGGCATTTTTGCTTAGTGTGAAGGTGAAAATCGACGGTAATTTTGCCCAGTGTGAAGATGTAAATCGACAGTATTTTTGCCTAGTGTGAAAATGAAAATCGACGGCATTTTTGCCTAGTGTGAAGATGGAAATCGACGGCATTTTTGCTTAGTGTGAAGGTGAAAATCGACGGTAATGTTTTTGCCTAGTTTAAGACGACGTGAAAGGGAAATCAAGGTATTAGGGAGCGAAATTTTCAGGTCAGCAAACCTTGTGAGAACGAAACATTCTGAGAAAGCCGTATAAAAAAGAATATAGAAGACGATGATTTTTGACAATTGTGTTCTTATTGTGTTCTGAGCGAAACATTCTGAGAAAATCCTTAAATACATGTGGAGAAAAACGTTTTGAAAATATAGAAAAGACGATGAATTTTGACAATCGTGTTGAATGAAACATTCTGAGAATTTTTTTTATACACGTGGAAAGATGTTTTAAAAATATAGAAAATATGATGGATTTTGATGCGACGTGACGTCATAACGTCAGCATCAGAGCGCGGGAAGATTTTTCGGTTCTTGTGTATGGTCATCGCGAATAAAACAAAAAATAAATGTGAAGCAAGACGTCAACTTAGCAAACCAAACTCGACGGCATTTTTGCCTAATGTGAAGATGGAATTCGACGACATTTTTGCCTAGTATGAAGGTGAAAATCGATGGTAATTTTGCCTAGTGTGAACATGGAAATCACCGGTATCTAAAAATTTGTGTTTTTCTTTTTCTTTTTGTCATCTATGCATGAGCACAGTTGTATGATTAAGCAGTTGTTACACATAGATTAATTATATTTCTGACAACATATTTCCACCAAAATGGAAATATTTCTTGTCCAAACTCACCCTTTTTGGCGCATTCCGTGTACTGCAAAGTATCTACATTAAATACAATGTCTTCATTTGATTCCTTCTTCCTTAAAGAACCTAATATTGCAAATTAATCGACAAAAGTAATTATAAAGATACCAAGTATCAAGATGATATAATGTTAATCATCAAAATTCGCAAACACAGTAGCATATGTACTCGTGCCTCCAACTTCCATTTTTGAATAACGACAATATGACTTCCGTTGCAGACATCTAGACGTCTCTAAGGACATATTCAACAGCATATGACGGAAAGATAATTTGTAGTTTGGAGATTTGAAAAATTATATTTTGTAACCATATATCAAAATCCCACGAATCAAAATGCCATATTCAAAATTATCCCATTGTTCATAATCCCACACATAATATTCCAGGATGTTGATAGTATCAATAAACACTATATGAAGTATAATTTCATTTGATAAATCTATTAATGAATATAGGCCTAGGTTAATTGGCGTGGGATTTTTACCAATGGGATTATGACCTTCTGGGACTCTGTCATGGATTCGACACAGGCAAGGTCATCATATCGAGATAACAGGTCAGGACTCGCAGTAATGGATTTAAACTGGACAATTTTAGATTAAGTTGTTTTAAGAAACGGTTAGACAACTTTATGCACAGGGATGACAGGTGGTAATGGACATGGAACTGCTTAGTGTAGGCAACATGGTCTCTTGCAATCTCCTACGTTCTTATGTTCTTATCACACTAGGCGCTGATGACCGTTGAGAGCTCGTTCGAGTCAAAAACGACTTCGGTTACAAAATTCAAATAATATTTCCGTTACATCTAGCAAAGATGAAGGATGAACGAAGAGACTGTGTAAACCTAGATACGGATGCTGTAGAATTGTTCTTAGGAATGTCTAGGTTTCTGTAATAAGCGAAGTCATATTCTAGTTATATTCAAATGGAGGTTGGAGGTAGGATAATGTCGGAGGAAAAATAGCCCAGTGTGATTGATAACCCTCCTGGAGGTCAGCCATATTGGATTTGCAAGTCTGCACCTAGATGCTACGCAAACTCGACGACAATCATTAAAAGATCAAACTATTTGTAATGAAAATTCCCTTAACGATAAGAAATACAATGAAAATAATAGTATGTATTTTGGGATCCGGCGAATTCACCGACAAAAATTCATCGACACGCTCAATTCATCGATATACACAATTCATCGAAAAATAAAAATATTCTAGGTTGTGTTTTCATCCTTGATTTGGCATACTTTTACCTTTGATAATGAAATAATTACTTTCATAACCTTTATTTAGGATCAAGAATTTCTTTTCTTAGTATTTATCAAGAATAGTTAAAATTCTTTAATGACAGAACTATTGAAAATTACAAATTAGTTTAAACTAAACTTAAAACTATAAATTGGTTTACTTAAAATTATAAAGCTAGGTTATGGGCTATTTTTTTTTTACACAAATATGTGTACATTACAAAGGATTACAAAGGAGGAGCATGCCGACAGGAGACCTTTTAGTCCATATCTAGGTCGGATGCGAAAAAATCATAATAATGATAAAATAATAAATAAAAACTATAATAATGTAAATAACAAATAGAATACATAAATAAATGCATATGTATAGTTAAATAATAAACAGGTAAATAGTGAATAATAATAAATTGACATATAACTAATAATAAATGAAAATCAAACACAAATGATAACAAAACAAAAACAATATAAAATAAATTATAATCATTACAGCATCTTGCTTAGGTGTTTATCTAAATGATTCTTAAAGCTTCGAACTGAACTACATTGCACTACCTGTGCAGGAAGTTTATTCCATTCATTAACTACACGGTTGGAAAAGTTGTTTCTACCTACTTCCAAATTGAATCTATTTCCGGAGAGCTTGAGACCATTGATTCTTGTCTGATTCTCATTCTCCTCGCTCCTCTCTCCCCCACCCCTTAAATGAATTTCATTTAATCGTCCTTGTTACTCCATGTTCTTGTTCCCTTCCCTGGTCCCCTTTCACCACTGTTGTCGTCTCTACGGGCCGACTATCTTTTGTGTATAGATTTGTATTTCGTCTCTCACTTTCTTTCCACCATTGCCTTGTTACGTAAGATCAGTCACTCCCTGTTTTCATTTGTAGGGTTACTCAATAGTCCTAACTCTGTCCAAGAGAAGGGAATTAAACGGAGATTAATTTTCTTTCTTTTCTTCCCGAATATATACACTTGGTTAGTCAAGTTACAACAAGGGACTCCCATCTGAAATCCTCAGTTTGTTCACTAAGTCAATTCGCATTGACGTCATGATTTCTTTAGTCCAATGATCTTTACTTTTACATCTTAATATCTCCCCTAAGGACGTGACTTTCTCTCGTAAACCAATTTAATTTTCTCCTCCACCAACCTTTCTTCAATCAGAAAGGCTGTTACAAAGCCTTAAGCAATACAGGTTACTCAAGCAATCTCGAAATCAATGCACCACTAACTTAATTTACATACTGTTACATCAGCATAAAATGAACATTATACAGCAATGATATCGGGTCCCCAACGGCTGTTTGTAAACATTTAGGCGAAGAGTGAGGTTAGTGCAATATCTTCGCCTACGAACAATTGTTTACTAAACACCCAACTCATAACAATGAAATTCTCGCCGCCTACCCCTCTATCTACCTCATTTGTCTACCTTTATCTACCAGCCTCTTACGAGTACAGCCATGTTTTTTGAGTTTATGTATTGTGGGCTCTTTAGAAAATATATACTACATATATGATCTGATTAATACGATGTGATCACGTGCACTTATACACACACACACACACACACACACACACACACACACACACACACACACACACACACACACACACACACACACACACACACACACACACACACACACAGTGTAAGGCTTTACCTGTAGATCGGTTTATATATGACCTCATTTTTATAAGCAACTTTTAATTCTCCTCTGGTAACAGATCAAACCGAAGTTTCTAAACCCTGCATCTCCTTTGCCTTTGTGATTACAAAGGATTACAAAGGCGAAGCATGCCGACAGGAGACCTTTTGGTCCATAATTAGGTCGAATGCGAAAAAAATATAATGATAAATAGATAAAAATTATAATAATATAAATAGTAATAAATAAAATAAATAAATAAATGCATAGGCATAGTTGAATAATAAACAAACAGGTAAATAGTAAATAATAATAAACTGACAGATAAATAATAATCAATGAAAATCAAACAAATAATAATAAACAGACAAATAATAACAAAGAAATAAACAAATGGTGTAAAATAAATGGCAGGCATTCCAGCATCTTGCTAAAGTGTTTATCTAAACGAATCTTAAAGCTTCGAACTGAACTACATTTCACTACATCTCCCATTTTACATTCCCCCCCCCGGTCACTTTTCGCTGTCGAGTAAGGAAGGGAGAAGGCAGGGGGTAGGGCTGAGTGGAGAATTGTTGTGCTTGAATGATACTTTAACGCAGCTTGAATGAATTTCTCCACACACACACACACACACACACACACACACACACACACACACACACACACACACACACACACACACACACACACACACACACACACACACACACACACACACACACACACACACACACACACACACACACACACACACACACACACACACACTCAGGTCACAAAATCAAGCCTATCAGAGCGCCGAGGACTGACCGATACAAGAACAGTGCCATTCCATCCATTGTCCGCACAATAAACTCATTATGAATTGTAGACTAAGCATATCACTCTTATAATTACTATATTACTCATAAAAGTGCTCAATTGTATTATTGTCAGTGTATCACTGCTATCTCAATAAACCTATTATTATTATTATTTACACGTGGTGTGTGTTTATCAAACATCATCAGGGAATCAGCTAAGTGGACAGAGAATAGAAAAATATATATATAGTAAATATTCTAAGACAAAAAACGACCGAATGAAAAAGGAGGGATAAAACAGAAGACTATAATGAGCAGAAGCGTATTTTATTTATTATTATTTATATTACTATAATTTTTATTTATTTTTCTTTTATTCATTCATTATCATTACGATTTTTTCCGCATCCGACCTAGTTATGGATCAAAAGGTCTCCTGTCGGCATGCTCCGCCTTTGCAATCCTTTGTTATCCTTTGTAACAAGCAAAGTGACGAGGACAGGGATGAAGGAGTTATCACTTTGGGCTTCCACGGGTTATCACACTGGGCTTCTTCCACGGGCTTCTCCAGCGCCGACCGTTGAGAGTTCGTTGGAGTAAAAACGACTTCGGTCACGATATTTGAATTTTCAAATTTTCAAATATCAAATTATCTTTCCGTCATACATGATAGCAAAGCTGAATGATGAACTAAAAGATTGTAAACCTAGAAGAAGGTTAGACATAATGTTGGAATGTTCTTAGACGAGTCTAGATTTCTGTAAGCAAAGTCCTATTCTAGTTATTCAAATGGAGGTTGGAGGTAGGATGTCGGAGGAAAAAATGCCCTTCATCTACAAAGTGCTTGAGATGGGAGGTGTGTTAAATAAGTATTAGTATGAAGCGGGTGTGTACTTTGAATTGGCTACCCCAGTATAAAGGGGAAAGGCCCTTTGGTGTATGCATACATACTATATCATCCACTCTCGGAGAAAAGAATTTTGCACTTAGATACGTATATTACGATCACGCTGAAGAGGATCGCAGACAGTGATTGTCATATGCGTATCTTCGTACAACTGTTATTATTATTTTTTTTTCAAAAGTGGGATATTTAGTTTATATCATATCATATTTATGTGATCACAGGGTGTTCAGATTTGTGGAATATTCGGATAAGCGAGGCAAAATTAATCCCCTTCCTAGTCCCCTACTCTCCACTTCCCCAATCCAACGCTGAATGTTTAATTCAGAGGGAATAAAAATGGTATACAATACTAATAAATCATGTTCGGATAATGGCAAACGCGAGAGATTAGTTTGTATGTAGACAGGAAGAGAAACAATTATTATATAAAGCGAACTACTCGGAAATGTGAAAGTGTTCAACAAGACCACACTGAATAATGATTCAGTTCGGAACTGAAAAGGAGTGTTGTGTATATAGAAAGGAAGAGAAACAATTAATATATGAAGCGAACTATTCGGTAAGGTTAGAGCAAGACCACAATGGAGGTGATATTATGACCTGACGATAAGGCACAGCTGGTAGGGTACGCCATACTCATGACACAGAACCGATAAGGGTACACTGCACCTGACCTGACCTACGATAACCGAGATCGTTTCGGCCAAGGTCGGGTACCTAATATGGTCATGCAAATGGATGACATCAGAATGACGTCAGATATTCCTGTATGGGGACCTTTATATATATATATATATATATATATAATATATATATATATATATATATATATATATATATACCTAAATATATATATATATATATATATATATGTTTTTTTTTTTAAGTTTGCGGACTCTGTCATTATCTTTGTACCTATGAGACGAACGTCATAGAGGAGTCTCTCCCTGCTGCCCAGCCGGATGAAGCCAATGTCGTGAGTATTTGTATTCTATCGACGCTAACCAACGTTTCTATCCTAAGTAAGGAAGGGTTGTTGTTGTCGTTGTTGTTGTTCCTGTTGTTGTTGGCTGTAGTGTACCAGCGCTTCTATCCTAGGGAAGGAGGGACGGAAGGAAGGATGAAAGGCAGGAATAAATGAGGAAGGGAAGGAAAGAAAAATAGAAAGGAAGGAAGGAAATGAAGGAAGGTAAAGAAGGAGGATGGAATGAAGAGAGGGAAAAGGGGAGTAAAGAAGGAAGGGAAGTATGTAATGAAGGAAGGAAGATAGGAAGGGAAGAAGGGTGGGGAGGAAGGAGGGAAGGAAGGAAGAAAGGAAGAGAAGAAGGGTGGGGAGGAATGAAGGGAGGAAGAAAGAAAGGAGGATGGGGAGGAAGAGAGGAAGGGAAGGAAGAAAGAAAGGAGGATGGGGGAGGAGAGGAAGGAAAGGAAGAAAGAAAGGAGGATGGGGAGGAAGAGAGGAAGGGAAGAAGGAAGGAAGGAAGGCAGAGAAGAAGGGAAGGAAGGAAGGAAGGAAGGAAGGAAAGAAGAAAGGAAGGAAGGAAGAAAGGAAGAGAGAAAGGAGGATTGGGAGGAAGAGAGGAAGGGAAGGAAGGAAGAAAGGAAGAAAGAAAGGAGGATGGGGAGGAAGAGAGGAAGGAAAGGAAGAAAGAAAGGAGGATGGGGAGGAAGAGAGGAAGGGAAGAAAGGAAGAAAGGACGATGGGAAGGAAGGGAGGAGTGAAAGGAAGGAAGGAAGGAGGGGGAGAAGGAAGGAAGGAAGTTAAAGAAGAAAGGAAGGATGGGAAGGAAGAAAGGAAGGAAGGAGGGAAGGTAGGAAGAGGCAAGGATGGGGCCTAATGAGGAACTTCTCGAATGGTCAAACCCACACAACTGCTCTGGGGAAGGGAAGGGAGGAAGGAGGGAAGGGGGGAAGGATGAAGGAGGGAAGGAGGGAAGGGGGGAAGGGGAGCATCAAGTGACAAGAGAAAGCCCCGAAGTCGTCTCAGCCGGGAACCCGATCCGACCGAATGGCTTCTGAAGGTGATCTGTCTATTGATTCGTTGTTGTTGTTGTTGTTTTCATTTGTTAGCTATTCATTCATATACTCTATCTATGTGCCCGCGCGTTTTAATCAAAAATAAAAAAAAAACAGGGCAGGACTCGTCGTAATGAGTTTAAATTGGGCGAATTTAGGTTTAAGAAGGAAATAGGCAAGCACTGGTTTGCCAAGAGGGTAGTTAACGAATGGAATAAACTTAGTAACCACGTAGTGAGCGCTGAAACTATAATTGGTTGTTTTAAGAGTAGACTAGATAACTTCATGGATAGGGATGAAGATGGTACGGGACATGGAACTGCCTAGTGTAGGCACTGTAATATCTTGCAGTCTTCTAATTTTTTATGTTCTTATATTTTTATTATTTCTTTGTGTATCTCATGTAGTGGAGTAAGAGCAAGGTATAGAGCAGTGAAATGATTCTAAATAAAAATCTATCTTCTTGCCCAGCGTTCCTCAACCTCAGGGTTCCTCGGAACCCTAAGGTTCCTCAAAAGGTCCCTAAGGGTTCCGCGAGAACAAGTGAGGTAAGCTAATGCACTTTTGATTTTTTATTTGATTTCGTATACGTAATATAATTAAACACGCACGACATATTCTTGGTTATTGTAATAATGTAATATAGACATTATCCTATCTAACCTATTACTGCGATGAAAATAAAATGAGAAAGATATGGTGTATATATATATATATATATATATATATATATATATATATATATATATATATATCTATATATATATATATATATATATATATATATATATATATACTGTATATATATATATATATATATATTGCGCAGGGGTTCCTTGAGACATGCAATTCATTTTAAAGGTTACGCAAGGTTAAAAAGGTTGAGAAACGCTGCTCTAGCCTTAAGATTTCATTTGCCACCTCACCTCCATACACTGAACTAGTTTAACCAAACGACATAATAGAACAAACCCCTCCCCCTCCACATAATAACAATAACAACGAAAGAAAGAATCCTAACTGCAGACACAACAGACCGGCCATTGAACCAGTTGTCAGCATTCTTCAGACGTGCCCTCCACCCCCTCCTTGCTCCTCTGACAAGCTAAACCATCCCAGTTTCTCTGTTGCAAGGTGTGTATTTCATAAACATCCACCGTACGGCCATGCGAGTGACATTCCACTAAAAAAAGGGCCGCCCCTCCTCCCAAATAATAATGATAATAATAATAATAACAATGATAATAATGATGATGATAATAATGATAATGATAATAATAATGATGATGATAATGATAATGATAATGATGACAATGATAATGATGATAATGATAATAATGATAATTAATGATGATAATGATAATTAATACATACATACATACATATACCAAGGCTTTTTCCCCCTTCCAAGGGAGGTAGCCACAAAAGGAAAGGCATAAAAACACTCCCACCCATTTCATCCCTAAATACACTCCACACCCCTCCCACCCTTCCTCTCATCTGAGCACCTCCTGGATGACGGGTCATCCCTGAACCCTGCCCACCGCCCTGGGTCAGAAGCAGTGTCGCAAGACACAGTACATCCACAGCAAGGCCGCTTCATTTAATCGGCGACCCCCCCTCTCCGTCCCCCTTTGCATATAAGGAGAGGACGGGGAGAAATCCCTTCGGGCTGCGTCAAAATTTACTCACACACACTACCCCACCCCACCCCCCCGCCTATTCCTCCTCATGTCGTCACAACATCATCCATATACAACCATTCTCCACTCACCTCTGTCTTCCGTCCTCTCCCTTCCTTCCTCAACAGACATTCCCCTCTTCCCCAAAGCCCCCTTCACCCCATCCATCCACCTCATCCTAGGACGTCCCCTCATGTTCACTCCCTCCACATCCGCCCCCCACACCTCCCCCACCAGTCCCTCTTCACTCATTCTTTCCATGTGTCCAAACCATCCCAACACTCTTTCATCAACCCCCTCTCCCACCACCCATTCCCCCCCCGTTCCCCTCCCCACCCCCCCCCACCCCTCACTCCATCCAGCCCAGCAACCCCCATCGTACCTCTCAGACACCTCATCCCAAACACACTCAAACTCCCTCTCTCCTCTCTCATGCTCCATGCCTCCGCCCCATACAGCGCTGCTGGCACAATCACTCCTTCATACAATCTCCTCTCAGCATCCACTCCCAAATGTCTATCCCCCACCACACCCCCCCAAACCACCAAGGCACCCACTCGCTTCTCTCAATCTACATTCCACCTCCACCCTCACTCCACCCTTTCCTGCCACACTCGCACCCAAGTATCCAAAACTATCCACTTCCTCCAGTCGCTCTCCCTTAATGTTCACCTCCAGTCTACTGCCACCCTCACCCCTTGTACCTCTCATCACCCTACTCTCACCCACATCCATCTCCAGCTTTCTTCCATCACACACTCTCCCAAACTCTGCCACCAGCCTCCTCAATCCCTCCTCTGACCCTGCCACAAGCGCAGTGTCGTCCGCAAACAACAGCTGGCTCACCTCCCACTTTTCTCCATTTTCTTTAACCATCTCCAATCCCTGACTCACTACCCTAGCATTCACCTCTCGCACCACCCCATCCATGTATAAGTTGAACAGCCAGGGCGACATAACGCATCCTTGACGAAGTCCCACCTTTACTTCAAACCACCCACTCTCTCCACTTCCAATCCCAACACATGCTCTACTACTCACATAAAAACTCTTGACAGCTCCCAGAAGCTTTCCTCCTATCCCATAAATCTGCATAACCTCCCACAGCGCCTTTCTGTCTACCCCATCATAAGCCCCCTCCAGATCCACAAAAGCCCAAAAAACATCCTTCCCCTTTCCTATAGCTTTCTCACATATCTGTCTTACCACAAAGATCTGATCTACACAACCTCTACCCGTCCTAAATCCACACTGTTCCTCACCAATTACTCCTTCTGTTCCTCTCCTAATCCTCTCAATTAAGATTCTCCCATAAGCCTTCCCTACTACACTCAACAGGCTAATCCCTCTGAAATTACTACATTCACACTTGTCCCCTTTTCCCTTGTAAAGAGGAACTATACAGGCACTACTCCAGTCCTCCGGTACTTTACCCTCTCTCCAGCAAACATTAAATAATCTCACCAACCAGTCCACCATCACTGAACCTCCCTTTTTCAGACATTCTGCATGACATCCATCCAGACCAGGTGCCTTACCTGCTTTCATCATCTTTACAACTGCCTTCACCTCATCCTTCCTTCCTTAATAATGATAATAATAATGATGATAATGATGATAATAATGATGATGATGATGATGATGATGATGATGATGATGATAATGATGATGATGATGATGATGATACATATACCAAAGGCTTTTTCCCCGTAAACGGGGGTAGCCAAAAAGAAAGAGGTATAGAAACCACTCCCACCCATTCCATTTCCTATCAAAAAAAGATAATGATGATGATAATAATTAATAATAATAATAGAAATAATGATAATAATAATGAAAAGATGTCCACTCCTCTTGCCCCAAACCGAGATGGACTCTACTGTGGACTAGACTCCTATTGCATAGTGTCCCATCAATCCAATGGATCATGAATAATGGAGATTGATTTCAGAACCCAACACAACAGAGTCAAGCCCTTCTGAAGCCTTACAGGCGTCTCGATCCACCTGTACCTGAACCACCTGTAACCTGTACCATCTGCAACATTTAACACTAACGAAGGAACTGCCAACACCTCTTGACGACCCAATTAGAAAGAACCAGAACTCTTGGATGATCTTTCAGAACAAGGAGCAATTCGAGTCTATCGAAAAAAAATGGGGAATCCTGTTCTTCGAACCAATACCATCCTTCATCCGATCCCAAACACCCATCCTATCCTAGGACACCCGAGATAGGATATAGGAAAGTCCTAAACACGACAAGGTCACTGGTTTCATTGGAGGTCATCGGGTTGTACCAGAGTCGCGACGACGAGTCTGGGAAGACTGTTGGTCTCTCCCTTCCTCTGTTGCTCGTGTTGCGTTATTACTATGACCATAAGAACATAACAATGAACAAAACTGCAAGAGACCATAAGGCCTACACTTGGCAATTCCATACCCCTTAAGACCTGTCATCCCTATCCATAAAATTATCTAATCTTTTTTGAATATAACCCACAGTCGGATAAACAAAGCAAAAGAAACAGACGATCTGTATATTTAGACCACAACTGTGGTCCTCTTCTGCTGAAGAGGACCACAGTCGTGGTCGAAATATACAGATCTTGTTTCTTTTGCTTGATTTCTCCGACAATGGGTTATATTTAAACGTTTTACAAATGTGCAAATACATTTTGGTTTTGTGAATGATCTAATCTTCTCTCAAAACAACATGTTTACTAAGTCTATTCCATTCGCTAACCGCTCCGTTGGTAAACAAGTTCTTGTCAATTTCCTTTTAAAAGATAAATTTGTCACAGAGGAGGTGACTGTGCCTTGGGCTGTTGCCCAACCAGGTGAAGGTAGGGAGGACCACTGGGGCACTTTTTATCGGACCCTTTACCATCTAGGGCAGTGGTTCTCCATTTGTTTTGGCCACGTCCCACTTAGTCACCTTTAAAATCCTGATGTCCCCTCATGTGGTGATATACAATTCTTATAATTTGAAAAATAAACTCCCCTTCAGCTGAAAAAAACAAACATAAATCCTTGGTTTAAAATCACTTCAAAAGAACAAGGCACCAATGAAAAAAATCAAATAAAAAATTACCCAGACTTCCTCAGTTGTCCCCCTTAAAATCCATATTGCCCACCTGAAAAACTGAATTGACCACCTAAAAAACCGAATTGCCCAACTGTGGGGCGTTACATCCTGGTAACATGCCCAGGATGTAACACTTCACCCCATACTATACAACACGACATGGAAGACTGCATTATACACAACCACGCACGCAAACAACACAACATACACTCTATAAAGGATTTGTGGGAAAACCCCTTTTCGGCAGTGGTATTCCATGGGGAGACGGGACTGCTCGGACAGACAGTCTAGGGAACAACAACAACAACAAAAACAACTATGGGTCGTACGCCCCACGTTGAGAAACACTGATCTAGGGTCTGGAAAGTAGCCCCTTACAACTCCAAGGTGAGATTTATTGGGAAGTGGTCTGAGGAAAGCTCATGGATATTTGTGGATAGCGTGAGAGTGAACACACTAAAATACCTG
Organism: Oratosquilla oratoria; assembly: GCF_046742065.1. Classification (NCBI taxonomy): domain Eukaryota; kingdom Metazoa; phylum Arthropoda; class Malacostraca; order Stomatopoda; family Squillidae; genus Oratosquilla; species Oratosquilla oratoria. Next base: position 43,149,310 of record NC_134816.1, read on the forward strand.
AGGATGACACTTTTTGGGTTGCGGAGTGGGGGTGCTGGATTGTGGGTTGTTCACTGTAGTTTAGTATACTTAGGTTAGGAGGTAACTTAGGACTTTGTTTCCTATTTAGTCCGTCGATTGCGTGTGTACCTATTTAGGGTGATGCGAGTTCAAGTATCTACTCAGTTTATGGTTTGCTGTCTTTAGTGGTTGGAGTTCTTAGCCTTTTCTAGTACCCGTGCCCTTTCTAGAACAAAAAATACAATAAAAAAGTGACACTGGTCAGTGTCGCGAATCTAGTTGAGAAAGTAGATTTATTCAGTTAATGAAGCAAGCCAGCCAATGCATTTAGAAGAATGACTCGCATCCCCTAAGGTTACAAGTGTCCCACTGAGTGGCTGAAGCTGGGCTGTTGATTGGTAGGTGGTATGTAGATGCTTGCATGTTCTTTCTTTATCTATATTTTAACGGTAACTAGTCTTCTGTAGTGTCTGCATGTGGTTGTTTAGTCCCTTTTGCTGAAGAATTGTATGCTTTTGTGCATTTGGGTGACGTCTCCTTATTTGTGATGTGTGTTGTCTCTTCTGGTTGTGGTGTTGCCTGTGAATGCAAGGTAGTGTGCTCTGTGTTGAGAGGTTAATCGATACTATTACTGTTGTGTGCATGGTGTTTTTGTGTAAGAATTACCGTTTGTTTGTGAGTCTGTTCATATTAATTTGTAGTGTGGTTTGGGTGTTTGTTTTGTATTGGGGCAACGGTTTTTAATCTGTACCCCCAAGGGGAATAAAACCTTGAACCTGGGGGTACGAGACATGATAGCCACAGTGCAATGGTACTGTACATTTACCATGAAAAAGCATAATGTGCATTCATTGTATCCTACTAATTGACACTTTTAATTTGAAATAAAAAAAAATACCTTTGTTCAGTAATTGAATATATTTAATAATTTCTCAGCAAGGTTCGTATCACTTATCCTTTTCTTATGTTTGCATTGTATTTATATTGGATGGAGATACGAGTATTTTTTTAAGATAAGGGATACGGGCACTAAAAACTCTTAAGAACCACTGTGTTGGGGGTGTTTTTGACTGAGGGTTTAGTTGTGTTTATGGAGTAGGTCCTCTTTGGTGTGTTGTTTACTGCTGTTGAATGTAGTATATACATTCTAAGTGAATCCATGAGTACTAATGTGTACTGGAGAGGTATGTGTACAGGTGCAATGGGTCTTGTGAATTTACGATACGTGTGAGTACCTGGGGTTGGCTCACTGTCACCAGTTTATAGATGTTCGAGGACATGAGAACAGAAGAACATAAGAATGAAGGAGACTGCAACAGACCATAAAGCCATGTCCATTACCACCTGCCATCCCCATCCATAAAGTTATCTAACCTCTTAAAATAACAAGTTTCAGCGCTTTCTACATGGTTACTAAGTCTATCCCATTCGTTAACCACTCAATTGGTAATCCAATTCTTGCCTATTTCCCTCTCGAATCTAAATTTGTCCAATTTAAATCCATTACTACGAGTCTCAATATGCTCTTTTGATATGATGACCTTGTCTCCATCATCCTTGTTAAAGATCTTGACCCATTTGAATAGCTCTATTAGATCACCCCGTAGTCTACGTCTTTCCAGAGAGTGTAAGTTAAGGTGTCTAAACCTGTCTTCGTATGATCAATTTCGAAGGAGAAGGACAGGAGGCATGTGATGCTTTCCTGAACAAAGATAAACAAATAGGATAGAAATAAATAAATGAATGAATAAGGATAGAAACTAAAACTTTGGCGAAAGTGAGAGAGGTCCTGAAGCATTTTCCGGAGACTCGAGAACGCTGACGGACTCTTGTCAAGTCCCACTCCTGTCAGAGGAGATGATGACATGTGTCTTCGTCGCCTTTCACTTACATAAAAGCCTGAGCGACATCCTTTGCCACCGCACCTTTTATTCTACCCGGCCTCGTGAAAGACTGAGAAGTACTCCATCGGCATGATTCTTGATCGTAATCCTCTGTACAGGGTTCCTCAGCTCTGTCTCTCGTTGCACCGCGATCGTGGCTATTCACCCGTTTCATTTATCAGCTCACATTGGGCAATAACATCCGAGAAGGATTAAACATAAATATAGTGTCATTAACTGCATACGTTGTGCAATGATTCCTCTTTGTCTTCTCTACCAATCCGTCGTCGGTGCCGTAGATGTGTTGGGATTATGCATCGTGTAACATCTCTCGGTTGTATGATCTACAAGAGGCCTTATGGGTTAAACGCTCCGGAGAGAGATTCTCCGGCCCACAACCTTAATGTCTTAAATGACAATAGCTGACCATAGGTGTGTCAGTCCATAAGGTAATACCCTATTCCCCTGCGTCGGGGTGATCTTCAAAGCTGTGTATGGCGTATTGAGTCACGCATTTAGAACATAAACAATTGTTCTCACAATTCATAGGCGTATTGTTTTGTAATCATTTTTTATGAGGATATGAGCTTAATACAGCTGGATGCACGATCATGTTGGAGAAGGGGATGGGTAGCCCATGACTCGCATGAGCATGTGTAAAAAAGTATATAAATTGAAAGTCTATCATAAAAATGGGAGAAGTATGATCAAGAAGGAACACGAAAAAATCTGAAAACGTGGAGAAAAATCCAGGACAACATACCAACAAATACTATGAAATATTAGCAACGATAGGACGAGACACAGTGGGTAGTTTACACGTGGAATTTCTCTCCCAAATAGAAACCAATACTTACCCAACCCGAAACCAATACTAACCCAAGCGAACCACTCTCACGATATGTATTTTTTTTCCTCCATTGACGCATTTACGTAACTGAGGGATCGCCTCTTACGTAAGCAAGATACTCAGCCATCGTGCCAGTGCGGCGGCCCTGGGGCTGCGGTTACGCAATCTAGAGGCCTGGGACAATTTGACTTTCTCTTAAGAACATAATAACATTATAATGAAGGAGGCTGCAAGAGACCATAAGGCCTACACTAGGCAGTTCCATGTCCATTACCACCTATATTCCCAAACATAAAAAAAAAATAGAGGAAACATTGCTTAAGAACATAATAACATAAGAATGAAGGGGACTGCAAGAGACCATAAGGCCTACACTAAGCAGTTCCATGTCCATCACCTGTCATCCCCATCCAAAAAGTTATCTAACTTTCTCTTAAAACAATCGATAGTTTCAGCGCTCACTAACTACGTGGTTGCTAAGTCTATTCCTTTCGTTAACCATTGTGTGGGTAAACCGGTTCTTGCCTATTTCCTTCTTAAATCTAAAATGTTCCAATTTACACAATACGAAAATATTCTCATGGAAATCATTGATAACAGATATCCGACAGTGAGCCAAGGTCTTTAGTGAGCTATTGTCCTGAAGGGCAAAATCCCACTTATCAGCGATGGATTGTTAAATCCTCTTTTCTAAATCTTTTATAGAGGATAAGGATTTTACAATGGGCAATAATGCGTTATCACACTGGGCTATTTTTCCTTCAACTCTGTTAAATCCTCTTTTCAAAATCTTGCAGAGGATAAGAATTTTACAATAGGGGAATAAGGCGTTATCACTCTGGGCTACTTTTTCCTCCGACTGTTGTAGCAGTTTTGGAAGTCGCAGCTTTCGGGAAAGGAATTTGTTATGCTGGAGGTAAATTATTTTCCTCCAGCATAATATCAAATGACATTCAATGTAAAATATGGATTAAACAAAATAGTTTGCCATTGTGATTTTACGGCGGGGAAAAGTGCTGGAGGTGGGGGGGGAAGGGGATAGTAGCACCGACGAATCGGAGGTTGGAGGAAAAATAGCCCAATGTGATAACCATTTTATGGCGTCTTTATGAAGTCGATTATCGCAAAGGAGAGGAGACCCCGTTATCGGTATCGTGGTGCTAATAAGAAGTGGGTTTGAACAGAAGAACATAAGAACGGGGGAGACTACAAGAGACCATAGGGCCTACACTAGGGACTTCCATGTCCCTTACCCCCTATCATCCCCATAACCTTCTCTTAAGAACAGAACATAAGAATGAAGGAGAGTGCAAGAGACCATAAGGCCTACACTAGGCACTTCCATGTCCTTTACCCCCTATCATCCCCATAACCTTCTCTTAAAAACAGAACATAAGAATGAAGGAGACTGCAAGAGACCATAAGGCCTACACTAGGCACTTCCATGTCACCTTACCCCCTATCATCTCCATACATAAAGTTATCTTACCTTCTCTTAAGAACATAAGAATGAAGGAGAATGCAGGAGACCATATGGCCTACACTAGGCACTTCCATGTCACGTGGCTACTTTTCATTCCCTCCCTCCTCTTCCTTCCTTCCTTCTTTCCTCCCTTCTTCCTTCCCTCCTTCCTTCTTTTGGACAGAAGCGATGGTAAGTAAACTATTACCAACAACAGAAACAACAACGATACAGTGATTTAGATTTTATAGATATTATCATGATTAATAACAAAAAACCTTTATGAAGCTGAAAAGTAGGGGGGGAGAGGGGGAGGGGGAGCAAGGGAGAGGGGGAGCGGGGGAGGGGGATTGGGGATGGGAGAGGGGGAACGGGGGAGGGGAGCGGGGGAGGTGGAGAGGGGGGATTGGGGGATGGGAGAGGGGGAGGGGAAGAGGGGGGATTGGGGGAAGGGAGAGGGGGAGCGGGGGAGGGGAAGAGGGGGGATTGGAGGATGGGAGAGGGGGAGCGGGGGAGGGGAGAGGGGGGATTGGGGGATGGGAGAAGGGAAGCAGGGAGGGGAGAGGGGGATTGGGGGATGGGAGAGGGGGGATTGGGGGCTGGAATAGAGGGAGGGAAATGTGGGCGAAGGAGAAGGGGAGAGGAAGAGAGTGTGGAAGGGGGAGGGGGAGGAAGGGGGGAAGGGGAGGGGAGAGGGGAGAGGGGGAAGGGGAGAAGAAAGGGTAAAGGGTGGAGGGGAGAGGGGGAGGAGGGGATAAGGGGGAGAGGGAGGGGAGCGATGGGGTGGAAGTGGGAGGGGAGGGGGAGGGGAGAGGGGATGGGGAAGAGGTGGAGTGGAGGGGGAGAGGGGGAAGGGGAGGGGGGTGAGGGGAAAGGGTGGAGGAAAACGGGGGAGAGGGTGACGGCGTCGGCGTTAGACCTACACTAGTGGGGTCCCGTATTGAAGTAAGGTCGGGAGAAATTAAATTATATTTAAACCTGTTTTTCCTTTTGGCCAGAACCGTCCCAAGGGTGACAATTACCTGAATAAAATCGCCCGTTATACAAAGGCGGATCATGCCGACAGGAGACCTTTTGGTCCATAACTAGGTCGGATGCGAAAAAAAATATATAATATTGATAAATTGAAAATAAATGAATAAATAAATAAAATTATAATAATATGAATAATAATAAATAAAACAAATAAATGCATCGGTATAGTTAAACAATAAACCCGGATGCGAAAAAAATATAATGATAAATAAATAAGAAATAGATTAATAAATAGATAAAATTATAATAATATAAATAATAATAAATAAAACAAATAAATGCATAGGTATAGTTAAATAATAAACCCGGATTCGAAAAAATATAATAATGATAAAAAAATATATATATTTAATAATATAAATGATAATAAATAAAATAAATAAATGCATAGGTATAGTTAAATAATAAACCCGTTCCTCCTTAGTCTTACACAAGGGCACAACCGCCCAGAAAATGGCGCATTCTGATTGGACGAGAGCGACACACCCTCTTTTCCTATTGGTCCACGGACGGGCACCTGATTACCCAATCCATTTTTTTTTTTTTT
>NC_134816.1:43165086-43175086 GCF_046742065.1 Oratosquilla oratoria
GAAAATTCAATTGGTTCATGGGAGCAAAGCCACGTCCTTAGGGGAGATTCTTAGATATAAAAATGATGATCATTGGACTAAAGAAATCATGACGTCAATGTGAACTGATCTAGTAAGCAAATTGAGAATTCCAGACGGGAGTCCCTTGGTGTAACTATCATAGCCAAGTGTTTTACTATTCTGGAAGAAAAGACGGAAATTTTAAGTTTAATTCCTCTCTCTTAGACAGAATAACATTAACAGATTTCCTACAGAAGAATATTGTGAATAATAGAAAACTAGAGACGAAATACAAAATTATAGAAGGGAACAGTAGACGGAGTAACAACGGAGGGTGAGACTCATGACACGCTTACGGTTTTATGACACGCTTATGGTCTTATGACATGCATACGATCCTATGACACGCATACGGTCTTATGACACGCATACGGTCTTATGACATGCATACGGCCTTATGACACGCTTACGGTCCTATGACACGCATACAGTCCTATGACAGGCTCATGGTCTTATGACACGCTTACGGTCTTATGACACGTATACGGTCTTATGACACGCATACAGTCCTATGACACGCTCATGGTCTTATGACACGCTTACGGTCTTATGACACGCATACGGTCTTATGACACGCTTATGGTCTTATGACGCGCTTATGGTCTTATGACACGCTTATGCTCCTGTGACACGCATACGGTCCTATGACACGTTTATGGTCTTATGACACGCTTATGGTCTTATGACACTGCTGGTCTTGAAAATCAGGTGTTAAAAAGTACGAACTACGCAGCTCGTTCAAGACAAGAAGGGGACGGGGAATAGGAGGAGGAGGAGGGTGAGGAGGGTGAGGAGGAGGAGGAGGGTGAGGAGGAGGAGAAGGGTAAGGAGGAGGAGGAGGAGGAGGAGGGTGGAGAGGAAGAGGAGGAGGAGGAGGAGGAGGAGGGTGGAGAGGAAGAGGAGGAGGAGGAGGAGGAGGAGGGTGAGGAGGAGGAGAAGGACGAGGAGAAATTTGGTCCAAATCTTCGAAATATCCAGGTAATTTCCCAAAAATGATAAGATCCTCCTGAGATAGAGGAGAGAGAAGAGAGGAAAAAAAGCAAAAGAAAATAATGAATATTAAATAGCACACACGCGCGCGCGCACACACACACACACACACACACACACACACACACACACACACACATATATATATATATATATATATATATATATATATATATATATATATATGTATATATATATTATATACAGTATATATATATATATATATATATATATGCAAGGTAACCACTTAAGAAAATAAACAAACGGAGCAGAGCGCTTTCGTATATTACACCTTCAGTGTAAATTACAAAGAAAGATGGTACAGCAAACATAATATAGAATGACAAGTGTATAAGGAACTACACTAAGAAAGGTAGTGGACGAATTGTCCGGGCCTGGGTCACACGTCCAGCATTCTTACACTTTGTAATTATTGGCTATTTCCTTACAAATATAATTATCAACTTTATACATTCCTAAGTTAAGGTTAAAGTTGTTATCATTTGTAAATTTAATCAGACAACTTTCAATTAGATTTCTTTCGACAAAATTATTGTCGAAAGTAATCTCTCTAGCGTTTTCCCAGTTGATAGGGTGATTAAAAGTGCTTAAATGTTTAAAAATGGCACTTGACTCACTCCCGTCTTTGACACATTTCTTGTGTTGTTTTATCCTGACAGAAAGATCTTTTGCCGTTTGGCCGATATAGAATCTATCACATATTTTGCAAGGAATTTTGTACACACAGCCTTTTTGGCAATTTTTAGAATTATTAATTAGGTATTGTTTGATTGTGTTATTGTTTCTGAAGGATACATTAATATTAGAATTCCTAAGTAATTTGGGAACAATAGTTTTCTTGGTAAGGTAAAACTACTAGGTTATTAATCACCCTATCAACTGGGAAAACGCTAGAGTGATTACTTTCAATTATTGTAAATAATTTTTGGAAAACAGAGGAAAATAAATATTGACTTCCCAGCGGCAGCCATTTTGGTATGATATATACCTAGCAGGCAGTGAAAGACACCGATACGTTATTATGATTTTTGGAAAGGAGAGAAAGAAGGTGGCGGCACAGGACAGAAAGATATGGCGAGACGTTTCAAAAGCGGTTATGGATCACCAAATGGCCCGGAATGAGAGACTAAAGGGCCATTTACACGGTCGAACAGTTTGACAAACCCGGTTTGTCAGGCAAGTGTTTGAAGTGATGTTTGACCGAGTGAATGGGGTATTTGGACGCCAAACACGTTTGTCGAACGTGTTTGACAACCAAATGCCCTATTCACACGGTCAAACATCACTTCAAACACTTGTTTGACAAACCGGGTTTGTCAAACCGTTTGGCCGTCTAAATGCCCCTAAAGGGAAAGATACAATACTGGTAAAGATTTATGGATGAGATGTATACGAGTACAGTATGTACCGTTAATCCTGAAAGAATGGTTATCGCTGGAAACGCAACACTTCAGCGTTGTTGCGAACGAAGAATTCAGCAAAACGAACGAAGAATTCAGCAAAATTGAAACAGGGTAAATGTATATATATATATATCTTGAAATTCTTCATTTGCATAAGGTATTTGCTGATTTTAAGCAGATATTGGGCAATTCAGCAAAACGAACGAAGAATTCAGCAAAATTGAAACAGGATAAGAATATATATATATCATTAAATTCTTCATTTGCATAAGGTATTTGCTGATTTTAAGCAGATATTGGGTGAGGTTTTGATCTTCTTGTAGCAACAAAAGGAAAGAAAGTTAGGCTACGTAATCGGGCATGAAGGAAAACAAAAATACTCTAATTAAATATTTGTTCGTATCAGATGTTTTAAGTATTTTTTCTGACCATTCTGGGGTATCTTTGTACGAAAAAGAATTAAGACAATTTATTTACCATAGAAAATATCCAGAAGGATGTCCAGCACTGAAATAATCGACCACGTTAGGTGCACTAGTAAAGACCAAAAACTGGGGTCGCATTATACACGAGGTATATGAAAAAAAATATATATACAAATAATGGGGGTCACACTGTACATGAAGTCGGCTTATATACTAGTACATACGATATATATATATATATATATATCTTTTTTTTTTTTTTTTTTTTTTTAAGTGGAGGTGTGTCCCCGGCCATAAAAGAATGCTTCGCGCCTGTGGTCCAAAGGGGTGTGACTAAAAGTCGCCGTCATAAGCCTTAACCCATCCGGGGACCAAGAGGGAGAGGGGAGGAGAAACTCAAGGAGGTAAAGGACAACCTCTGGAGGACGAGGTTGATCGAGCATGAGCTGAAAGGGGTTGTTGTTGTTGTTGTTGTTGTTGCTGTTGTTATTGTTGTTGTTGCGGCGCTCACCAGCGCTTCTATCCTGCTGGTGGCGACCCGAAGGACAAAAGAACAGAGTGATTACTTCCAGGATGTGGTTTTCGTAACATTGAAGGAGGAGGAAGAGGAGGAGAGAGGGGAGGGAAGGAGGAAGAGGAAAAGGGAGGAGAGAGGGAAGAGGAGAAGGAAGAGGGAGAAGATGAGGGGGAGGATGAGGAAGTTGGTGAAGAAAAGGAAGAGGAGAAGGGGGAGAAGGAGGAGAAACAGCGGGAGGAAGAGGAGGAAAAGGAATAGGAAGAAGAAGAGGAGGAGGAAGAGAAGGAAGAAGAGGAGGCTGGAATACAGAAGAGGAACAGAAAAAAGAAGAGAAACGGCGGAAGGAGGAGTAGGAGGAGGAGGAGGAGGAGGAGGAGGAGGAGGAAGGAGAAAGAGTAGGAGGAAGAAGAGGATGAGGAAGGGTGGATACCTATGCATTTATCTATGTATTTTATTTGTTATTTACATTATCATAGTTTTTATTTATTATTTTATTATTAATATGATTTTTTTTCGCATCCGACCTAGATAGGGATCAAAAGGTCTCCTGTCGGCATGCCTTTGTAATCCTTTGTATATATAAATATATATATATATATAAATATATATATATATACATATATATATATACATATATATATATACATATATATATATACATATATATATATATATATATATATATATTATATATATATATATATATATATATATGAGAGAATCGTTATGACAAATGGAAACATGCTCTACCATTGGAATTCGAACCGTCGCATAAGCGACTGCTTCTTACGAAGCATGGACAAATGGGTTGGAACCCCCAATGGTAGAGGATATATATATATATATATATATATATATATATATATATATATATATATATATATATATATATATATATATATATATATATATATATAACGTATATATATACATTATATATATATAACGTATATATATATATATATAATATATAAATGTATATATATATATATGCGTATGTGTGTATGTATGTATGTATGTATGTATGAATGTATGTATATGAGGGAGTAACCACCAGAAAGAATTAAACTAACGAAGCAGAGCGTTTTCGTTTAATTATATATTCAGTGCTAACGCAAAGGATTTATATATTTATATTATATATATATATATATATATATATATATATATACATATATATATGTGTGTGTGTGTGTGTGTGTGTGTGTGTGTGTGTGTGTGTGTGTGTGTGTGTGTGTGTGTATGTATGTATGTATGTATGTATGTATGTATGTATGTATGTATGTGTGTGTGTATGTATGTGTGTGTGTATGTGTATCCATTCCCACGTCTTTGGGTTCTATCTCTTGCGCATTTACAAAAATTATAATCATATGTAATCAGTTCCGAAGATAAATTGAGGAGACGATCAAGATAAGATTAGGGATAAGCTCTAGATTGTTGTAACTAGACCAACCCTTCAAATGCTACTGACGATTTCATCTATCTAGTTAAACATTTATTCTTCATAATCACAAACTACTCGAACTTCTTTCTTTTCGTTTTGGTCCTCTCTTTATATCTCTCCTCCACCACCTCTTTGACTCCATAAGAATGAAGGAGACTGCAAGAGACCATAAGGCCTACACTAGGTTGTATCATGTCCATTACCACCTGTCGTCCTCATCCATAAAGTTGTCTAACCTTTTCCTAAGAACATAATAACATAAGAATGAAGGAGACTACAAGAGACCATAAGGCCTACACTAAGCAGTTCCGTGTCCATGACCACCTGTCATCCCCATCCATAAAGTTGTCTAACCGTTTCTTAAGACAATTGAGTTTCAGCGCTCATTAACTACATGGTTACTAAGTTTATTCCATTCGTTGACCACCCTATTAGTAAACCAAATCTTGCCTATTTCCTTCTTAAATCTAAATATGTCCAATTTAAATCCATTACTGTGGTGTCCTGCCCTGTTTTCTCCATATGATGATCTTGTTAAAGCCTTTGATCCACTTGAACACCCCTATTAGATTACCCCCACACTGTGCCTTTCCAAAGATTTTAAGTTAAGGTGTTTATTGTTGACATGATACTAAAATAATATAAATTTAACAATGCATTTATTTATTTACTAATTAACTAATTAATCTATTATTATTATTATTATTATTATTATTATTATTATTATTATTATTATCATTATTATTTTTTTTTTTTATTCATTTATATTTTGTGACATCACGGTACCAGTTCCTATGTTTTACTTCAGGCATGGTGAAAGTATTTGGTGATAGTACACAAGGTCACTATGGTGATAACGGCAATTTCAGTAATCGTAGGCGTTATTCTGGGTGACTGTGGATACAGTGATAGCGCTGGTGCCAGGCACGGTGATAGCATTTGGTGATAGAGTGGTAAAAGTATACAATGTTACTGTGGTGATAACAACAACTTTAAGATTCGTTGGTGATAGTTTGGGTGATTGTGGATATGGTGATAGCATTGGTGGCAATGACAAAAGTTTCTTTAATTCGGTGGCGAGTGTTGTTCCCAGTTACAAGGACGATTTTGGCAAGAAAGTTTGGAAATACAAGCAAATGCGATGCTCGCTGTCACTTTCAATGAGACATGTATTTGGGATCTGTCCATATTTACATACACAAACATATATAAATTGGAGAGTTACAGACAGGAACCCCCGACTGTTGTTTCACACACACACACACACACACACACACACACACACACACCTCTCATGGCGCTGTGGTTAGAGCTCTGGCCTGCCACTACGGAGGTCCGGGTTCGACCCTCGCCCGGGGCTGAAATATATCAGTATCGCAGCGCTGAGGGGTGTTACTCCAACTCTCGTGGGCGGGGAGTTGGGGGTGTGTGTGTGTGCAAGGTCATAGCATTACCCATAGATCGGACTTACGAGCTCTGAGCTCTCTTCCAGGAGGGAAATAGCTGTCGATCACGAGTCCAACACGTGATCCAAAGACCAAGTGAATACACACACACACACACACACACAACACACACACACACACACACACACCACACACACACACACACACACACACACACACACACACACACACACAAACACAAAATGAAATTAGATATAGTGTTGCTGCGGGCTTATTTTCACGAGCGCTTAGATTATGCAGCACACAATATTTAAATTCTGAGATAACATAAGTAGGAAAACAGGTACCAAGATTAAGATATGGACTGGTTTTTACAAAAAGCTCTTTGCAAGGCTAATATAAACTTTTATAAACCTAATTCCCATCCTACTAAGAAGCACAATTGGGATAATGAATGCATAAAATTACCCTTCAACTACTCCATTAACGAAATTTCTCAATTATTACCGATAGATAATATTAACCTTATCTTCAATTATCCCAACAACTTCTTCAGCAAAGTAGTCAGTGTACGCCATGGACCAATAGGGGACATAAACCCAGGAGTTTATAAATTGCCATGTCTAGATTGTGATGATTTTACTTAGGACAAACTAGGATGAAAGAGCATAAGAATTCAGCACATATCTAGATTGTGATGATGTTCACTGGGGACAAACTGGAAGAGACCTGACAACTAAGATAAAAGAACATAAGAATTCAGCAAAATTTGGACAAGAGAAGTCCGCGGTGTTTCAGCACATTGCCAACAAAGACCACCTCATAGATTGGGACGATGCTGAAATTATTTCAAAGTCAAAATGTAGTTTCAGAAGGAAAATCATCGAATCAAAATCCACATAGCGTAGGAAAATGCAAACAAAATATTCAATATATGAGGTTTATTGCCCTTTCGAGGTCCTAGTATCGCTTTCAGGGATATCCGAACTGCGGTTAACACAAGCTACACACACTATTGTGCCCCTTGGTACTGCTTGGGGACGGAACTGCACGCTCGATGCGCGTCACGTTCCACCTGTGTCATGCGGTCATCTTTCAACATCGTCAGGTATGTCGACAATGGTTTCGTCATACCCAATGAGATCTAATTCTCGATGAGCTGGAGGAGAATGGAGAATTAGCTTTCCTTAAGGTCCAAGTTACACAAGAAGGGAAATTACATGAGGACCAATGTTTACAAGAACCACACACACACACACACACACACACACACACACACACACACACACACACACACACACACACACACACACACACACACACACACACACACACACACACACACACACACACACACACACACACACACACACACTTCTTGGCGCAGTTGGTAAAGTTCCCGACTGCCATTACAGAGGTCCGGGTTCGAATCCCGCCCAGAGCTGAAATAATTTCAGTATCGCTGCACTGCGAGTTGTTACTCCAACTCTCGTGGGCGGGGAGTTGGGTGTGTGTGTGCGTGCAAGGTCATAGTATTACCCATAGATAGGTCATATACGAGCTTTGAGCTCTCCTCCGGGAGGGAAATTGCTGTCGATTACGAGTTTAACACGTGATCCAAAGACCATTGTGAATCATGCGCGCGCGCACACACACACACACACTCTCTCTCTCTCTCTCTCTCTCTCTCTCTCACACACACACACACACACACACACACACACACACACACACACACACACACACACACACACACACACACACACACACACACACACCTTGTGACGCAGTTGGTAGAGTTCCCGGCGCCACTACGGAGGTCCGGGTCCGAATCCCGTCCAGGGCTGAAATAATTTCAGTATCGCTGCGCAGCGGGTTGTTATTCCAACTCTCGTGGGCGGGGAGTTGGATGTGTGTGCGCGTGTAAGGTCACAGCATTACCCATAGATCGGTTATATATGAGCTCTGAGCTCTCTTCCGTGAGGGAAATACCTGTCGATCACGGCTCCAACACGTGATCCAAAGACCATTGTGAATCACACACACTTCGACAATAATCCATCCAGACTGTCACCAAAGAAATTTGGTCTGAACACATAAGAACAAGAACATAAGAATGGAGCAGACTGCAAGAGACCATAAGGCCTACACTAGGCAGTTCCATAAGATTATCTAATCTTCTCAACAACCGATAGTTTCAGTGTTCACTAACTACATGGCTACTAAGGCCCCTTTCACACTAGGCAACTAGTGACCGCCACTAGTGACGGTCACTAGTTTCCTAGTGGGTAAAACAGTTCTTGCCTATTTCCTTCTTAATCCTACACACTGGAACGGAGCTGAAAAGGCCTCTTCCACGGTCGATGAGGATTAGCGATTACCCGGAACGTTTTCCGGATTAACGATCACCCGGAACGTTTTCCGGATTAACGATCACCCGGAACGTTTTCCGGATAAACGATCACCCGGAACGTTTTCCGGATTAACGATCACCCGGAACCATTTCCGGATTAACGATCACCCGGAACCATTTCCGGATAAACGATCACCCGGAACGTTTTCCGGATTAACGATCACCCGGGACGTTTTCCGGATTAACGATCACCCGGAACCATTTCCGGATAAACGATCACCCGGAACGTTTTCCGGATAAACGATCACCCGGAACCGTTCCCGGATAAACGATTACCCGGAACAATTTGTGAATAAACGATCACCCGGAACCATTTCCGGATAAACGATCACCCGGAACCATTTCCGGATTAACGATCACCCGGAACAATTTCCGGATCAACGATCACCCGGAACCGTTTCCGGATTACCGATCATCCCTGCAGGGCCTTTCGGAAACGGACGAGAATGTGACACACCAACACAAAAATGTCACCACCACCATCATCATCATCATTATCATCATCATCATCATCATCATCATCATCATCATCATCATCATCATCATCATCATCATCATCATCATCATCATCATCATCATCATCATCATCATCATCATCATCATCATCATCATCATCATCATCATCATCCATTGGGGCGATTGTGTACCGTGCATTGAGATGCACAGCACACAAGGGGACAAAATCACGGTGGAATATCATGTACGGGAGGTCAGTGGCAAAGATACGGTATCAGCGTTATACAAACACGTTACGGAGCTCCGAAAGAACGAAGAATGAAGAACATCCTTGCGTAAGGACAAGTACAAGAAGGGGAGACTGTTCTTGGAAGCTTGGGGAGCCAAGGAGGACATACAGTAGACCCTATTAACAAAAAAACGAGGAACATGACAGAATAACGGCAAAGTGAATAAAGGTCTCGGTTATTCTCTATTGTTCTTCGATGATGTTGTTGTTGTTGTCGTTCCCTAGACTGTCTGTCCGAGCAGTCCCGTCTCCCCAAGGAATGCCACAGCCGAAACTGGGTTTTCCCACAAATCCTTTATAGAGTGTATGTTGTGTTGTTTGCGTGCATGATTGTGTATAATGCAGTCTTCCATTATGTGTTGTATGGTATGGGGTGAAGTGTTACATCCTGGGCAGCTTTTTTGCATTTGCATACTCAGTGGAGTAGTTGGTAGAGCGTGGTAGCCGGGTTGATTATTTGAAGGACAAGTTACAAGTGATTTGCCTCATGACAATTACAAGCGAATAAAAACTTCGATCATTCTTTACTCGTCCTCACGGGCGGCGTCGGGATATATGGTGAAAAGGTTATAT
>NC_134816.1:43185086-43195086 GCF_046742065.1 Oratosquilla oratoria
ATGTACAAAGTAATTAACTGAAAAATATTAATATCGTCGATACACAGTTGTGTGGAAATTAATGAAAAATGAATTGAATATGTTTAGATGTCCATTTATTTTGACTGTGGTTGTATCTCATGACTGTGAATTATATCAATGTATTACGTAGATTTTTTCAACCCTGTCAGATGGACTGTGAACTTGAGAGAGAGAGAGAGAGAGAGAGAGAGAGAGAGAGAGAGAGAGAGAGAGAGAGAGAGAGATAAAGAGAGAGAGAGAAAGAGAAAGGGAGAGAGATAACTTGTTTGTCTGCTGTCGATTCCACATCTTATCTTTATGAAACCCGTGTCCTCTTGTATTTGCCTACCCACGGTGATATCTAAAGCCAAGGAGACGCCTGTATGATAAAGGAATATGACAAGCTATTCTGGGTGAGGAGGGGAGTGGGGGGGGAGTGGTAGGGCATAAAACCGTCACCTAGCGCGACAAAAATATGTAAACAGATGAATGTATAAAAATGAATAAATAAATAGAAAAATAAATGGATAAATGAATGCATATACAAATGGACGTCCTAGAAAAGACTTGAGAAGATGTGTTGACGAGGAAATGCAGATAATGCAGAATGGAACCAAGAGAGTGGAAGGAGGGAGAGTACAGGACCGACAGAAATGCCGAGACGTTTCAAAAGCGGTTATGGACCACTTAGCGCCCCCCCCCCCGCCCCCGAAGACCGTCGGAGTAAGAGTAAGAATAGTAAAGAGATAAACATAAAAAGTGTATTGGGGTGGGGAATGGTTCACTATTCACTGCCAAACTTACCTTTAAAGAGAATCCAGTCAGTCAAGAGTCGGTGCTGGCGATAGTTACCAATTTTGCATCCTTTCAAAATTGTGTGTGTGTGTGTACTCCTAGTACACACACACACACCCACACACACACACACACACACACACACAGGGAAGAAAGTAGAGGGTGGTGGAGTATGTAGGGGATAGAATGGGTAGGAGTGGTTTTTATCTATTTTATTTATCTATTTATTTATTTATCTATATATTTATTTTTTGCTACCTCCCTTGTAAGGGAAAAAAACCTTTGGTATATGTATGTGTGTGTGTGTGTGTGTGTGTGTGTGTGTGTGTGTGTGTGTGTGTGTGTGTGTGTGTGTGTGTGTGTGTGTGTGTGTGTGTGTGTGTGTGTGTGTGTGTGCGTGTGTGTGTGTGTGTGTGCGTGTGTGTGTGTGTGTGTGTGTGTGTGTGTGTGTGTGTGTGTGCGCGTGTGTGTGTACGAGGATCACCGTCCTCGTTATCTGGTAGTTTCGGGTCAAAATACACACCAAAAAATATAGGTAAATGAAATAGATAATAAGAAACATATATTACACTGCCCCCCCCCATTTCAAAACCTCCCTGCTACACTCCAAGAGCCAAATGCAGTGCAGTGAGGCGCAGTTCATCTTCCGCATGACCCGGTAGCCGATACCGGTTTAGCCCCGCGTCTTCCTCATACACCGAATTTCAGTCTTTCTACTCAACCCAAAACAGCATGCATTGCACTACAGTTGTACTACAAGTTTACTGCAATAACCGTGAAGTCTTGGCGTGACTTAAGGTCATGTTTCAATCCAATTGAGGGTTTCCGATGGTGATATCATGTATATAGATAACAAAGTTCATCTCCACTGGCCTTCGACACTTAGTATTACATCAGTTTACTCCATCATATGGACTCCAGTGTCCAATGATTCACTCACACTTAGTATTGCATCAGCTTATATTTAGTAAAGCACTTAGTCCCGTGACGCTTAGGCAACGAGGTCTCTTTCGACACTCTGAGCTTCCTCCCACAACGCGGGAGGAGCAGACATATGAATTTATGACGTCACTGCACGCATTGATGCGAGGAATGTCCCTTTGGGTCGCGCCATCCGTCTATTCATTAATAATCGCCTTCAACGCGTTCCTGCCTCTTCCCACTCTCTCTTCTCTGCTCGACTGACACATCACGTACATGGGGTAGTCCTTGATCAGCGCTTCTATCCTTATGATCAATCTTGCGCTTACCAATTACAGTCACGAGCAAAGGTTTTGACATACGCTAAAGCTCTCACAATGACAATTTTTTTTTTTTTTTTTTTTGAGGGAAATATCATCATGAAGAGGAGTGGTTTCAATAGACCAGCAGCAAGGAGGGAAAACAAAAGTTAAGGTGATCAACATGGAATTGAGAGTTTGAAGATTTGTTTTCATATTTGGGCTAACAATAGTCATTTAAGGGTGATGAGACAAGACACAAGACTAGACAAGACATATCTAAACCAAAACATCTCAACTGGTTTAATTTTAATTAACAAAACTATCATGAAGTAGTCCATATAAAGGTTAGTTGACACTGAGGGAGAGGCTGGATCTTATGCGGCAGCCATATATCTGTTAAAAAAAAAAACAAAAAAACACTGAGTCGGGTTAATTCAATACTCTTACAAACTGCGATGGAGAGTTTGCTTTGATGTGGAAGAAGCTTAGTTTCCAAGAAAATTAAAACATCATCTATACTGACATGAGTAATTAGCGAGACTATATCTAGGCTTAGCAATTTGCTATTCTCCGGGATATTTTGCCCTTTAATTTTGTTCAAAAAATCTTCTGAATGCATTGAGGCATCAGGATCAGGGAGCATAAAAATGAAATTAAGTACGCCCAGGAAAACTCACCAGTATTCCTCCATACTGCTGAATTAAATCACCGTATGGACTGGGACAAGGTTGATTTATTTACAAATCACACTGTAACTACAGAAGAAATTTTTTGAGTTCTCCCTGATTTAACAACTACCTAACTGAAATACTACAAAAGGACAATGGTCCCTCGACGCCATTACCAGCTTGGCCTTCAACAACACTATACGTCAAGTTGTCCGCCCAGGCTTGAACTCACCAACTTTCGCGTCAACATTTGACCCAATGTCAGTTTGACCTTAGGGCTATCATGACTTCCGCTCAAACGGACCACGTACTAGCATGCTTACCTCCCCATGTCCCCTCTATGTATCTCCTTTTAGTATACATAAGCTAACGTACCCCATATAAAACCACGCTGAAGAGGATCACAATTAGTGACCGCAATATACATATCTTCAAGTTTCTTTAATTTATCTGATAGTGGGATATTCAGTCTATATATATATATGACAAATATATATATATATATCTATATATATATATATATATATATATATATATATATATGTATATATACATATATATACATATATATATGTATATATATATATATATATATATATATATATATATATATATATATATATATATATAACATGCACATATACCAAAACACCAACACAGGAAATTTTCACACCAAGTATCAGTACATATCTCAATATGACTGTAACTCACTAATTGTCATTTAATACTCCGACTGAACAGAAGGCATAGCAGGCTTAAAGCCACACTGCGTCACAACTAAACTATATTTGTTATTTCTGTCACCCTGCGTGGCTCCGACTTCCCCTTCATACGTAAAACCCTTGCCCAGTTTGCTACTTTCAGATTAGCCTGAATATCTAGAGCAGGGGTTCTTAACCTTTTTTCTCCAATTCCCCACTTTTTAGTGAGCCAACTCTCCATTTCCCACCACAGCATCGGTCTTTGACAAATTCGATTTTAACCCATGCAGTGTTTAGTACGTAAATATACGCTTTGCTTTTTTGTGCCCTTTTACGGCCCTTAATTTTTGTTTGCATATATTAGATTTTTTACTAACAGTTATCACATGGAAATAAAATACATATGAAAAGACAGTGGTTCTTCTGTCCGACCGGTCATTCCCCACTTGGCAACTCCGCCATTCCCCACAGGTTAAGAACCACTGATCTAGGGTGTGGAGAACCATATAAGGTTTCGGAAGAGTAAAAAAAAAATAAAGAAAAAAAGAAAAAACCGGATTGTTTAACAGAGAAAAAATATAATTCAAATCGTGGCAGGATGATTTAGATGCATTTTTATATATAAGGTGATAGCTGACCGGGAAAGGGGGGGTTACGAGCGTTGAAGGTTGGACAGAAACGACGCACGAATACGTGTGATTATTTTTCCCTGACATCGCAGACAAATTTGATAAGGAATAATAAGCATACAAATCATGGCATTACAGAGTATAAAAAAGCAATCCCAGCTGAATTTACAACCTTCCATAAAATTTCACTTCGTGGACAGTAATTGTTGATAAGAATGTCGTCATTGCTCCCAGATATAGCCTCGCACAGGGTCACTCAAGGCTCTCCTTTCTCGCGGAGTGCACGATTTTGTCAAAACCATTCTGGGCTAAGATATCTTTTCCAGTCATTTCCAAAGAACACATTACAACCAAAGTATTACTCATTTTTTTTATCTATTTGTTTATTTATTCATATACCATTCATATTCATTTATTTGTTTGTTTATGTATTAATTTGTTTTGGTCAGATTATATCTAAAGTTTCGCCTGGTTCGTTCTCAGTTGAACTTTACATAACTTTGTTCAAAACATCCTCACAAACACTGAAAGCCGTTACTATCCTCCTTGAGCTAAGGGTTGGGTGTGTGGTGAATGTAAGGTCACCCATAGATCGAACCAAATCAGCTCTGACCTCTCACCTCGGAGGGTAATGACTAACAATCATGAGTTCAGCATATGATTCAAAACCATGTGTGTGTGTGTGTGTGTGTGTGTGTGTGTGTGTGTGTGTGTGTGTGTTTCTAACGTATATACAACACAGAAAAACAATAAATAATTAAATGAATAATGCGGGTGTCTGGAAAAAAAATTCGTTATTTTTGACAATGGTGAGACTAATGCTTTGGTCATACCTATTACTGGTCGGGTAACAGCAACAGGGTTGGGGAGAGGGCAACTATAGGCATATCTATATCTATACAAGTATAACTAGCCAAATACCGCCTTCTCTTATATGGTCCCTTCTAGTTGATGAATACAGTCTTAAACTCGAGAGCAAGTGGTCGCGAGTTCGATTCCCGGGACACGGTGCTGGCTCACTGCGTTGGTTTGTAACAGCCCTAGCGAGGCGGGGAGGCGACACAACGTCGCCCAAAAAAAAAAAAAAAAAAAAAAAAAAAAAAAAAGCTTGCCGCAACCGTCGAGCCTTTGTCCTGCTAAGGGTTTCTCACTTCCCACTGTGTTGTAGTGGGAATGTGAGGTGGTGAATAGATGAGTTATTATACTGAATTGCATCGTCAAGATCAGGGGTGGGTAACCCTTGGCACGCGTGCCAAACCTGGCACACTACTTTTTTTTCCGACACGCGACACCCAGAGCTCATCTTAAAACAAATAACTAACAACTCTCCAATTTTTGTTGTACGTCCTTTGGTATCCGCATGTTGTGCTGGGCGGTGGATTGGGGCCCTTTAGGAGGTGAAGAGAGGGAGTGAGGGGACCCCATACTCGTGTGTAGGCCTATCATTTATGTTACTCTGTTGGCACGCGAGGACATTTTATATGCTTAAAAGTGGCAGTTTGCCGACAAGATTGACGAGGTAAACACCATATGAGGACGGAGCCTTTATTTGAACGACGTTTCGCTTTTTACAGCTTATTTCGCTTATTACAGCTTTTTCAAGCTGTAATAAGCGAAACGTCGTACAAATAAAGGCTCCGTCCTCATATGACATTTTATATCAAAGGTTTGGCTGATTTTGGCACGCACACTGATAAAGGTTGCCCACCCCTGCTCTAGAAGGTTGAGGATTGTTAGTTCTTGAGTCCAAAGGAGGTTGATAACACACGTGTCCAGTGGAGGATCCTACAGACCTCCAGGATGTACAGAAGTTTTTAGTTCTTTGAGATAAACCAAAGACCCGTGACCGAGATCAACCAAAGACCCGTGACCTCAACACTCAATCTATGATGTTTCCTACGCTGGCCGAGCAGCCCCGTCACCCTAAGGGAGGCCATGACTGCAATGAGGTTTTCTCACAAATCCTTCATAGAGTATACGTGTATATTGTGTTGTTGGTGAAAATAAGGTCACCTCATTAAGACGACAGGGCAGGCCTCGCAGTAATGGATTTAAATAGGATAAATTTATATTTAGCTGGGCGCGTTTTCGCCGGACAGGTAGTGCGTTACTGAGAAATATATATGAATGTATACATATACGCATTGCATATACATATATATGTATATATATATATATACATACATACATATATATATATATATATATATATGTTGAGACATTCTGACAGGTTGACGTAAGTGGAATAGGAAACACAGGAGTCTTAGTCTTGAGTTTATTCCTGACTAGTTTCGCAGGTGTGCTTTATCTCATTCCTTTGATAAAGCACACCTGCGAAACTAGTCAGGAATAAACTCAAGACTAAGACTCCTGTGTTTCCTACGCCACTTACATATACATATATATATATATATATATATATATATGTGTGTGTGTGTATATATATATATGTGTATATATATATATATATATATATATATATATATATATATATATATATATATGTGTGTGTGTGTGTGTGTATGTATGTATGTATATAATACGTATTGACAGTAATACACGATGAATCACAATGGCAAAAGCCGACAAGACTGTGAGAATAAACACCTTGTGAGATCGAAACCTTTATTGGTACTACGTTTCGCTTGTTACAGCTTTTTCAAGTACAGACATGACACACACTCTGAGCACACCCTTCGTCCACTTCAACAAACTGTCCGAAATGTCCTCCTTTGTCTCTACCAAGTCCCACCCGTCCCCATCCTCTCCCCCCTCCCCCTCCACCTACCACCCACCCCTCACTGATAACCTCTCCCAGTTCCTTCCCTGTTGGCTTATATGTGCTCAGAGTGTGTGTCATGTCTGTACTTGAAAAAGCTGTAACCAGCGAAACGTGGTACCAATAAAGGTTTCGATCTCACAAGGTGTTCATTCTCACAGTAATACACCCCAGATTTTCGGTAACGCACTACCTGTCCGGCGGTAACGCGCCTAACTCTGGATTTCAGAGAGAAATAGGCAAGAACTGGTTTACCAGTTGAATGGAATAGATTTAGTAACCTTGATGTAGTGAGCGCTGAAACTATCAGTTGTTTTAAGAAAACGTTAGACAACTTTATGGATGGGGATGACAGGTGGTAATGGACATGGAACTACCTGGTGTCGGCCTCATGGTCTCTTGCAGTCTCTTCCATTCTTATGTTCACATGGCGTGCGTGGTTGTGTACAATGCAGTCTTCCATAATGTGTTGCATAGTATGGGGACGAAGTGTTACATCCTGGACAGTTATCTGTGATGTGATATTCCAGCCGCTTCAGGTAACTTATAAGACCAGGTGGATTCTGTCCTGGTGTGGCGGCGTCTGTGTCCTGGGACCCCCTAAGCCTCTAGAACCCCCAGATCCCCATTTGAGGACCAAACCGCCACAAGAAACCCTTCCCCGGCACTTACTGTATTTTGCCCAAAGGGCCTATTGATAATTTGTTATTTGAAGACCCAGATTTATTGTTAATAAACAAAATAAACTCCGGCTTGGAGTCTATCTCGCCCGCACAAAGTCCCCCTTAGGTAGCTACCAAAGACAAAGGCTACAATGCCACGAATCCCTGGGAACAGTTTTGGTTACCCGGAGCAAGTACCACTCAGGCGATGTGTCAAGTCTTGTTGTATGGTTGCGAGACATGAACACCGGACGTGAACAGTGAAGAGGCACCAGATATCATTTTTACCACATTTCACCACCTTTCGTCATTTTCTCCCCCTCCTTGCCTCCAGTCATTCAACTTTGTCAAGTTCTAGACTGTCTGTTCCACTTAGTGTTAGTTCTTTTCATTGACAGGCTTACCTCTCACTTCACTATATTTTTCTGTCTAGGAGAATTAAATATAGAGTTTTTCCTTCTGTATCTTTCTTCCGTTAATTCTTATACAGCGTGCTCCAAAGGAATCTCCCAAAAGCACGTATGCAAGATCCTACGTGAGCTTTGCAGTGACGTAGTGATTTCTTTATTCCAATGAGCTTTAACTTTATATCTAACATCCTCTAAAGGATGTGATCTTACAATCGTGAATAAATTGAATTTTCTCCTCCAGCTTTTCACTAATCAGATTAGTTGTTACAAGTCTATATGGCAATATTGTTTACTTCAAATAATCTCGAGTCTCTGCATATTTCACTTATGCTACAAAGGAATGCCATGTCGGCAATAAACTCGAGCCCTCGACCGCTGTTTATGAACAAGGCGGAAAGCGGACTCAAGCAACCCGCTTGCTTGCTCTATCGTTTTCATAAACATGTTTCATAATACCTAAGCCATAAAATGTAACACATGTCTTCTACCCAGCTCTGTGCTGCGTCGCTTATGCCGTATATGCCGCCTGTGCTATGTCGCCTGCGCCAAACGATTTTGTTTAATTTTCATTTATCTTTTCTTACAGATCGAGGACGACGCTGTCGACCCGGAATGGACTCTCCTCACGTATCTACGAAACAAACGTATCCTTTATCTAGCAATATGGGCAAAGGTGGTACTGCCTGGTCTAAATTCTACCTCCTTAGGATGAATAAAATAGTTTGGTTTGAAACTAAACAAAACCGTCCAAGGACACAACTGAACTGAAGTGACGAAAAAATAGATAAATGAAAATGATAATGATAATAATGATGATAATAAAAGTAATAATAGTACCGTAATAATAATAACAATAGTAATAATAATAATAATAACAATAGTAATAATAATAATGATGATGATGATGATGATGATGATGATGATGATGATGATGATGATGATGATGATGATGATGATGATGATGATGATGATGATGATGATGATGATGATAATAATAACAATAATAATAATGATGATGATGATGATGATGATGATGATAATAACAACAACAACAATAATATAATAATAATAATGATGATATTAATAGTAAAAATAATAAAAGTAATAATAATAATAATGATAACAACAACAACAACAACAATAATGATAATAGTAATGAAAGTAACACACTCCTTCCCGATTTTTACGATTTATACATTTATTATGGCTACCGCTAGAGGATACTATTCAGTTTCATACTGTTCGCCAAACTGGGGTGTATAATCATCTGAGAGTATATTACGATCTAATGGGTAAAAGAACAATTTTTGTAGGGGTAACCTATCACTATTACTATCATTATAATTATTATCATTATCATCATCATCATCATTAATATTATTATTATTACTATTATTATTGTTGTTGCTGTTGTTGGTGTTATTGTTATTATTGTTATTGACGTTATTATTATTACTATCAATATTATTATTAATACTATTATCATGAACTATCAATATTATTATTGATATTAGTATCATTGTTATTATTATTTACTATTTTCTATTAATTCATTTATCGCATTTTTTTTTTTTTTTTTTTTTTTTTTTAAATCGGTATGCGCATCATGCGTAATTTATCTCTCCACGGTCCATAAACGGAACCACACAAGCTAGGCAGGACTCCTCCGGGAGGGTGAAAATAGCCGTCGATCACTTGTCCTGCACGTGATTCGGAGGTGCAAAGAGTTAATCGTTAGACTTTCCTTAACTGAGTTTTAGTTGGCCTTGTGGGGACCAAACTGGGCTGCGGTGAGGGGGGATGCGGCGCCTGCACTGTCATGGTCTCCAAATACGATCGTCACGCCGATCACGTTAGGTGGGTTCTTATGCATGGTGTTATACACAAACACACAAACGCACACACACACACACACACACACACACACACACACACACACACACACACACACACACACACACACACACACACACACACACACACACACACACACACACACACACACACAGACACAGTTGGTAGAGCGCTGAACTGGGAAGTAGAAGTGCTCCCAGTACCCAGTTCGAATCCTGCCCAGGGCCGAAATTATTTCGGTATCGCTGTGCCTCGGGTCGTTACTCTGACTCTCGTGGG
>NC_134816.1:43205086-43207586 GCF_046742065.1 Oratosquilla oratoria
TATCTTGGACATATAAGGAAGAAGAGAGGGGAGGAGGAGGAGGAGGTGAAGGAAAACGAAGAGGAGGAAGAGGAGAAGAAGGAAAGAGGTAGGGCGGAGGTAGGAAGGAGGAGGGGGAGGAGGAAGAGAAGAAGGAGGAGGAGGGAGGTAGGAGGAAGAGGTGGTGGAGGAGGAGGAGGAGGAGGAGGAGTAGGAATGGGGTAAGAAGGAGGGAAGTAGGAAGAAGGAAGTGGGAGGAAGGAAGGAGGGAGAGAAGAAGAAAGGAGGAAGGAAGGAGGGAGGAAGGAGGAAGGAGGTAGGAAGGAAGGAGAGGAAGGAAATTAGTAAACAAAGAAGTAGAAAGGAGAAAAAAGGGAGAAAAAGAGAAATGATGAAGGAAAGAGGAGAAAAGCAGGAGATAAGGAAAGTGGAGGAGGGAGAGGAGGGAGAAAGAGGGAGGAGGCAAAAGGAGGAGGGATGAAGGAGTAAAAAACAGGAAGGTGAAATAAAAGAAAATAAAGGAAGGGGGAAAAGGGGAATCAGGAAGGAGTAAGGGTGAACAAAGAAAGGAGGAGGAAGAAGGGGGGAGAGAAATCAGGAAGACGAGAGAAGGGAAAAGGAAGAAGGGAGAAAATAAGGAGAGAGGAGGGAGGAGGGAGGGAGAGGAGGGAAAAGGGAGGAGGGGAAGATGGTAGGGAGTAGGGGGAAGAGTTAGAGAAATGTTCATCTTTTTATCTGCGCTTTGGGTCACCAGTATTTCCTTTGACTGCAGCATACCGTTTTCTATGAATAAGTGGAAGGGTACACGGACGTCCGGAGTGTGGGGGGGGGGGGCAGTAACCCCTCCCGTAGGTATCTAGGGTATGTTTTGTCGTCACGCATAAATTCGTTAAATTTCTAAGTTATAGAAAATATTAATGTACTCGTATGATTGATGAGTCAAAATGTAATTCATGTAGATATTGTATATACATATGCTAATGGAGCCAATTCCAAGTGTGTATCTTGATGTAACCCTATACCATTAACCATATATATATATATATATATATATATATATATATATATATATATATATATATATATATATATATATATATATATATATATATATATATATATATATATATATATATATCATCTTTAATTCTACCCCTCCTCAACCTTCTCCGAAGACGATTTGACCGTCAAGCATCCTTCCGTACCTCCTTTTTGAAATCATCGTCATGGATTTGCCTCGAGTTTTCTCCCAACTCTGTGACTCTGGACCTAGGGTCTCCCATGCGCCACTGGGGTCACCACAGAGTGCCAGGGGCTGAGCCACGAGCAGAGAACGAGTACGAGTTCGCGGATGCTTGACCATACACTTCAGTAGCTGAGACGGTCTTTTCGAGGTTCAAGAACAGCAATCCATGAGAATAGGGTGTGTGCGCGTGTAGGCTACGGACCCACGTAACCAGACCCTATGACGTCTGTATAAGACTCTTGTGTCTACTATGTCTGATGTCTGCTACCACTTGAAACTTCGCTGGGGCCTTCTACAGACTCTCGGTCTTGTATCCTCTATCGACTTCGTTGATGTCTTCCACAGACTTTTGTTATTCTGTCTACTCCCATGAGTAACTCCTAGAGACTCTTGTGTTTCTCCTACAGGGAATCTGTGTCGATGTACCGGCTACCGACCCATCCTCGAAGGCTTCAGGACCTTCACGAAGGAGGCGCAACAGGAGCAGCAGCCACAGGGATGCGGTCGAAAGGACTGTTGCAAACTCAACGGGAAGCCCCCAAAAGGTAGGCTTCGATCTCAAGCTTATGGAGAGAGAGAGAGAGAGAGAGAGAGAGAGAGAGAGAGAGAGAGAGAGAGAGAGAGAGAGAGAGAGAGAGAGAGAGAGAGTGTGTGTGTGTGTATGTGTGTGTGTGTGTGTGTGTGTGTGTGTGTGTGTGTGCATTTACTTTAGGCGTCCGAGAGTCGAACATTGTCAGGTAAGAAACGAGTCTAGCTTCTGTCGCCGCCCTTGTAACCCTCACTTATGGATATGGCGGCTCACTTCTGTCAAGAAGAGTTAAATCTCTCTCTTTTCCTCTATATATTTCTTCTGTTAATTCTTATACACCGCACTCTCCGAAGTTCTTCCAAGGAATCCCCTGAAAGCACTTATACAAGATCCTACGTGAGCTTTACAGTGACGTAATGATTTCCGTAGTCCCATGATCTTTAACTTTATATCTAATCTTCTCCCCAAATGCGTGATCTTACATTCGTGAACCAAATTATTTTTTTCCTCTACCCTTTCATCAATCAGAATTTTTTTTTTCTCAAGTCTTTACGGTAATATTGTTTACTTAGAATAATCTCGAGTCTCTGCATAATTCTCATGACGTCATATCAGTTAAAGTAAATACAGACTCGAGCTCCCGGGCTATTATTTACAAACAATATTTCATTACTTACGCAAGGCGGAAAAGCGAACTCAGACAGCTCGTTCGGGCTGTTTTTACAAGCAACCTACCTATAAAATGT
>NC_134816.1:43212586-43231077 GCF_046742065.1 Oratosquilla oratoria
CTTTGTATTTACCTTTTCCCCACAGACAAACCTTTGTTATTTACCTTTTTCCCCACATTTTACCTCATTTACCTTTACCCTTTTGACTCTGGCCTTGCTGTGGATGTACTGTGCCTTGCTGCATTGCTTCTGACCCAGGGCAGTGGGCGAGATGCAGGGATGACCCGTCATCCAGGAGGAGCCAAGAACAGAGGGAGGGAGGGGGGGTGAGGGGGAGTGGAGTATGTGGAGATGAGGTGGGTGGGAGTGGAATTATGCCTCTTGATTTTGGCTACCTCCCCTGTAAGGGGGAAAAGCCCTTGGTATATGTATGTACTACCATTACCCAGGACGATAGGTGAGATGCAGGTGTGACCCTTCATCCAGGAGGAGCCAAGATGAGGGGGATGGAGGGGTGGTGACTGGGAGTGGAGTATGTTGGGGATGAAATTATGCCTTTTAACTTTGGCTACCCCCCCCCCTTGTAAGGGGGGAAAAGCTCTTGGTATATCACAACAAAGTAATGTCGTAGCACATTGATAAAATTATACTAATGACCCACTTTCGGAGAAGAATAAGCTAAAGTTAAAAGATCCGTATATTTCGATCACTATCTGTGATCCTCTTCAGCGCGCGCGCACACACACACACACACACACACACACACACACACACACACACACACACACACACACACACACACACACACACACACACACAATGGAAAAACAAGAGGTCATGAAAAGAAAATCAAAAAGGATAAATATAGAAAAGATCTGAGAAGAATAGCTTCCCACACAGAGTGCTGAATATCTGGAACAACTTAGATAAAGAAACAGTATGTGCAAATACTATTCAAGATTTTATGAAAAAAAATTGATGCTGAAAGATACAAAGACGGGTCACCACAAGCATAGCTCCCTTCCCGTATAATACAACTAGGTAAATACAACTAGGTAAACACACACACACACACACACACACACACACACACACACACACACATCTGCTGAAGAGGATCACAGATAGTGACCGAAATATACGGATCTTTTTACTTTCGCCTATTCTTCTCCGAAAGTGGGTCATTAGTATAACTTTGGCGTATGTAATGTATGTATGTAATGTATGTATGTAATGTATGTATGTATGTATGTAATGTATGTATTTATGCTTATTTCAGGCCATAGGAGGAAACATCATGACAGGATCTCCCATCAGCGACCTGAACCCGCTCCTGATGGCCAGCGGGGCCCAACTCACCCTCAGGAGTCTTGGTACGTACACGTAGGAGTCCCGGACCACGTGCCGGACTCGTCATCGACAGCTGTTACCCTCCCGGATGAGAGCTCAGAGCTCATATGTGGCTCGATCTATATGTAGTTCTGTGACTTATTACATACACACACACACACACACACGCACACACACACTCCTTGCCCAACAGAGCTGGAGTGCCGGCTTACAGTGCTATGGTGCCTTTTTTTTTAACCCTGGGATTGAATGCGGTACCATTATACCAGCAAGCCGGCGTGTGTGTGTGTGTGTGTGTGTGTGTGTGTGTGTGTGTGTGTGTGTGTGTGTGTGTGTGTGTGTGTGTGTGTGTGTGTGTGTGTGCGCGTGCATTCCTGCTCGCCATAACATTATCAACTTCAAGATAGCGTCCGCTCTAGAAGTAGTGTGTTTGTGTTATATTATTTGTCCCTGTAAGTAGAACGAAAACATATGCATTTTAATCTAGACACGTGCACACACACACAAACACACACACACACACACACACACACACACACACACACACACACACACACACACACACACACACACACACACACAGTGGTTAGAGTTCCTGGCTGCCACTACGGCGGTCCGGGTTCGAATCTCGTTCAGGGCTAAAATAATTTCAGTATCGCTGCGCTGCGGGTCGTTACTCCAACTCTCGTGAGTGGGGAGTTGGGTGTGTGTGTGTGTGTGTGTGTGTGTGTGTGTGTGTGTGTGTGTGTGTGTGTGTGTGTGTGTGTGTGTGTGTGTGTGTGTGTGTGTGTGTGTGTGCGTTTAAGGTCATAGCATTACCCATAGATCGGTCATACATGAGCTCTGAGCTCTCTTCTGGAAGGGTGAAAAATGTCGATCACAAGTCCAACATGTGATCCAAGACCATGGTGAATGACAGACTGCTCGACAGAGCAGTGGTAACATTCGCAACCGCTGCTCCAACGGTCAGAGTTCGAATCCCGCCCCGGGCTGACTTATCACACACACACACACACACACACACACACACACACACACACACACACACACACACACACACACACACACACACACACACAATAAAACAAACAAACAAACACACACACACTATTTCCCTCCAGGAAGAGAGCTCACAGCTCATATATGACCGATCTATCGGTAATGTTGTGACTTTACACACACAAACACATACCCAACCCCCCGCTCACGAGAGATGGACTAACGACCCGCAGCGTAGCGATACTGAAATTATTCCAGCTCTGGGTGGGATTCGAACCCGGATCGCCGTAGTGGCAGCCAGGAACTCTAGCCAATGTGTGTGTGTGTGTGTGTGTGTGTGTGTGTGTGTGTGTGTGTGTGCGTGTGTGTCTACCTTATTGTAACACTTTTTTCATTTTCTCTCCCGCAGAAGGCGAGCGCGTTGTTCCCATGGACGGCTCCTTCTTCACCGCCTACCGCAGGAACATCGTTCGGCCTGACGAGGTCCTTGTCTCCGTCCACATTCCCTACACGCATGAAGTGAGTATAAACATCAGAGCTGTGCGCGTTCCTCGGTGCGTTCCTCAGTGCGTTCCACCGCGGTTAGCGTTCCCAAACTATTAAAGCAATATAGGTCCCGGTATACGTGGCCTACTTTTGGATGTGGCCTACTACGAATGTTTTTCTTTGGTATAGTATGTGGCCTACCGGACTTTTATTTCGGTATGAACCTCCTGTCTCTTAAGAAGCTTTAATTATGTGGGAGCGCTAACCGCGGCCAAACTAAAGCGGAACGCACCGAAGAACGCGCCCAGCTCTGGTAAAAATGACACTATCGAAATGCCTAACTTTTGAAGGAGTTCTTGCTTTCAGATCAAACAGGGAAGTAATATTCAATGGTCCGTGGATTTTCTTCATCCCGCGTATGAGAGAGAGAGAGAGAGAGAGAGAGAGAGAGAGAGAGAGAGAGAGAGAGAGAGAGAGAGAGAGAGAGAGAGAGAGAGAGAGAGAGAGAGAGAGAGAGAGAGAGAGAGAGAGAGAGAGAGAGAAGGAGAGAGAGAGGCAGGCAGAGGCAGAGAGAGATAGAGACAGAGATATAGATACAGACAGAAACAAAGTCAGAAAGAAAGAGAGAGAGAGAGAGAGAGAGAGAGAGAGAGAGAGAGAGAGAGAGAGAGAGAGAGAGAGAGAGAGAGAGAGAGAGAGAGAGAGGCAGGCAGAGGCAGAGAGATAGAGACAGAGATATAGATACAGACAGAAACAAAGTCAGAAAGAGAGAGAGAGAGAGAGAGAGAGAGAGAGAGAGAGAGAGAGAGGGGGGGGCAGGCAGAGGCAGAGAGAGATAGAGATAGATACAGACAGAAACAAAGTCAGAAAGAGAGAGAGAGAGAGAGAGAGAGAGAGAGAGAGAGAGAGAGAGAGAGAGAGAGTCTTCTTCATCCCACCTCCCCTCCTTTCCCCCCCCCCAACCATCTCCTTCCTCCCCATAACTCAAAAACCTCCTCCTCTTCCTCCTCCTTCTTCAGGACGAGTACCTCTTCGGGTACAAGCAGGCCCGTCGCCGAGACGACGACATCGCTATCGTGAACGCAGGTTTGCGGGTTGCCTTCCATTCGGGGACCCACGTGGTCCGCGACCTCGCCCTGGCCTTCGGGGGGATGGCCCCCACGACAGTCATGGCGCCCAAGACCCAAGAGGCCCTTCTCGGGAAGTCCTGGGACGAGGATCTTATGGATAAAGCCACGCCGCTACTCCTTGAGGACCTTCCACTTGCGCCCTCTGCCCCTGGGGGAATGATCCAATACCGGAGGGCCCTGACGTTGAGGTGGGTTCTTCGCACGGGGGGGAACGGGGGTGTCCGTGGGGGATTTTTGGTAAGTGGAGGGGGGGGGCAATTTTTTTTTTTTTTTTTTTGTATGGGGAGGTAAGGCAAAATTAAAGATATCATACATATAAGGTCAATAGTATAGGGATCACATTTCAAATTGGCCCTAGAGGCATATATCTACATTACCTACATAAGTTACATTTCGACTTTCATCAGCTATACTGATATACTCGAACTTAAATTTCTTAACGAAATTATACATGGTAACCGGCAAAGTTTCAAACACTCTAGATTTCTAAGAGGGGGAGCTCCTAGAAACATGTTTAGTACTAGAGTCCAGAGAGGTGCTGTAAATACATTTATCGTTGACAATGATTACCTCGTATTGTCTGTATTAAGTAGAAATCCTGTTCTTTTTTATTATGGCTTAATTCCTAAAGTCTCCACAATTATATGATAAAGTTTAGGCGGTATATAAATAATTAAGTCACCCCTCCTTCTATTTACAGTTTCTTCTTAAAATTCTTCCTGAGTGTTAAGGGGAGACTAAACCAAAAACTACCCAACGTCGTTCCTCCACTCACTGCCAGTGAAGAAGCTGCGACACAAGTACACAAAGAAGAACCATTTATGAGCACCCAATTCATTCAAAAGGTAAGGAAAAAACGACAACATATTTTGAGGATCGCTCTCATAAATACTTTTTGAAACTTGTGAGTACTACAAAATGAGTTATGACAAAATTAAAAAAAAAAAAAAATAAAAAAAAAAAAAGATTAACTCTGAACATGTATAGAACAAAGATGTCATTCATGTCCACAGCCACTCCAAGACTTCACATAGCGAACCCTTGACATTGAACCACAACTACTTATTTACAGGTTTCGGAGCACCAGCCAGCAATTGACCCTATAGGACGACCGATGGCTCACACGACGGCCATGCAACAAGCGACAGGCGAAGCTACTTACGTTGACGACATCCCTCGTCTTCACAACGAGCTGTACGGTGCGTTTGTCCTCTCCACGCGCGCGCATGCGCGAATCCTGGCCATCGACGAGTCCCGTGCCATGAAGGAGGCTGGGGTAGAGCGTTTCATCTCCGCTCGGGATATCCCTAGTAAGGATAAATTTTCTTACATTGTCGACATTGACTATCATAGTTCTCGTATATATTATTCTGTGACTAACGAATGAAATAGACTTAGTAACAATGCAGTAAGCAATGAAATAATTGGTTGTTTTAGATTAGATAACTTTATGAAAAGTGGTAAGGCCTACCCACTGTAGGCTTTATGGTCTCTTGTAGTCTCCTCAATTATGTTCTTATATTCTACCTGCCGCCAGACGATTTTATTCATTCCAGGAACACTTAGTGTTCACTATAAGTTAACACTAACAACACTTCTGTATCCAATATTTTCTTTATCCAAATATAATTCTATTAAGACTCCAAAATCCGGAAATCGCTATAACTCATAATCAAACAATCCTTCCACAATTTACTAAGCCAATAGAAAAAAATTCTAGTATCTAATTTTCTAGATTTTGAAATTTTATTCAAAATACCAGATTCCTTTAAAACACACACAAAAAATGTACAGTGGTGACAGACGGAAATCAACCAAAGGGAAATATGTTCCCTTTTATTTTTCTATCGTTATTATAAACTCACAACAATGGGCTCATTTCGGTCATAGTGTCCAAAAACAAGTTTGTGTCCGTATTTTTATGAGAGAAGAATAAGGTGTAATGTTACATTACACCTTATTGCATTTCAATGGTGAAGAAAGTACATTAAATGTACTTTCTTCACCATTGAAATGTATTTGCCTTATCAGATCAGACGCTCGTTTGGTGGATTCTCTGATCAGCGTTTTTGTATCATCCTCGTCAATTGTAATTGTTACTTCGAATTATGTGTTCGTTTCATCATCTGCTCTTCATGCCAAATAAACTAATTATTATTATTATTATTTTGTTTACGGTATATCACATGTTTGGATGGAACAAAGCGATCGTTTTTACGAGGTTTGATTAACGAAGTTAGGTTTGTTGAGGTTCGTTTTATCGAGGTTCGGTCTATCAAGGTTAGCCTTATCAAGATTCGGTTTATCGAGGTTCGGTTTACCCAAGTTCGGTTTGTCGACGTTCGGTTTACCCAAGTTCGGTTTGTCGAGGTTTGTCTTATCGAGATTCGGTTTATCGAAATTCGATTTACCGAGGTTCGTTTTATCGAAATTCGATTCATCGAGGTTCGGTTTATCGAAGTTCGGTTAATCGAAATTTGATTTACCGAGGTTCGGTTGATCGAAATTCGGTTTACCGAGGTTCGACTTATCGAAATTCGATTTATCGAGGTTCGGTTTATCGAGGTCCGGTTTACCCAAATTCGGTTTATCGAGTTTCGGTTTGTCGAGGTTTGATCAAGATTCGATTCATCAATGTCCGTTCCATCGAGGGTTTAATCTTCCTCTCTCCACCACCAGAGGAATGCAACACAACGAGTGCGATCTCCAAGGACGACGAGGAAATCTTCGCGTCTGAAAAGGTCATCTTCGTTGGCCAAGTGGTGGGCGTCGTCCTGGCGAAGGACCAACAAACAGCTCAGCGGGCCGCAAAACTCGTCCAAATTACCTATGAAGATATAAAACCCTGTATCGTCACTATTCAGGTAAGAAGGGACTGAATGTACACGTGAATTTTCAGTTCACAGCAAGCAGGCACCTAAGCTCCGCCCATTTCCTGTCGGGGCACAAAACGTCACAGGTGAAGGTGTGGAACATGCTGTCTGATTGGTTGATTCGGCTTCTGCGCATATTTCTCATTGGGTGGATGGAACCATTGTGGGAGATTCAAAGTGAAAGTTAGTAAAGATTAGTTTTAACTTGTCAGCTATAGAGGTTTCCCTAAACTGGGCAAAATTGTCTGGCAAAAGTTAAAAGTAACCCTTTCTCTGTTGTATGTTCCATATAGAAATAGGCTCCACCGTAAGGACTCGAACCTTTGCCTTAGCAACTGCTTATTATGAAGCAAAGATGATAGCCTTGAGCTTTGCTTCATAATAAGCAGTCGCTAAGGCAAAGGTTCGAGTCCTTGCGGTGGAGCTTATATCCTTTTGTCAAAATGACACACGTTCCATATGACCAGGGCAAGGGAATTTTCACGGGGTGAGAGAAACCTAAACTTAAAGGGTTTAAAGCTCAACTAAAATATCACTTGATTTTAAGTCTTCTGTTGCTCTTTGTACCCTATAGGATTTATTCTGGTTGTTGTTTGGCCATTCATTCATCTAAAGCTGGAGTCGCTAAACTGGCCTGTAGGCCTGTGAGATCGGTTCATCCAGCCTACCACCACACTGTACATGTCATTTTCTTCTTTTTTTCTGTTTTTGGTAGAATATTAAATTTGTAAATAAATAAATAAAATTGTTATGTGGCCCACACTCATCAGTATCTCAGTTATCTTCCCCATTGTGAAGAAAATTTGTTGACTTCTGATCAAGGCAAACTCATCCAGTACTCACAGTTAAGAATACACTCACGTCCTTCTTCCTCTGTTCCCTTCTACAGGATGCCATCAGGGAGAAGTCTTGGTGGGAGCCTACCAACCTAAAGAAGGGCAATATGGAGGCAGGCCTGAAGGAAGCAGCACATGTAATTGAGGGTGAACTCCACATGGGTGGCCAAGAGCACTTCTACCTCGAGACCAACGTCACCCTTGCTGTGCCCAAGGAGAACAACGAGATGGAGGTCTTCGGTTCAACACAGAACCCTTCTATGGTGCAGGACGTGACTGCAAAAGCTTTGGGGGTCCCTGCCAACCGTGTTGTGGTTCGTGTTAAGAGGCTTGGTGGCGGGTTCGGAGGCAAGGAGACAAGAACCATTGCTCAGTCGCTACCTATCACGGTGGCAGCCAAGATGTAAGCTTTGTCTCAAAGATATTTGGTTGGTATTTAAAAAAGAAAATTGAGATTATAAGATGTGCAATCAGTCACAAGTCACATTACCTTTTCAATGCCTAAATGCTGTTGTATCGTTTGAAATTAACTTTAGAAACTCTCTTTCATTGCAAGACAATTAATGAATTGGCAATTGTTCGAACTTCTGGTCAATTTTACCCACTCCTTTCAAAGATATGAATGCTGAAATCAAGCCCCTTCTTTCTCTTCAGTGTTCTAACAATGGCAGGTCTAGTGTTTCTAGCCTCTTATCATATGACTTATCTGCAAGGCTGTGTATGTATTTACATAATTCTAATACATGGGGAGGGAACTAAACTCAGGATCCTTCATCTTATTTTCCAACTATCACGTCTAGTTTTGAATTCACTTACAGTTTTAGCTTGATGAACAGGTAGATCTATATACCATAGGTTTCTACCCCCTCACAAGGGAGGTAGCCAAGTCAGTATGCAAGTACTGTACCCACTCCCACCCATTCCACACCCATCCACCACCCTTTCCTCCCCCTCATCTCCACTCCTCAGGTAGACAGATACAGAGGAAATTTTTCAGCTTAAACTTGTGTGCCTTTCTTCCATCTTCAATAATATCTATTTCCATCCATGCTCATGTCTGTATCACATTAAGAGTTAATATAACTATCTCTGTCTTCAGAGTAGGTCGGCCCGTGAGGAACATGTTGGACCGGGACGAGGACATGCTTATGACCGGGACACGACACCCATACTTTGTCAAGTGGAAAGTAGGTACCACGGATGAAGGCCTTATTACTGCCGTCAAAATGGAATTCTACTCCAACTGCGGCTCCTCGCTCGACCTCTCCCTCGGTGTTGCACATCGGACCCTCTTCTCTTGCGATAACTGCTACAGGTATTTGGCCTAACGTTTGGGTTCCCATTTCCCTTCTCAGTTCTTCCTATTGGGACCTACATTGGGTACTGGCAAGTGGCAGTCCTGCACAATGGATGTCAGAGAGATGCTGTCAGTATGTTCACTTCCATGTGTCAATTGGTGACACAGAAGCAATCCCA
This sequence comes from Oratosquilla oratoria, assembly GCF_046742065.1. Classification (NCBI taxonomy): domain Eukaryota; kingdom Metazoa; phylum Arthropoda; class Malacostraca; order Stomatopoda; family Squillidae; genus Oratosquilla; species Oratosquilla oratoria. The sequence goes on from NC_134816.1 coordinate 43,221,617, forward strand.
AGAAACTATTGATACAGAGGATCTAATAGAATGGGATAGTAGACATACAAGAGGACACGGAAAGAAAATCAAGAAAGACAGTTATAGAGGGGACCTGAGAAAGAACAGCTTTCCCCACAGAGTAATAGACATCTGGAACAAGTTGGACAAAAAAGTGGTGTGTGCAAAAACAATTCATGAATTTAAAAACAGTTTAGATAAAATGAGATATGAAGACGGGACACCACGAGCATAACTCCCCTTCCTGTAAAATACAACTAGGTAAATACATTGATGCAATACAAACAACAGTCTTAAATTTCTTCCTGGAGAGATCTGTGGGAGGTGTTCAAGGATCCCTACCAACTGCTGTGGAGCAGGTCTTCAATGAAATATGAAGCAACAAAGCAACAGTTATTATAATATATGTATATATATATATATATATATATATATATATATATATATATATATATATATATATATATATATATATATATATATATATATATATATTTATATATATATATATATATATATACATATATATTTGTCTTATTATGACATTTGGAAATGAACCCTCTTACTTGGATTTGAACCCTTGCCTGAGTGGCTTGCTTTTTATAAGACAAAAACCGTGATGGTATGGTCTTCGTCTTATAAAAAGCAACCCGCTCAGGTAAGGGTTCGAATCCCAGCAGAAGAGTTTATTACCAAATATATATATATATATATATATATATATATATATATATATATATATATATATATATATATATATGTATATATATGAATGTAGTCAAGATCTGCATGAACATCATTAATTCTAACAACTATTTCACTGCAGGTGGCCCAATGTGGACCTGACAATCTTCCCTTGCCGGACAAACTTGTCTTCCAACACAGCCTTCCGTGGTTTTGGAGGTCCTCAGGGTCTGCTGGCCTGTGAAGACATGATGGCCCGCATTGCTGCAACTCTGGACCTCAGTCCTCTGCAGGTGGGTAATGATTCCATTTTGCTGCTAGCAGCAGTCTCAAAGTCCCCGAGACAACTTCTGATTATTGTTGTGTATTCAGATTCCTAGTTACAGTGGACCTCTCATTAATGGACGATAATTAGCTGTGTTTGCGTTGTTTACGCTATGTTTTTGGTGTTTTTGGTGCTGTTGTTTAGTGCGTGCAATCTCTACGCCACCCAAAAACCACTCCAAATCAACGGATTATTCACATCAACAGACACCATTACCCCCCTTTTAGTCCGTTGATGAGAGGTAGTACTGTATTCAGATTCCTAGGTATTTGTGGTGAATGTGGTGCAGGTAGGGGGTGTGCACTTGGAACCCCCCTGCATGAGATCAAAGGTCACTGTGTAGATAGGAGAGCAAATGGGGCATTGGCTAAGGCCATGATAATGCATATGTGGAGCAAACAGTGAGAACGTGCAAGTTCAAATTTGTTAGAAATAAAAATAGGAGAGCTAGTGGTTTTAGATAAAAGTAGGTTGTAGAATGAGAGAAGTGAGTAAGTGCATTGGGGTATTGAAAAATGAAGGAGAAACTAGTGAAGAAACAGGAATCAAAAGAACCAGGAAATAACTGATATGGTAGGTGAGCAGACAATATTTGTACATTCTTTCATCTTTCACCTAACCTACCCTAACCTCAATAGATTTTGCTCTAGCTTGGACCTGATCTATTCAACTTGACAGCATCAGAGTCTACACTTCGGTTGAATAAAAAGAACCTCTGATTGACAAATTCTGTCAAGTAACTGGACCAGAGGCCATGAAAATAATAATGAAATAATGAATAAGATTATTAATAAATACACAAATCAAATAAAGATATAAATAATAGATAAAAAAAAAAGTATCTCCAATATGCATCCCAGGCTACAAACCATGGTACTTCATCCTTCTCTCAGTCTTTCCCCATTCTTTGCTGTACAAACATATATAGATAAAATATAAATAAAATCATTTAAAATAAACCAATTAAAAGTAAAATAATAATAGCAACTACTGTTTAATCTTTATCTATGTATCATGTAAAGATCTGGTTTCCACTGGTTTATCCTTGTCTTTACCATAATTCCCATTGCTTTATGTACCCAGGTGCGTGAAAGGAACATGTACAAGACTGGAGACTTGACTCACTTTAACCAGGAACTGACATCCTTCACAGGGCGTCGCTGCTGGGACCAGGTCCTCAGCCAATCCAATTATCACACTCGAAGACAGAGTGTTGACCAATTCAATAAGTAAGTAATGGCTTCTTCCCTTTCTATTGAAATCAAGTCCATCAAAGGCCTGTGGTCAAAGAGATCATGGACTGCATGATACAGTGAGTCCTCCTTATACGGTAATTCTTAATCCGTTAAATTCACAGTTACGGTATTTGGTAATTATTACCCTCGATTCTATTTACGGTAAGAAACATTCACAGATATGGTATCCGCTTGTATTTTGTTTACACTGTACTGTTGCACCACCACAACAATCAGTCTCTTCCCATGTTCGGTAATTTTAATTTGTGGTAAGATTTTCAGGAACGCATATGTACCGTATAATGAGGACTTACTGTACCATGTTACCTGTTACCACCTCCAATACCCTCTAAAACAAAGGGCCCCTATATAAACTCGCCAACAATACCTGTCTTGTGATAGGTCCCTGATGATTTCCCAGCTCATATTACCCTTCCTTTGCAGTCCTATTCTACATAGGTCTCAGTCCTTTCCTTCTTCTCATTCCAAATGGGTTCCAAGTGATAACCTGTTTCACTATTCTTCTTGTCCTCATCCTAAGTGCATGTCCTGTCCATCTCCATCTGTTCTTCATTAACCATTTGTCTATATTTGGGACTCTGGTTACCTATCTCATTGCATATGTGACCTCGCCACTTTATTCCAAAAACTTTTGTAGAGCTTTTTCAAAAGTTCTGAGTAAAAAATGTGTAGGATCAATGATGAATACCTGCATGTAATTGTCCTGCAAATTGTACATCGGAGAGAATTGTTACTGTGCTACCCATTTATAAAGCCCATCAACACCCTCATTTCCATCTGGAGGTGAACCCTTTAGGAATGACACTAGTCTCCAGACCAATCTTGAGGTCTTCCCCTATCAATTTCAAAAAGTTTTTTTTTTTTTTAGCTTTTCATATTAGAAAAATGTTTCCCTCAATTGAATAAAACTTCCAATGAGCAGCTAGAATAATGATGTAAATCCTAAACTTAAGGAAAAAGATTGATCACCTTATAGTAGTAGGTGAGGAGCAAGTACTGGTTGTTAGCCTTTCTAATAAAATGATGATGTGGTTTAATGTCACAAACTCCCCCCTATTGGAAGGCTAGGTCAGTGTCCCTCACAGAGGTCTTTGCAGCATGGAATTTAATGAACCATGCCCTTAGTTCAACTTCATTGAAACCTGCCACCAGCGAGTTGAACCAAGGGCGTTCATTAAATTCCGTGCTACAAAGTCCTCTGTGAGGGGCACTGTCCTAGTCTTCCAATAGGGGGAGTTTGTGATGTTAAACCACATCATCATCATCATATTAGAAAGGCTAACATCCAGTACTTGCTCCTCAACTACTACTATAAGCTGATCAATCTTTTTCCTTAAGTTTAGGATTTACATCATTATTCTAGCTGCTTCCTGGAAGTTTTCTTCAGTTGAGGGAAACATTTTCCACAGTTAAAAAGAGTTAAAACTTCAAACTTCATTACATATAATCATCTCAACAAGCAGATTATTCCTATCACTGTGTGGTCAGTAAATTTGTTTCTGTCAATTTCTTGGTGAAATCTATGGTATGATAGCTCAAATCTATTGTTTATCATCCGCTTTCAATGTCTTTAACCAACTATCCCCCCCAACACTGTGTGCACTGGTGGCATAATTGGAAATGTGCTGATTTTGCGATCACTTAGTTGTGGGTTTGAATCCTTCATTCCTCTGTGGTTCCTGACAATCCTAGTGTGAAGTGCAAAGGTGACAGCTTAAGCCATGGTTACTCAGTGCTTCCTGGCACAGACTCACCTCTAGTAATTCTTCTCTTTATTTATACTTATAGTTAGAATATGCCATTCCTCTCCTTATTGCATATGTTTATTGTATATGCAATTCTCCTTTAATGTATATGTAATACCCCTTTATTGTATATGTAATACTCCTTTATTGTATATGTAGTACTTAATCTCAATATATATAGTAAATGCTTTATATAAGTAGTCTATGTAGTCATTACATTATATAATTGACTTAACCACCACCTCACCCCCAACATCTCCTCATTCACCGGCAATAAAACAACCCCTTCATTCCGGCAGGTCCAACACCTACCGGAAGCGAGGGTTGGCTGTAGTCCCGACAAAGTTTGGGATCTCGTTTACGGTGCTTCACCTCAACCAGGCAGGGGCACTGGTCCTTGTCTACCGTGATGGCTCCGTCCTCCTCACCCATGGCGGTACAGAGATGGGTCAGGGACTTCATATCAAGATGCAACAGGTTTGTGGTCTGCTGTCCTGTTGATGTCTTTGTGCCCTATCGCTGTATCTCCCCAAACACCGTCCCTCTTTCACACAGCGCAATGAATTACATTGGAAAACATACATACATATACCAAGGCTTTTTCCCCCTTACAAGGGACTTAGCCAAAAAGAAAAAGACATAAAACCATTCCCACCCATTCCATCCCTAAATACACTCCACCCCCCTCCACCCTCCCTTTTATCTTAGCACATCCTAACCTAACCATTGGAAAACATACACAGACAAAAAATTAGGTTAAATCCTAAGAATGGAAAAGGCAAGATTTAAAGAAGTTTCTACTGACAACTGTTCCTCTCTTCCTAATACTATAAGCCAGTGATGCAGAAATAGTTCCACACTAAGACAACAGTCAAATATTTCTTCCCAGATGGATTTGTGGGAGGGCCAGTGGGATTGTTACCAGTTGCTTTGAAGCTGTGGGTTTTCAGTCAAGGTCATGACTTTCACATCTGAATTAATGCAATATTAGTTTACACAATGCTGCTCAAAGGTAATGAATTTCTATGACTATATAATCTATGTGACAGGTTGCAGCACGTGTTCTCGAGCTCCCAATAGAAGCTATCTACATTAACGAGACGTCTACTGACAAGGTCCCTAACACCTCACCTACAGCTGCATCGGCATCTTCCGATCTCAACGGCATGGCTGTCCTGGTGAGTAAATCCTCCTACATCTACTTTGGAATATTCACTCATTTATTTATTTATTTATTTATTTATTTATTCATTTTTTCTGAGGGATGGAATGGGTGGGCGTGGTTTTTATGCCTTTGTTTTTTGGCTACCTCCCTTATAAGGGGGAAAAAAGCCTTTGGTATGTGTTTGTATGTAAAATTCAAGTGGGACTAAGCACATAAGGCCACCATCACAATGGCACATACAGAACATCAATTCTTGAACATCTCACAAGTCAAAGAAATCAGTTCTAGACCAAAAAAATAGGGAAATGTTTGCTTGTCAACCAAAATATCAGTCCTTGACTAACCCATACAGAGGAAAATGGGACAAAATTCAAAGTTTTTTGAAAAACATCACCTTGATAAAGTTGTATCCAGTAGATTGGTAAACTTGTTACAGTCCTTGACCAAATCAGTTCTCGCAGTTTTCTAGAATCAGTTGTGATCAAGAACAGAGGGTCTACTGTATATGGGGCATCATTTGGTGGACCTACACTGTTTGCTAAAGCCAAAAATCATTATATCAAGGTTTGTAATTCCAATGAAGCTTTGTTTTTGTTTTTTTCCTCAGAACACATGTCAGATCAAGTGACCCAATCCTATTGGATTTCACACTTCCTTTAACAAAATTTACTTTGACCTAACTCCAAATTATGAATTTCCGAGTACTTCTGGCCTTTCCAAACCAATTTACCATTTTCTGTGCATTGGACAATGAATGATCTGTGTCACAGAACATACGCCATCAAATCAAGTGTGCTATCTTCACTGGGTAACAAACTTCTTTTGACTAAAATTATGGTGACCTCACCCACAGTTCCTAATTCCTGACCTCCCACCAGTGATCTTTGTATTTGACCTTGTGTTACCTGTTCCATCATAGCTATAACCAGCATTACCCATAGATCAGGCCAGCTCTGAGCTCTCACCCCAAGAGTAATAGGTTTTGATCAAGAGTCTAACATGTAATCCAAGACCATGTTAAACTCGGACAACAATCTTTCTTCCTTGAATGAGTTATGGACAGGGTTGTGGTGCAAATTTTATTGATGCTGCAGCTCTGAAGGACTTGATAAAAGCCTACCATCCCTATCACGTTTCTATATACAGTGGCCCCACTGCATGTCACATGATGATTAAATATTTTGTGTTTGCACTCCTTAATTATCATAGAATAAATATAATCATCAAACAAATAAAGAAAGAGCCAACCATTTGCAGAGTTACTGGAGCAGTGCTTTCGCTTGCTCCAGCGGCTTTGCAATCCTGTTTACTGGGAAATTTGGTGGTTGTTACTTGTTACACGAGGACTGCGAGTTTCCCGCAAGAGCTCTGGAGCAACATACTGATTGATTACTTGTGCCACCACAGAATGCATGCAAGAAGATAAAGCAGAGGCTGGAGCCCTTCCAAGCAGCTAATCCAAAGGGAAAGTGGAGAGACTGGGTGCAAGCAGCCTATTTTGCACGAGTCTCCTTGTCTGCAACTGGATTCTACAAGTAAGTGGAGAAGAGTAAATCTTGGCATCTAATAAGTCTGTTCAGAATAAAAATTTTAGAGGTCAGCTCATGTGCTACCTTATAAGGACACTTCGATGCATTACTTTTATTTATCTATTTATTTGTTTATTCATCTATACTGATATTATAGTATATATATATATATATATATATATATATATATATATATACATATATATATATATGTATACATATATATATATATATATATGTATATATATATATATATATATATACATATATATATACATATATATATATATACATATATATATGTATATATATACATATACATGTATACATATATAAATATATATATATGCATATATATATATATATACATATACATATATATACATATACATATATATATACATATACACATATATATACATATACACATATATATACATATACATATACATATACATATACACATATACATATATATATACATATATATATACATACATATATATATACATACATATATATACATATAAATATACATATATATACATATATATATACATACATATATATACATATAAATATATTATTTTTCTTCTTCTTTTCCCAGACAATTTTACTCAAGTGAAAAGTAGACTTGGGACAAAAATGTGGCCTTAGTCAATCAAGACTTGTTATTTGCTTAACATCTGAAAGCAATTGTACACTACAGTATGTTACTTCATCATACAATGTCTCACACAAACAATCCCTCGACAACAACAAAGTACACTATGTCGTCCTTGAATGACCTATGGGCCTGCCTGGTGACTTTAGTCAGTTATCTGGGAGCTGTAGGTCTTCTTCAAGAGAGACCTGGGGCAACGGATTGAGTGATTGATCACTGCATTGAAAAAGATAACGTAGAGCTAATATAACATGTCTGCCCTACCAATCTAACCTGGACAGAATTTATACTAGTCAAACAATTATCTCAGATGAAGGAGTATTTTTTTTGTTTATGCTGGTGGTATAATTAGAAGTATGCTGCATCAAATTATTTTTCATACATACTTCCTCACCCCCCATCCCCACCCATTCCACCTCATGCACCACATCATCCATATACAACCATTCTTCATCCACCCGTCTTTTGTCCTCTCCTGTCCCTTCCTCAACAGACATTCCCCTCTTTCCCAAAGCCCCTTTTACGCCATCCATCCTAGGTTGACCCCTCATGTTCACTCCTTCCATCTCTGCCTTCCACACCTCTTTTACTAGTCTTTCATCACTAATTCTTTCCATGGTTTCATGCTTGTTTGGTTGTGGGTTCAAATCCCAAACTCCCCTGCACTTCCCAGAAGTGACTATTACCTGACCTAACAATCCATGTGTATAGGATGAAGGTGATTCCTTTGATCACAGCTACACGCCCAATGGCGTAGGCTCCCCCCTAAATACATAAATAAACATCAACAAAAGGAAAGGAGAACAAGTTATTCAATCTAACAAATACAGAAATTATATACCAATTACTCAATTGTATTTGAGAATGGCTTTAACAATTCAATCTGAACGCAGCATACTCTAGTTAATTTTAGATTTATCTAGCCATGTTTTACAAGTCAGTTTGATCTTGTAGTATCTTGTATGTAGGTATGTTCTTAGTCTCCTTTTTCCCTTTACTTCAATTGCACATACGACCCCCTTTTCTTCCTATCACTCTTTTTCTAATAATACAATTAAAAAAAAATCTGATTAGTAAAAAGAAAAATTAATAAATAAAATAATAATAACGATAATAATAATAAATCCATAATGGCAATGCATGAAAAGATATTTGTACCGCAAGTATGATCTCACATGAGTAGATGCAATGTTAGTCGTAATTAGCATTAAAACAAGTTGCAGATCACATGAAGAATCATCACCCTAGAGTTTGACAGGGTGACAATTCTTCATATAGGCTATCCTAGGGTGACATTTCTTCATGTGGGCCATCTTTGGTTGTACAAGTTGATGAGAATAAGCATAACCCTCATTCAACCTAACCTAATCTTTGTTTCACTGTTGATATTCAGTGTACTGGGGTGACAAATTCTTCAGATGGGATCTCATGGGGTGACGACTCTTCATGTGGGCATTCTGGGGTGACAATTCTGCCCATTATCTCCTCATAAATCCCCTTCTTCTTCCTGCAGGACTCCCAACATCTACCCATATAATTTCGAGAAGAATGAAGGCACCCCCTTCAGTTATTTCTGCTATGGTGCTGCAGTGTCTGAGGTTGAGGTGGACTGTCTTACCGGAGACCACAAGGTAATTACATATATACATATATATATATATATATATATATATATATATATATATATATATATATATATATATATATTTTTTTTTTTTTTTTTTTTTTTTTTTTTTTTGTCTTAGCCTGTACCACCCTTGCAAGAGCTGCAAATTATGTGAAGAGTCTGTGTGCCCTTATACAAGCTTCCAGTTACCTTCATATAGGAGAACTTTCAGAGGTCATGCAAACAATTTAAGAAAAACTACATGGCTAAAGGATGTGAAGTAATACATTTTCCTTATAGATGCATAAATACTTGGAATAGCTTAGAAGGCACTATAGCCAAAGCTCCAAAAATACAGTTATTCAAATCTAAATATGGTAACTGGAAATTAAGGATATAAACCAAGTAAGAACCATAAATATATCTAAGGTTAGGTATGATGAATTGGAAAATGAAAAACTGGACCCTACATGCACTGCTTCTTTAC
>NC_134816.1:43231577-43246577 GCF_046742065.1 Oratosquilla oratoria
AGTCCCGACAAAGTTTGGGATCTCGTTTACGGTGCTTCCACCTCAACCAGGCAGGGGCACTGGTCCCTTGTCTACCGTGATGGCTCCGTCCTCCTCACCCATGGCGGTACAGAGATGGGTCAGGACTTCATATCAAGATGCAACAGGTTTGTGGTCCTGTTGATGTCTTTGTGCCCTATCGCTGTATCTCCCCAAACACCGTCCCTCTTTCACACAGCGCAATGAATTACATTGGAAAACATACATACATATACCAAGGCTTTTTCCCCCTTACAAGGGACTTAGCCAAAAAGAAAAAGACATAAAACCATTCCCACCCATTCCATCCCTAAATACACTCCACCCCCCTCCACCCTCCCTTTTATCTTAGCACATCCTAACCTAACCATTGGAAAACATACACAGACAAAAAATTAGGTTAAATCCTAAGAATGGAAAAGGCAAGATTTAAAGAAGTTTCTACTGACAACTGTTCCTCTCTTCCTAATACTATAAGCCAGTGATGCAGAAATAGTTCCACACTAAGACAACAGTCAAATATTTCTTCCCAGATGGATTTGTGGGAGGGCCAGTGGGATTGTTACCAGTTGCTTTGAAGCTGTGGGTTTTCAGTCAAGGTCATGACTTTCACATCTGAATTAATGCAATATTAGTTTACACAATGCTACTCAAAGGTAATGAATTTCTATGACTATATAATCTATGTGACAGGTTGCAGCACGTGTTCTCGAGCTCCCAATAGAAGCTATCTACATTAACGAGACGTCTACTGACAAGGTCCCCAACACCTCACCTACAGCTGCATCGGCATCTTCCGATCTCAACGGCATGGCTGTCCTGGTGAGTAAATCCTCCTACATCTACTTTGGAATATTCACTCATTTATTTATTTATTTTATTTTATTTCATTTATTTATTCATTTTTTTTTTCTGAGGGATGGAATGGGTAGGAGTGGTTTTTATGCCTTTGTTTTTTGGCTACCTCCCTTATAAGGGAGAAAAAGCCTTTGGTATGTGTATGTATGTAAAATTCAAGTGGGTCTAAGCACATAAGGCCACCATCACAATGGCACATACAGAACCTCAATTCTTGAACATCTCACAAGTCAAAGAAATCAGTTCTTGACCAAAAAAATTGGGAATTGTTTGCTTGTCAACCAAAATATCAGTCCTTGACTAACCCATACAGAGGAAAATGGGACAAAATTCAAAGTTTTTTGAAAAACATCACCTTGATAAAGTTGTATCCAGTAGATTGGTAAACTTGTTACAGTCCTTGACCAAATCAGTTCTCGCAGTTTTCTAGAATCAGTTGTGATCAAGAACAGAGGGTCTACTGTATATGGGGCATCATTTGGTGGACCTACACTGTTTGCTAAAGCCAAAAATCATTATATCAAGGTTTGTAATTCCAATGAAGCTTTGTTTTTGTTTTTTTCCTCAGAACACATGTCAGATCAAGTGACCCAATCCTATTGGATTTCACACTTCCTTTAACAAAATTTACTTTGACCTAACTCCAAATTATGAATTTCCGAGTACTTCTGGCCTTTCCAAACCAATTTACCATTTTCTGTGCATTGGACAATGAATGATCTGTGTCACAGAACATACGCCATCAAATCAAGTGTGCTATCTTCACTGGGTAACAAACTTCTTTTGACTAATATTATGGTGACCTCACCCACAGTTCCTAATTCCTGACCTCCCACCAGTGATCTTTGTATTTGACCTTGTGTTACCTGTTCCATCATAGCTATAACCAGCATTACCCATAGATCAGGCCAGCTCTGAGCTCTCACCCCAAGAGTAATAGGTTTTGATCAAGAGTCTAACATGTAATCCAAGACCATGTTAAACTCGGACAACAATCTTTCTTCCTTGAATGAGTTATGGACAGGGTTGTGGTGCAAATTTTATTGATGCTGCAGCTCTGAAGGACTTGATAAAAGCCTACCATCCCTATCACGTTTCTATATACAGTGGCCCCACTGCATGTCACATGATGATTAAATATTTTGTGTTTGCACTCCTTAATTATCATAGAATAAATATAATCATCAAACAAATAAAGAAAGAGCCAACCATTTGCAGAGTTACTGGAGCAGTGCTTTAGCAAGCTCCAGAGGCTTTGCACTCCTGTTTACGGGGCAATTTGGTGGTTGTTACTAGTTACACGAGGACTGCGAGTTTCCCGCAAGAGCTCTGGAGCAACATACTGATTGATTACTTGTGCCACCACAGAATGCATGCAAGAAGATAAAGCAGAGGCTGGAGCCCTTCCAAGCAGCTAATCCAAAGGGAAAGTGGAGAGACTGGGTGCAAGCAGCCTATTTTGCCCGAGTCTCCTTGTCGGCAACTGGATTCTACAAGTAAGTGGAGAAGAGTAAATCTTGGCATCTAATAAGTCTGTTCAGAATAAAAATTTTAGAGGTCAGCTCATGTGCTACCTTATAAGGACACTTCGATGCATTACTTTTATTTATCTATTTATTTGTTTATTCATCTATACTGATATTATAGTATATATATATATATATATATATATATATATATATATATATATATATATAATAATATATATATATATATATATATGCATATATATATATATATATATATACATATATATATACATATATATATATATATATATATATATATACGTATATATATAAATGTATACATATATATATATATATATGTATATGCATATATATATACAGTATATATATATATACATATATATATATATATACATATATATACAGTATATATATATATACATATATATATACATATATATATACATATATATATATATATATACATATATACATACATATATATATACATACATATATATATACATACATATATATACATATATATATATATATATATATATATATATATATATATATATATATATATATATATTTATTTTTCTTCTTCTTTTCCCAGACAATTTTACTCAAGTGAAAAGTAGACTTGGGACAAAAATGTGGCCTTAGTCAATCAAGACTTGTTATTTGCTTAAACATCTGAAAGCAATTGTACACTACAGTATGTTACTTCATCATACAATGTCTCACACAAACAATCCCTCGACAACAACAAAGTACACTATGTCGTCCTTGAATGACCTATGGGCCTGCCTGGTGACTTTAGTCAGTTATCTGGGAGCTGTAGGTCTTCTTCAAGAGAGACCTGGGGCAACGGATTGAGTGATTGATCACTGCATTGAAAAAGATAACGTAGAGCTAATATAACATGTCTGCCCTACCAATCTAACCTGGACAGAATTTATACTAGTCAAACAATTATCTCAGATGAAGGAGTATTTTTTTTGTTTATGCTGGTGGTATAATTAGAAGTATGCTGCATCAAATTATTTTTCATACATACTTCCTCACCCCCCATCCCCCACCCATTCCACCTCATGCACCACATCATCCATATACAACCATTCTTCATTCACCCGTCTTTTGTCCTCTCCTGTCCTTCCTCAACAGACATTCCCCTCTTTCGCTAAGCCCCTTTTACCCCATCCATCCTAGGTTGACCCCTCATGTTCACTCCTTCCACCTTTGCCTTCCACACCTCTTTTACTAGTCTGTCCCCACTCATTCTTTCCATGGTTTCATGCTTGTTTGGTTGTGGGTTCAAATCCCAAACTCCCCTGCACTTCCCAGAAGTGACTATTACCTGACCTAACAATCCATGTGTATAGGATGAAGGTGATTCCTTTGATCACAGCTACACGCCCAATGGCGTAGGCTCCCCCCTAAATACATAAATAAACATCAACAAAAGGAAAGGAGAACAAGTTATTCAACCTAACAAATACAGAAATTATATACCAATTACTCAATTGTATTTGAGAATGGCTTTAACAATTCAATCTGAACGCAGCATACTCTAGTTAATTTTAGATTTATCTAGCCATGTTTTACAAGTCAGTTTGATCTTGTAGTATCTTGTATGTAGGTATGTTCTTAGTCTCCTTTTTCCCTTTCCTTCAATTGCACATACGACCCCCTTTTCTTCCTATCACTCTTTTTCTAATAATACAATTAAAAAAAAATCTGATTAGTAAAAAGAAAAATTAATAAATAAAATAATAATAACGATAATAATAATAAATCCATAATGGCAATGCATGAAAAGATATTTGTACCGCAAGTATGATCTCACATGAGTAGATGCAATGTTAGTCGTAATTAGCATTAAAACAAGTTGCAGATCACATGAAGAATCATCACCCTAGAGTTTGACAGGGTGACAATTCTTCATATAGGCTATCCTAGGGTGACAATTCTTCATGTGGGCCATCTTTGGTTGTACAAGTTGATGAGAATAAGCATAACCCTCATTCAACCTAACCTAATCTTTGTTTCACTGTTGATATTCAGTGTACTGGGGTGACAAATTCTTCAGATGGGATCTCATGGGGTGACGACTCTTCATGTGGGCATTCTGGGGTGACAATTCTGCCCATTATCTCCTCATAAATCCCCTTCTTCTTCCTGCAGGACTCCCAACATCTACCCATATAATTTCGAGAAGAATGAAGGCACCCCCTTCAGTTATTTCTGCTATGGTGCTGCAGTGTCTGAGGTTGAGGTGGACTGTCTTACCGGAGACCACAAGGTAATTACATATATATATATATATATATATATATATATATATATATATATATATATATATATATATATATATATATATATATATATATATATATATTTTTTTTTTTTTTTTTTTTTTTTTTTTTTTTGTCTTAGCCTGTACCACCCTTGCAAGAGCTGCAAATTATGTGAAGAGTCTGTGTGCCCTTATACAAGCTTCAGTTACCTTCATATAGGAGAACTTTCAGAGGTCATGCAAACAATTTAAGAAAAACTACATGGCTAAAGGATGTGAAGTAATACATTTTCCTTATAGATGCATAAATACTTGGAATAGCTTAGAAGGCACTATAGCCAAAGCTCCAAAAATACAGTTATTCAAATCTAAATATGGTAACTGGAAATTAAGGATATAAACCAAGTAAGAACCATAAATATATCTAAGGTTAGGTATGATGAATTGGAAAATGAAAAACTGGACCCTACATGCACTGCTTCTTTACAATTAGGTAAATGCAATTCAGTAAATAATTGCTTACTGGGGTTTTACTACAATACTCTTCATTTTCTTTATAAATACATCTGAAAAGTTTTTTTTTTCTTATGTAACTGCATTCAATATATTTGGGATTTTTGTGTCACTTCTGCAGGCCAGTTGTCACATCCTTTTATGTTCAGAGACAAATCTTCACTCACCAAGGAAACCTGAACAGCTTTTTAACTTTTATTATCCCTTATTTCTGCCAGGAGGTGCCAAGATAAGACAGAGGGAAGAGGGTAGAGAGGAGTGGAGTATGTAGGGGATGGAATGGGTGGGAGTGGTTTCTATGCCTTTGTTTTTTGGCTACCTCCCTTACAAGGGGAGAAAAAGCTTTTGATATATGTGTGTATGTATTTCTGCTCTCATTTTTAACTCTCTTTGAATTCCACCTCTTTTTTTTCTATGTTCCTGAGGTAGTGGGATAAGAATGCCAGCATTCTGTTCCCATGTATGTGGAAAAAGGCAACTAAATGGGGCAGAATGAGGGGGGGGGTGAGGATTCTTTGTTTTGTATTTTTTCCCCTCAAGAAATCCAGATAATTCAGCCAACCCTAACACATACTTTTCCTCTTCATTTCTAAATTTTGTCTGTATCAGTCTTACAACACTGCTTCTGATCCACGGCAGTGGGCAAGATGCAGGGATGACCCGTCATCCAGGAGGAGCCAAGATAAGAGGGAGGGAGGGGTGGTGAATGGGAGTGGAGTATGTGGGGACGGAATGGGTGGGAATGAATGTAATGCCCCCCCCCTTTTTTTTGGGGGGGGAGCTACCTCTCTTGTTAGGGGGAAAAAGCCTTTGGTATATGTACGTATGTATGTCTGCATCAGTATCTGCTCTAAAAAGAATGTTATCCATTTTGTTGTGATTCTCAAGTTTAAGAATCCTAATTGATCTCCCACCAAGGTAGTTGAGACATGCCACTGGTCAAAGATTTAACACCTGATGAACACGAGTCAATGACTTCACATTCATACAAAAGCTTTTTTGACTTCCCACGTATAGATATGATTTTATCAACCACTCGTCCTATGCAACAGACGCTACGTACGGACATCGTGATGGATGTGGGCGACTCGCTCAACCCAGCCATTGATATCGGCCAGGTCGAAGGTGCTTTTGTCCAGGGTCTTGGCCTCTATACACTTGAAGAGCACCGCTACTCACCTACCGGAATTCTTTACACACGAGGACCTGGTGCCTATAAGATCCCAGGTAAGTGAACACCAAATATACAGTAACCAACTAAAGTCCTACCAACATTTATGAATCAATCACTGCAAAAATAAACTTAATCTACCTCATATATGAGGCAGTGGGCAGGAATGGACCTTCATACACAAGGAGAGGGGGGGTGAAGGTAGGGAGGAGGGGGGGAGAGATAGTGAAAGAGAAAAACAGAGAAACATATACTCTAAATCAGGGGTTCTCAACCTCTTTCCTTATGTTCATCGTTCTTATGTATTGCTGTTTGTTATCCTCCTAGATATCCCATCACTAGTGAATAGAACCTTAGTACATCTACTAACTTTCTCTAGTTTTTTATTTGTGGTTCTATTTTTGAAACACCGTGGTTGACAAGAGGTCGTTGAAGCATGAGTTAAGAAACACTGCTCTAAATGATACTTTTATCTTCCACTGTAAAAGTACTAAAAGGCTTCCTCTGGTGTATACATGATATACTGATGAATGTTTGCACCTATCTAATGCACATTCTCCTTCCAATAGGTTTCCAGGACATTCCAAACAAGTTCAACGTGGCCCTTCTTCGAGAAGCTACCAACCCACACGCAGTCTTCTCTTCCAAGGTAAGCCGTGAGTGTACCCATACCATCGACACAGTTACACAACTCGTCGATATACATCAATTGGTGTGTGGGGAGAAACTTTAAGATTTATTTAGATAAACACCTAAGCAAGATGCTATAATGCCTGCCATGTATTTTATATCAATTATCATTTGTTTCTAGTTCATTATTTCCTTATCATTTATTATTATTTATGTCAACTTATTATTTACTATTTACCTGCTTATTATTTAACTTTACCTAGTTATTTATTTCATTATCATTTGTATTATAGCAATTCTATTTATTTGTTTATTTACTTATCATCATCATCATTATTATTATTTTTTTGCATCTGGCCTAGTTATGGACCAAAAGGTCTCCTATCAGCATGCTCCTCCTTTGTAATCCTTTGTATGTCACAAAAATCCATAGCAGCTTAAACCAGTTGAACCTTGGTTGCTATTAAGACCATCACCTTTGCCTTAGGTACTACAGAGTGAAGTCTCAGGTTCTTGTATGCACTGAACTAGCTACTATGTTATTTCTTCTGTTTCTGCCTCTCTTTTCACTATTTGGTCCTGACAGCCTGTTCACTCTCGGCCCCAGTAGTTACCTGTGGATAAGTTGTATTAAAATGGTTCTTTGCATGGGATAACATCCTAAAAAGAAACTCAAAAAGGATAGTTATAGAAGAGATCTGAAAAAAAAAAAAAAAAATAATAATAATAATAATAATGATAATAAATGAATAAATTAAATAAAAATGAATAAATAAAAAATAGTTTTCCACACAGAGTGGTGGATGCCTAGAACAAATTGGACAAAACAATAGTGTGTGCAAACACCATACAAGAATTTAAGAACAAACTAGATGGTGAGAGATACAAAGACGGGTCACTACGACCATACCTCCCTTTCCTGTATAATACAACTAGGTAAATACATCTTCCAGATGTAGATTGATTCTAGGAAGTTACCTATGTTTACAGGAACTAAAGATAGTAGCCTATGCATGGTGAGTCTGTAGAACAGATGTCAAGCAGGATCATCTACAGGGCCCCGACAAGGGGAGGGGCAGGGGGGGCAATGCCCTAGGGCGGCATATTTTTGTGGGGGACGGCATTTTTGGTGAAAAGAAGGTAAAGTAAATTCCCCCTAATGTACTTTTAATGCATGGTTTATTTATCATGAGTTGTGTGGATGAATGATGCGTGTATAAACGTTGTTTTGTGGATGAATGTTACATGTGAATCGTGCTAGTGACCATCAGATGTGGAAGGTGGGGGGGGGGTTCACTTTTTGACTCACCCCAGGGCACCACTTACCAATGTCGGGGCCCTGGTCATCTACCGCTGCCAACTTCTAAAACCTATGAACACCGTGTGCTGATGGCATAATCAGAAGTGTGCTGATCTTGCTTTCACTTAGTAGTTGATTCAAATCCTGCACTTCTTTCCAATTCTCAGCATTGACTGTTACTTCCCTCAACAGTCCGCGTGCACAGGGCAAAAGTGACGGCTTAAGCTGCAGCTACTCAGCGCCTCCTGGTGTAGGCTCCTCACCTTCTCCTCATGTCAATACACTCAAGAGGTGCAACCAGATGGGGCTGACACTCGAGCCTCCAGAGCATTACTCAGATCATTCTCCATGAAGTTTTATAACTTTTTTCATTAATAAGAAAGATAATCAGTGATTTCCCCTCATCCTCTTTCTGCAAGATAATGATATAGTCCCACCACACTTACCTAAAACAAACAGCAGTCCATTCCTTTCTGGGGAAGTCTCTTAGAGGACTATTGCCAATTGCTATCAGAATATGGATTTCTTTCCATGAAATCTGTATTTATCTAGTTGTATTATACAGGAAGGGAGCTATGCTCGTGGTGACTCGTCTTTGTATCTTTCAGCATCAATTTCATTCTTAAAATCTTGAATAGTGTTTGCACACACTGTTTCTTTATCTAAGTTATTCCATATATCCAGCACTGTGTGGGAAGCTATTTTTTTCAGATCTCTTCTATAGTTATCCTTTTTGAGTTTCTTTTCATGACCTCGTTTTTCCATTGTCATTTTTTTTAGTAAATCATTTGAGTGATAACTCTGAACTAAATGATCAGAGTTCCTCCTTTCCCCCCATGTCTTAGTCCTTAGATTTTTATCTTATTTCCTCCTGCAGGCAGTGGGCGAACCACCCCTCTTCCTAGCTTCTTCAGTTTACTTTGCCATACGTGATGCTGTA
This sequence comes from Oratosquilla oratoria, assembly GCF_046742065.1. Lineage (NCBI taxonomy): Eukaryota > Metazoa > Arthropoda > Malacostraca > Stomatopoda > Squillidae > Oratosquilla > Oratosquilla oratoria. Next base: position 43,240,779 of record NC_134816.1, read on the forward strand.
AGTGACTGCCGACGCATGCGCGGACTCGACCAGACCTTCCGTTTTGACTCACCCGCAACAGCTGAAAGGATTCGTCTTGCCTGCCAGGATGATCTTACTAGTCAGGTGTGCATTTACCTAATTAACTCACCAATTTTTAATCAATTTCACACTAAATAACTTTAGGCTATGCATTATGAGTAATTAGTAAATTGTTGATGAAAGAAAAACAGCTTGCTGTGGCCTTGCTGTGGATGTGCTGTGTCTTGCTGCATTGCTTCTGACCAGTGGTAGGATTGATACATTTTAACTACAGGTTCTCCTACTAGGCAGTATTATAGCCTGTATAAGCCTATTTTAATGAGCAGTTCACACAGCTCATGACATTCCAAGAACAGGTTTGTACGAACCAGTAAGAACTGACTGAATCCCAATACTGATTCTGACCCAGGGCAGTGAGTGGGATAAAGGGATGACCCATCATCCATGAGGAGCTAAGAGGGAGGAAAGGGTGATGGATGGGGGGTGGAATGGGTGGGAGTGAAATGAGTGGGAGTGGATTTATGCCTTTTGAATTTGGCTACCTGCCTGATAGAGGGATACAGGAAGTAAATTGTGGGCCATAATCGAAATTTCTGTTCTTGCTAGTATTTTGAGTTCATGTACCTACTGTACACACATGAGATGCAGGAAAGGTTGTTGAAGGTGATCAAAAGTTTTTACACAAGTGAAGGGGCACATACAAGGTCAGGAACAGAAAGAACAAATAGCCTGTGGTGAATGTGGGGTTACATAACTATGTGATATCACTTAAGTTATTCAATGTATAAATGGATGGGATTGTAAGGAAGGTAAATATGAGGGTACTGACAAAATACTCCCCCAGCTTTTGTATACATACATACATACATATACCAAAGGCTTTTTTCCCCCCTTACACGGGAGGTAGCCAAAAAACAAAGGCATAAAAACCACTCCCACCCATTCCATCCCTATCACACTCTACTCCCCTCCACCCTCTTCCCTCCCTCTTATCTTGGCACCTCCTGGATGACAGGTCATCCCTGCATCTTGTCCACTGCCCTGGGTCAGAAGCAGTGTCGCAAGACACAGCACATCCACAGCAATGCCAGTTCATTAAATTGGTGACCCCCCTCTCCGTCCCCTCATGCAGAAAAGGAGAAGACAGGGAGAAATCCCTTCAGGCTGTGTCAAATTTTTTTTACACATACTCCCTCATCCCCTATCCCCCACCCATTCCACCTGTGTAGGACATTTTCCAACATCGAATCTTACTCAGTGTTTAACTTTACAGGTACCTGAGGCAGAACCAGGATCCTACAAACCCTGGGCAGTCACTGTGTAGTGCCCAGGAAAGCTTAACTCCATTGCTTCCAAAGAAATGCCTCAAAGTTGGATAAAACTACTTGGCAATAGATAGACTCAAACAGCAAAAGCTCCCGAGTGTGAAAAAGATAAAGTGTCTGCATCCAGCAATGATTCACTTCAAGGATACATCTATGACTATAGCTGGGACAAGGCCACCATGATATGTGTAGCACTTTTCTCCACATACTCATTAATGTCTTTGGTACTGAGGCAGAGCCACAGAGAAAAATAAAACAGTCCTGCTGCAGCTACAATAGAAGTAAAAATGTCACCTGGAACGGAGAAGTCTGGTCACGATAGGCTAGATCTCCTCCTCCAGTAATAGGATGCTAAGGAGATGCATGGTGGGCGGCACCTGTGAATGGATGCAAAATTGGCACCTGGTACAACAGGAGTTCAATTGCCACAACTGAACAGGTGCAATGAAGGGATGGGAGAGAGACAGACATGAAGGCGATGAAAAGTGTAACCAAATACAGACACAAGAGGAAACATTTGTGCCTTGCCTTACTTTCCCAAGAATAAAATGCTTTCACACTAGTTTCTCCATGTGAAGTCATCCCCTTAACTCCTTCATTACCAACCTGTCAACCTTACATAAACAAACATTTCAAACCGTCCCACGAATGGCTGGAGCCTTATGTTTGTAAACACAGACACTTGCCACCACGTGGGTAGAAATAACCCAGAAACCGAGGCTTTGAGAATCCTCAATACACACAGCTTATAACTGTGACACGTGCGTGTCACGGGGAGCACGGTCGGTTCCTGGCGGGTGCACTCAGCCATGACACGCAGGTGTCACAAAACACACATCCGGTATTGAAGGGGTTAATAAGTCAGTAGATGCATATTCAACATTCCCCAACCACTTAACATCGTTATCAAATACAAGAAGGCAAATTGCTAGAGCAGCTACAAAATCTGCAGACAATGAGCAAGTTTACCCATTTCAAAGCTAGGAACTAGGAACTAGTTGATGTATAATATAAACAGAAGACAGTCTCTTCATGGGAAGTGGCTGTTGTGGTCTCCATCGGAAAATATCCAAGGCAAAACATCCATGTGCTTGGAAGGAACAATGCCATAAATCAAATGGACCACTTCACATATGATTATCTCTCTGCATGATGGTTTTAATTGTCTTCCTCTAAGGAAAACAACATACATACAATCAAGTATTGGTGCTGTGAACCCTGCATTTTTCTGCAACCGAATTATTACCTTTGGAGGAAAGCTTATTTGGAAGACAACGAATTCATCCCCCCAAACCTGAAGGGTCTTATATTGGATTATCTCCAAGAGGTGGTTAGAAGTTGCTGAAGCAATAGCCTTACAATGAGTGAAGATGACAAAGCATGCCAACAAGCAACCTTCAGGTCTGTGATGTCAGATGACAGAAAAAAAAAAAAAAAAATTACTTAGGTGCTTATCAGAGTGAATTTTAGAACTCTGAACTGTGTTACATTCTATCACCTCAGCTGGAAGCTTATTCTACTTGTTGATAATGTGGTTGGCAAAACTGCTTCTACCTACTTCTTGGTTAAATCTGCATCCTGACAAATTGAGGCCATTATTTGTTATGTGTTTGGTATTTAGTGAAAAAAAAAAAAAAAATCAATTTTGATGTTATCAAAATTTTTTATAATCTTAAAAGTGCTCCTATTGCTTTTTTCTACTGAGAATAGGTTCAAAAGTGCATTATGTACTCAAACAGCAAGCTGTAAAAATTGAGCTTTTCTTTACCGCCTCCATCTGTAAAAATGTGAGCTTTTTCAGTTTTCCAGCTGTTAAAAAGTGACTGTATTTTCCAGTAGTAAAATGTCACATTTTTTTTTATTTTTCTAACTGTAAAATTGTGACTTTTTTTTTATCTCTATCAGAAAATAGGTCACATTTTATCACCTATGAAAACTGATCTTTCTTTTAATTTTCAAGCTATAACGACTGACCTTTGGGTTGTGAAAAATAATGCGACTACAGGTCCCAGTGATAAATACATTTTGTGGCAGCACATTTTTCTCTGAAACAATTAAAGCTTCATTCTTGCTCACACAGCAAATAATGAAAAGTAGGTACACTATCATCCTTCAATTATGCTCACACTCCAAATGACACCTTTTCTTGCAATTGTATGAAGTATCCAATTCATAACACACTGTGTTGTGAATGACCAATTTACCTTTCCTTGCAAGTGCATGAAGTATCTGATTCATAACACATTGTGTTGTGAATGACCTATTTACCTTTCTTTGCAAGTATATGAAGTGTCCGATTCATAACACATCATGTTGTGAATGGCATATTTACCTTTCCTTGCAAGTATATGAAGTGTCCGATTCATAACACATTGTGTTGTGAATGACATATTTACCTTTCCTTGCAAGTGCATGAAGTATCTGAATCATAACACACTGTGTTGTGAATGACCTATTCACCTTTCCTTGCAAGTATATGAAGTGTCCGATTCATAACACATCATGTTGTGAATGACATATTTACCTTTCCTTGCAAGTATATGAAGTGTCCGATTCATAACACATTGTGTTGTGAATGATCTATTTACCTTTCCTTGCAAGTTTATGAAGTATCTGATTCATAACACATTGTGTTGTGAATGGCCTATTTACCTTTCCTTGCAAGTGTATGAGGTGTCCGATTCATAACACATTGTGTTGTGAATGACCTATTTACCTACCTACCAATCAGTTGTGAATTGTGACCAACTCTCCCTGCCACCATACACCCCCTTTAAAAATGTGCGTTGTGACTCAATCCCCTTCCAGTTATGCCTTGGGACTGGTCAGTTTCCCAATGGTTAAACAGTATGCTGTGAGTGGCAAGAGCAATTCTACAACAATTTCCTTAGTGCTATGAGGTGTCCAAATCACCGCTGTATAAAGAGCTCACTACTCACAGATACTGTATGCTCATATCTAGAGTGATAACTTTGATATTTTTGTGACAATATCAACATTAGGTTTATTCTAAATGTGTGATCTTAATATATAAAATACCTGGAATTAAGTTGTACATTTACTTTCATTTATGTTCAGGGTTAAGGTTGTGTTTACAAGAATTATGTTAAAATGTGTTTCCAAGTGGTCACAATTTAAAATATCAGCAATGAACTAATGACTATGTGGTATCACATCAAAATTATTGACAATTCCAATACTAAAGGGTACCATAAAGTTTCTATCATGAGAAACATCAGACAAATCTTATTCAGGTTAAAAATGGGCAGACCATTGGGCGGCTCAAAGTTATGTCTACCACAAGAAAAAAAATTCAATGTTATAGTAATAACAAGGCCAATGTAAACACGTCTATAGCATAATTATGTTCTCATATTCAGATAATATATGTTTATACGTTACAGCTGATAGTAATATATGTTCAATGGTCATTCCAGTGTGCCTCAAGACACCACACTGCTCCGAGTACCTTGCTCAGACCTCTAAAATCATCTTCAAAACCTTGTTATGACTGGTTGGTCATGTCAATTCTGTATATTGTACAGTTGTTTGTACTTTGGTTGTACACAGCAGTTATGCTCAAACAAAAAGGTTCACAGCTCACAATTCATCTTCTTAGTCCACTATTTTACGGCCAACTACTCATGGAACGCCTCAACTGAGTTGACACATCTCTTTATAACATTACTCTTGAACTAGCACAATAGCAATACATCTTTCCACATATGTATACTACATACATACATACCAAGGCTTTTTCCCCCTTACAAGGGAGGTAGCCAAAAACAAAATGGTGCTATATCCATCAAGATATGTGTACTGTGTCCATCAGTCCATTACCCCCTGATCTCTCTCACAGGAGACACACAGTTCCCAGGTAACCAGCAACAGCCTCCATTATTATGGACGTAAACAAACACATCTCTCAATATCTCACATTATGCTTTATGTATGAGGAAATATCTGTGGACAATGATAATGTACGTCTGAAGACAAACCACATGTGCCTATAAATTCTTACTTTTTTATATTGATATGACCTCTATTACATGACCCCTCTCCCCCAATTTTGAGACCATAAGGTACTCGTATATCATTCTAGCTCATGTCGATAAAACTAACAAGGTCTTTCATGTGCAAACCCCTAAATATTGTAGTCTTTCAAAGTGCACTTACCTATATCATACAAGTCTTTCTGTATGCAAATACAAATCACTCATGTGATGCAGCTAAACTTGCTGGTTTTGTTTATCCTTTAATATCATCTACAAGTTATGACTCGTGAGGTCTCAAGCAACAAAGATGGTGAGGATCCTATGCCAGGAGGCACTTAACTGCAATTGAAGCCATCACTTATGCCATATGCACTTGAACAGTTGAGACAGGTAACAGTCAATGATGTGTGAGATTTGAATACACAACTATGCAAATACGAGACCAGCATGCTTCCAAT
>NC_134816.1:43251577-43309077 GCF_046742065.1 Oratosquilla oratoria
CACCTTTGCCAACACAGGAATTGTTCCCTTTGTTAAAAGTATCTACTTGGGTCATCAAATCACAAAAAACCGAGTTTGCATTTCCAGAAGGAAGATCTCCGTCTAAATACTTCCTATTCATATCCATTTCTTAGCAGGTAATGATTACTTCTGTATCACATCTTTTTCCATCTTTATGTATTTCCTATATCTAGAAACTTTTTTCATTTGTGTCGCTCTTGTTCCTGCACCAGTAGCCATGTACCATTGCTTCTATTCAGTGATAACTGGAAGTAAATTTGAGATGGCACAAGACGATTCTGAAAAGAAATAATCTGGATTAATTTCTCAGATCCTGTTTTTAACAATTTTAGATTGACACAAACTTGTAAAACACTGTCAAATAACATATAAAAATAAAAAACTTTCTACATACCTATAATGTAAAAACATGATGAGGTAACTTATACTCGATATTTAATGCAAAATGGTCTGGAGATTATAAAGAAAATAATCAAGCTAAAATCAAAGAGATCCAAAGGAGCCATCAGCTGTTGAAGTCAAAAGACTGTCTGGCTTGTCCTATACAGAACTTGGTGACTTACACAAAGAACCTTGGGCAAAGGATGGGAAATAGGGGACTTTGTTGTGTTGCAGAAGTGCACAATAGGAAAGGAATTCAAAAACAACAAAAATAAAATCTAATGGACATGATTAATAACCTCAGACCACAACACAAAAGAAGGAAAAACAAGGAAATTAAATAAAAAACAGAAATACATAAATACAAAGTCAAATTTTCTAATGTGACAAGTAATATGCAATCCTACCAGTAGATAATGCGGAATATAGGAAGATTTAGAACACATGATAATGCTGATACAGTGAGGCTCATTTCAGTGTTACTATAGCCTGAGGTCTACCATCATATGTCGCCTACCCAGGTGCAACCTGAAGCCTACTGCATGACCTGCGTTCCTCCGGGATGCTCCCCTCACCTGTCCATCAAACATGTGTCCTGTCCAAATACATAAAAAATGTGACCTGTCCACCTAACCTAACCTATTTGTGTCATTCTTAGAAGATGTACAAAGTGTGTATCGCTAGAATAAATGTATGGAAATATATGATAACATGTTTATTTTTACATTTCTTCCTTTAATATGAATGTAATTAGAAATCCAATTATCTATCCAAGTCATTCCTACGATTTGTACAAAATTATGTGTTTATCGCTAAAATAAATGTATGGAAATGGTAGACCTCACACTATTGTGCTAACAGGAGGTAGATCTCACACTATAGTGTGGTAGAAGACTTCACGCTATAGTAGCACCCTCATTTCTCCCACAGTAAGGTCTAATAGCCTAAGCTTATTTAGTCCCCCTGATTCATCCTATCGCCAGCCTCTCAACACCTTCATCAACTCAAAATGAATTACAAAACAGCTGACAAAAATATCCCTCCTAGCTGTGTCATTCATCCTTCCATTCACTCTAATCCAGTGGTTCTTAACCTGGGGTACCTGTACCCCCGAGGGATACGAAACATTAATCCTGGGGTGGGTGCGAGACATGGTAGCCAGTGCGATGGTACTGTGTATTTACCATGAGAAATCATAATGTGCATTCATTGTATCCTACTAATTCACATTTCTAATTTGAAATAAAAGAAGTAACTTTGTTCAGTAATACATACATATACCAAAGGCTTTTTTTCCCCCTTACACAGGAGGTAGCCATAAAGAAAAAGGCATAGAAACCACTCCCACCCATTCCATCCCCTACATACTCCACTCCCCTCCACCCTCTTCCCTCCATCTTATATTGCCACCGCCTGGATGATGGGTCATCCCTGCATCCTGTCCACTGCCCTGGGTCAGAAGCAGTGTCGCAAGACACAGAACATCTACAGCAAGGCCACTTCATTAATTCAGCGACCCCCCCACCTTCACCCTCTCTTTCCTACTCAACAGAAATTCTAAATGCATCCAAAGCCCTCTCCATTCTTTCCATCCATCTTAATCTTTCTTTCAAGCTCACTCCATCAAATTTGTCAGTATTTTCTCCTTGAGTCTTCCATTGGGCCCAATCCACCTCAGTGATGATCTTCCTTAAACACGATGTCACTAATTCGTGTCTGTGGTAATGTACAGGACTTGTATGCCTTGCATGTGTGAAAATGAAAATTTACAGTTAAGTTGATGGATAGGTGCTGCCGCATAGGGACACAACCTGTCCATGGTGGAAGAAATTGGTTTGGTACACTGGACATAACTGAATAGTTACAAAGACTTTACAACAGTTTTAGTGATAGGCCTACCTTTGAAATGAATCTCTGGATGTGTTTTTTTTTTTGTGGCCTTAGATTCAATATCACTGAGTTGATCCACATATACATAAAATATGTAACTGTATGACAGCCGGTATTAGCCAAGGATGCTTATGAAGTGGGGAAATTTGCAAAATTTGAATTTTTCTATGCCAGAAGAATTAGATAATGATTTTTAAAGTAATAATGTAAACCACTTAGTACTGTAAGATCCTAGTTATATCGAAACCGGTGGTACAGCCAAGCCCTCACTCCCTAAAATTCCGACATGTACTACCAAATTGTTGTGCTGTATAAAGGTAAAGAACAACACTTGTAAGGTCATGCCTTTTACTCTTGAATTATCATACCTAGATCGAAAGTTACGCACAGTTCCGTCTTGGACTACATCACCTTGTTCTCTTAATATCATACCTGGATTTAAGTTCATACATCTTTCCAGCTTCAGCTAGATCACCTTCTGGGCTTTTCCAAAAGTTTATGCAACTGTATGGAATGAAGAGGGGGGGGTCGCCGAATTAATGAAGCGGCCTTGCTGTGGATGTGCTGTGTCCTGCGACACTGTTTCTGACCCAGGGCAGTGGATGGGATGCAGGGATGACCCATAATCCAGGAGGTGCCAAGAGGGAAGAGGGTGAAGGGTAGTGGGAGTATGTAGGGGATGGAATGGGTGGGAGTGGTTTCTATGCCTTTTTCTTTTTGGCTACCCCCCCCCATGTAAGGGGGAAAAAAGCCTTTGGTATATGTATATGTGGAGTATTTCTTCACATCTTTTTGATTGTCTTTTTCAATTTGTCCCCACAATTCCATGAAGCCCTCCCATCTCTAATTAAGAGATCTTCATCAAAATAGTCCACCCTCTTCAATGCCCTGACCACTGCAATCAAATTTCCTCTTTCTCTTTGATCTTCAATGCAGGTCAATTTTTCTTATTGGGCAAATATATTTCAATGAGCCTTCAATGTCCAGTTCTTTGGTAAATAGGAAATCCAACCTATTGGGAATATTCATCCTTTCCAACTGAAGTCGTCTCATTCATTCACCAAGTGAATCCACATTGAGTGAATCCACTACTACATCAAACAGGGCATTAACCCAAGGAATCTGCCTTATCACTTGCTTCCCACACCTCCCAACCAACCTCACTGAAGTTAAAGTCTCCTACTAGGACTATTCTGTGTGTTCAATAAAATACTGTGAATCTTATAATTTGTTGAATACTCATTCAATTCAGTGTTATATTCATGATCACACTTAAGGAAAACTGAATACATAATTCTGAGTAGTAAGCCCTCTATACACATATTCCTTTTTAAATTTTACTTTAGGTGTGAGATGGGTATTCAAATCTCACATATGATGAGTTACTGAGCATTTCCCCCAACACATCAAAATGTGGCTCCCAGCAACCTTGCCAGATAATTATACTGTACAGTATTCAGATATCCAAGGCCCTTTATGTAGGAATGAAATTTCCCAATGATAAATCCAACACAAAATGGATTGATGAAAAAAAAAGAAAAAACAGAATATATAAATATATAGTGTATATATATATATATATATATATATATATATATATATATATATATATATATATACTTATTATATATAAAACAAGTTTAAACTTTCAGTGTCAGACTGATTGTCAGAGTTATATGCTTAGAATAAATAAATACATATATAAACTGGTCACTTTATCAAAACTATATATGTCTTATATTCTTGACAAGCTTCCATTGATCTAGCACGAGCATCTGCGCCCTCTGTTCCACCACCCTAAATGGCCCTCACCTCCACCCTTTAGAAACACCCACAGAAATTGCTGTAATAGACATACAGTACGATACAAAGAGGCCATATTCAAGAATAAGAGCAGAATGCAAAGTGACCCATACCAGCTCAGGATGTTCCCTATAATGGGGGCATACTACGGAGGACCTAATTAGAGTCAATTATCCGACAATAGATATTCATGCATCTGTGGTTCCTATAGATAACTCAGGCTCTCTTTAAGAACATATGAACATAAGAATGAAGGAGACTGCAAGAGACCAAATGCTTTGTGTTTCATAACAAACATTAAGTCAGTGATGAATCATGAAGTCCCAAACTGCTCTCACAATGCCACAAATTTTCTACAATTTGACGATGCCAAACATATTGTCATTTCCATTGCTTTGTTTATCTTGCACTAAAGTACGAATAGTGAATTCTTTGGTTGGGTTCTTACATATTGAAAAAAAAAAAAATCCTGTAAGTCCCACAAAATATTAAAAAAGTACCTACAAGTTCCACAAAATTACATCAATTTTCAGGACGGCTCGTATACACAGTTTGTTGGATTTTAGCAACAAATTTGCAATGACAGTTTTCGTGTATGACATGAAAATCAGTGGACAATTTATGGACTCAGCCAACCTTGTAACTTGATATCTGGCTCATGTGTTCCTAGTGATAAATGTTGTGAAATGAACTACACCATCGTTCATATCACAACATTTAGCATTAGGAACACATGAGCCACATATCAAGTTGTATAGTGGGCTGGATCCATAAATTGACCAAATCAGTAGTTCATTTTATGATCACCTTTTGTAAAAGAAGCCCCCTACAAACTGGAAAAAATAATATTTACCTTGTGTCTGAAGAACACAGCCACGTTACTAATTCAGTTCATGTAACCCACGTGCATATTTAATATTAGTCACAGCCACCGGTCCACTAATCGCTATAATCCTGACCGGATCATGATCCTTACGTACATGACCATGACAGATTCCAGCGTATAGTATATGTAACGAGCGCCAGATTCCACAAATAATCTTGCAAAATATTTTTGCATCGAGTTCATGCATATTTATATATTTCTTCCTACTAGTCATGATTTTAAAGAGACAAGGTAATTAAATTTTGCTGGAAGTATATATATATATATATATATGTATATATTTATATATATATATAATAAATATATATATATATATATATATTTATATATATATATATATATATATATATATATATATATATATAATTTTTGGGACAACGAAAATCTCGTTCTATGAAAAATATATATGTTCAAACGTATTACTCTAACTTGTGGGTGCAAGTTTTATAATTTTAAAACGGTGGACGTGGTATCATCCTTAACATACATTAATCTGGCACACCACTACTGAGGGTGATAAGACACGAGGTTGAATGAAATAATCCTTAGGCAGAAATAATACAAGAAAAAGGACCACCCGGTATGGACGGGATTTGTTGTCAATTTCGGAGGAACACTACAGGTTAATTCCCTCTTCCTGAAGGGGAATTTTAGGACATGAAGCGGGGAGATAGACAGCTAATTGCCAGATTCGGATTGTTGAGATTTTATATATCTACATTCTACAATCCTTACTTTCTTGTGTCGTGCAATAAATGATACCAAAGGCAAACAATTAATATTTGGGTAAGACAAACCTTAACACGATGGAATTTGTTATTTCTTCTCGTACCGACGTCCACCCGTCTACATATTTTCTGCGTGGTCTTTCTCCCTCTTTCCTTCTATTTTTCCTGTTAGGCACGTAGGTTCTAATTGTTATCTTCTCATGACGTGTCCTATAAAGTGGAACTGTCTTTTCCTGATAGTTGTTATTATTTCCCTCTGTGTACTTATTTGCTGCGGTGTTTCTTCGTGTTTTAAATTTTCAGCATCCTTCTCCAAATCCACATTTCTACTGTTTTATCCTGTCCTGCATTTGTTTACTAATTGTCCAAGTTTCACATGCATATAATAATACTGACCAAGTGTAACATTTTACAAATCTTTTTCTTGTTCTCATGTTAATCTTATTGTTAGTGTTTAATTTTGTTGAAATTATTTTTCGTTATGGTTATCCTCTTCGTCGTTCTTCCCAAGTTAATTAACATGCTTCCTTGGGTATAGAAATGGTCCACATGTGTCAATATTCTTCCTTCTACTTGAATTCTTACCCTTAGACATTCTTGTTTTTTCTTCATTACCATCACTTTTGTTTTCTTTTTATTCACTTTATATAAAGTAAAATAGAGCTAAATCATCATAGAAGACATCACAGCGGTTTTTTGAGACAGAGGGAGAGAGTGTGAGTATGTATGCGTTTATGTAATTGTCCTCTCTTCATCTTCAGTCATCACAGTTCATTTCAAAATAAGGAATATTTCCAAGATGTGTTAGTTGATCTAAGCTATTGTAGGGGCTTAGAATTCTGCGTGGAAGATTGCTGTCACCTACTTCTTTGTTAATTATCGTACGTCTGCCATTATGTTATTTTGTTTGTTTGTGTGTTCGTGCGTGTGTTCAAGCGCATCCTTACGTGAGAAAACATTCGAAAAAGTAGACACATCATGTGTCACACATGACTGTGGAGGAAAATATGGTTGATCTCTGACTCTAGCCCCTTGAGAGATGAATCAGACAACTGGGTGATTCCCAGTATCCACGAATTGGCTGGATTCCAACAGAAGAGGCTGTGTTGCTAATATACTCTATCCGTAATTCACCATGAGAACGCGAGTTCCAGGTAGTGTTTTAATCATTAAATATAAATATAAATGTAAATATAAATATAAATATGGATATAGATATGTATACAAATATCTATCTACACACACATACACATACAATATATATATATATGTATATATATATATATATATATATATATATATATATATATATATATATATATATATATATATATATATATATATATATATATTCTTTATTTCTATTCCAAGAATGGAGATTGGCGGGAAGAGATTTGAACGCTTGTGGAAATGTTCTGATCAATTCATTTGTTACTAGGTGATGATTTTATTCCCTTTCCAGACATTACAGCAGAAGACTTGTAAGATATACAGAGTTGTCTCAACAAAGAAAATTCTCTAAGCAGGTGTAGTGTGACACTTGTTATATATGTATTTTTTTCTTCAAATTTTAGGTTTTCCTTCCTATTTGGTAAAGAAGAGCCATGTGCAGACAGGAACAGACCTCTATGGTGGCCAACGTCCAAGTCGATACGGCACCCCGGTAAGGTAGTATATATATATATATATATATATATAATATATATATATATATATATATATATATATATATATATATATATATATAAGCAGAAATGTAGTAGCACATTTGTAAATGACACACAGGAACCCACAATCGGAGAAAATAAACTTCGAATAAAGAAGAATCCTATATTTCGGCTATCAACTGTAGCCCTCTTCAGGAAAGTACATAGGGTAGAGTACAAAGGGGACTTATAAGCTACAGAGAAGAAGAGATGTGGTCAGATGACCTCACTCAGGCGCTGGGCATACTGGGGTGGCGGGGGAAGGAGCGGGTGAGGAGAGAGTGGGTTGGAAAGTCCGTACCAGCTTGTTAACTGGTACGGACCTTACAGTAGGAATGTATATATATATATATATATATATATATATATATATATATATATATATATATATATATATATATATATATATATATATATCACAAACACCACAGTCAGACGAAAGAGTTGAGTAAACGAAACTATATTTCGATTTGCTAACTGGAATCCTCTTCAGTAGTTGTGATTTACAAATGTGTTACTACATTTTTCACCGATGTGTACATACATATATACATACATATATATATATATATATATATATATATATATATATATATATAGGTAAAGTTAGGGTGTACCTGGATATAAGTTATCTTTTGTTACTCAAATGGTACGCCAATCTCTGGCGAGATATTTGTTTGGTGCCATGTTGTTCAGTATATTCGGTGGAGCCCAACGTATCTGCAGGGTAGCCATTGAATGGTCCAAGATCTAAGAATATAAAGTCTAACCACTTCCGACCGAATTTCGAGGGAGTTGGCGCAGCGGGCCCGTGAACGTCACCTGGCTGTTCAAAGTGGGGTTAGCGGGTCCTATAGCTGTCAGTTGAAGCTGGTCCGTCGTTCGAAAATGACGTCGCCTTCGCTCGCACTGCTCCACGCAATTAGTTATATTCTGACAAATATTATATAAAATATATATATAAATATATATAAAATATTATAGTTCCTGTCTATATATATGAATATATAATATATATGATATATAATATATATATACATATATATAATATATAAAATGTTATAGTTCCTGTCTTCCTTGGCGTTTCACATTTTTCTTCAGTGTATCACAAAGAGAAAATGGACTCAGCCAAATGACGTCAGAAGCTGCGCAGAAGAATGTAAACGGTCTGACCTGTATATTTAGACCTTGGAATGGTCCACTGGCGTGGAATTCCACCGTCCATCGGATGTGCCAATAAACAGCGCCTGCGACGGTGTGGGAACTGTTCTTTCCTACAGACCCTGTTCGATATGGATTCCACATACATTATCTGTGAAAGACATAATTTTTGTAGTCATTAAAATACATCCAGTAGCTGTGGTAGACAATTTTTGTAGTCATTAGAATACATCCAGAATCTGTGTTCGACATAATTTTTATAGTCATTAAAATTCATACCTTTCCCACCAACTTGCAGTGTAACCTGAACTTTCATTAGCTTAATTGATTATGGTTACTGAAGAGTTTCAACAGTGGCGGCGCCAGGGGGGGGCTTGGGGGGGGGGGGGTTCTAGCCCCCCCCCAAAGAAGTGGCCAGCCCCCCCAAAAAGTGGCCAGCCCCCCCAACTGAAATGAGCAAATTGAAAATTTAAAACACTAATTGAAATAATTTTATTAAGTGGAATTTTTAATTGCCAGGGCTAAAGATTTGTCAGCCATCAGTGCTAGTCCTACCATTAACCCCCTCCCCTTCTGAAATGAGGATAATATATGTGTATTATCATATTACTATTAGCCCCCCAAAAAATTTGCTCAGCCCCCCCTAAGCCTCCCCAACTAAAAATTCCTGGCGCCGCCGCTGTATATATATATATACATATATATACATGTATATATATATGTATATATATAATTGTGTGTGTGTATGTGTCATTGACCATGGCTTTGGTTCACGTGTTGGACTCGTGATCGACAGTTATCAACCTACCAGATGAGAGCTCAGAGCTCGTATGACCGATCTATGGGTAATACTATGACCTTACACGCACACACACACCCAACTCCCCGCCCACGAGAGTTGGAATAACACCCCACAGCGCAGCGATACTGAAATCATTTCAGCCCTGGGCGGGAATCGAACCTGGACCGCCGTAGTGGCAGCCGGGAACTATACCAACCGCGCCATGAGTGTGTGTGTGTGTGTGTGTGTGTGTGTGTGTGTGTGCTTTCGACACAACCCTTGGGGTAATCAAATTACAGCCCAACGTCAAGGGTTATCACACTGGGCTATTTTTCCTCCGACCTCCGATTTGTTGGCGATACCGCTCACCTCCAGCATATTTTCCGCCGTCAAATCACCACGGCAAACTGTTTTTGTTTTCCTAATAAATGTCTTTGGATTTGCTGGAGGAAATTGATTTTCCTTCAGCATATAATCAGATTCCTTTTCGAAAGCTGCGGACTGCAAATCTTCTCCAACAATCGGAGGTAAGGTTTCCCAGTGTGACAGCCCTTGTTAGGGTGATCGTGTTAAAGAAAAAAAAAATCCTGGGTAATTCTAAGAAAGGGGAAAGAAAACGGAAGAAAACGTAACGCACTCGCGTAACCCACCTCCCGTTTTCTACGAAAATGTTCTTCAATCTTAGTTTTATTCTATCTTCTATTGTATTTCTCTATACGTTCTTTTTGATTAATCATTCGTCTATTCCATTTATTCATTTATTTTTGTCTATTTATTTATCTATTTTTTCACTTGCCTATTTCTCCTCTATTTAGCCATGAGTGATTTATTCATATACTTATTTATTTACTTATTCATTTATTAATTTATCTATTTATTCATTTATCCATTGAATTATCTTATTTATATGTTTATTTATTTATTTATCTATCTATTTATTCATTCATTCATATATCTACTTATTCATTTATTTATTTACTTATTTATTAATTTATTTGCTTATCTATTATTTCATATCTTTATTTTTTTATTCATTAATTAATTTATTAATTCATTCATTTATCTATTTATTAATTGTTTTGACCTCACACACACACACACACACACACACACACACACACACACACACACACAGTCAGCTCCTTGCCCAATAGAGCCGGGTACCAGACTGCGGTGCTTTCCAATCCTAGGCAGGGAACGATCTCGGATCAATGAGTTAACAGGCGAGCACGGTATCACTACACTAGTGTGTGTGTGTGTGTGTATTTACCTAGTTGTATTTTACGGGAAGGGGAGCTATGCTCGTGGGGTACCGTCTTCATATCTCATTTTATCTAAACTATTTTTAAATTCGTGTATTGTTTTTGCACACACCACTTTCTCATCTAACTTGTTCCAACTGTCTATTACTCTGTGAGGAAAGCTGTTCTTTTTCAAATCTCTTCTATAGCTGTCTTTTTTTATTTTCTTTCCGTGTCCTCTTGTATTTCTGTCATCCCATTTTATCAGATTCTCTCTATCAGTAATTTCTATGCCTTTCATGATTCTGTAAATAGCTATCAAATCTCCTCTCTCTCTTCTTTGCTCTAGTGTCTGTAGTTTAAGTTTTTGTAGTCTCTCTTCATATGATAGTTTTGAGAGTGTTGGTGCCAGTTTTGTGATTGCTCTTTGTATTCTTTCAAGTTTTTTTATACATTTTTTTGTACTTGGTGACCATATCGTTGCTGCATATTCTAATCTTGGTCTTATCAGGGTGATTAGGATTTTCCTCACCATTTCTTCATCCAGGTATGTAAATGCCACTTTGATTGTTCTTATTAAATTATAAGTTTCTCCAAAAATCTTATTTATATGTTTCTCAGGTGACATATTATTCATAACAATGACTCCCAGGTCCTTCTCATTTTTTACTTTTTTTATTCCTTCTTCTCCCAAATTATATGATCCTGTTATTCTGTTTTTGCTTTTTCCAAATTCCATTATACTACACTTTTTTGTATTGAACTCCATCTCCCACTTCCTACTCCATTCTTGTACTTTATTTAGATCTCTCTGTAGTGATTCACAATCTTCTTCAGTTTTCACTCTTTTCAGTAGTTTTGCATCATCTGCAAAGAAGCTCATATAGCTTTCAATTCCTTCATCCATATCATTAATATATATAGCAAACATTATTGGGGCCAGAACTGTTCCCTGCGGGACACCGCTTATTACTTCATTCCATTTTGAGTGCTGATCTCTTATCACTACTCTCATTTTTCTGTCTTGCAAAAAGTCTTCCATCCAATTTAGCAATTTACCTTGTATTCCTCCTTCATATTCTAATTTCTTAAGCAACTTCTTATGTGGTACTTTGTCAAAAGCTTTTTTAGGTCTAGAAATGCACAATCAGCCCATCCATCTCTTTCTTGTATTATATCTATTAGCCTTGAATAGAAACATATTAAATTGGTGACGCATGACCGTCCTTGTCTGAATCCAAATTGCCTTGGATTTAGTACGTTGTTTTTTTCCAAGTATTTTACCCATCTACTTTTGATAATTCTTTCACAAATTTTTGCTATTGTACTTGTTAGAGAGACTGGTCTATAGTTGGTAGGTTCTTCTTTATTTCCTTTATATATAGGTACTATATTTGCTTTTTTCCAATCTTCTGGAACTTTTCCTTCTTTTAAGGAACTGCTTATTATGCTATGTATTTTGTCTGCCAGTTCATTCCTGCATTCTTTCAGAATCCAGTTTGCTATTTCATCTGGCCCATGCGATTTTCTGACATCAAAATTACCCAAGTGTGTCAATATTTCATTCTTTGTTACTTCTATTTCTTCCATAGGGGGGACTTTTTCTTTCCACTCAATCTCTTCAGGTTGTATATTTTCCCTTGTAAACACTGATTTAAAATGTTTGTTCATAATTTCTGCCATTTCCATTTCCTCAGTGTATTCAACTCCTCCTTGTCTCAATTTCTCCAAGTCTTGTTTGTTTTTCAGTTTATTGTTTACAAATCTGTAGAATAGTTTTGGTTGATCTTTACACTTTTCTATAACATCTTTTTCATATTTTCTTTTTTCCTCTCTGCACTTTTGTACATATTCATTTCTATAACCAGTATATATTTTCCATTTTTCAGGTCTTCTGTCTTTTTTCCATCTGGTCCAGGCTTTGTCTCTTTTGTCTTTTAACTCCCTACAACTTTTGTTGTACCAGCATTTTACATATTCTTTTTCTTGTTTTTGTCTTGGGACATACTTTTCCACTCCTTTTTTGTAAATTTTTGTCAAAATATTCCATTTCTCTTCCACTGATGTTTCTTCTTTGTATATTTCTTCCCAGTTTTCTTGTTGGAAGAATTCTCTTATTTTATCAAAGTTTGTTTTTTCATACATCATTCTTCCTTTTCTATATTGTTCATTTCTTTTCATATATTTTTCTTCATTAAGTTCCAGTTCAATCAATATGTGGTCACTTTTACCTATTGGTGTTTTATATTCAATCTTGTCCACTATTCTAGGTTCAGATGTAATTATTAAGTCTAGCCTCGATGGTTCTTCTTCATTTCTATACCTAGTGTTCTCTTGTATCCATTGTGTCATTGAATGGTCAGTAATCATCTCAAGTAGAGCATTTCCCCATGAGTCATCACCACTCTTTACTGTCATTTCTTCCCAGCAGATTTCTTTGCAATTAAAGTCGCCCATCATAACTATTCTTCCTCCGTCTTCCATTATTTTAGTTAATGCTATCTTTGTGTCCTCTAGCATACTTTTATATTCACTCTCCTCCCATGAGGCTGTTTTCGGAGGCACATAATTGATCACAAATTTTCTGCTCTTCTTATCTCTGTCTTCCACTTCTATCATAATCATCTCTACTGTATTCTTTCCATATATGACACCTTTCACGTTTATATCCTTCTTAGTCAGGAACATAACTCCACCCCCTTGCTTTTTCTCTCTGTTTCTAATCCAATAATTGTATGCATCATGTCCTACACTGTTGGGTGGTAGTGGGCCTTTTAATTTTGTTTCTACAATTCCCATTATGTCCGGTTCTTTTTCTTTCAAATAATCATTCAGCTCATTCAATCCTGTTATTAATCCATCTATATTTGTGTAAGACACTCTTAGTTTTCTGCCACTTCCATTGTGTTCTCTGTTTCCCTTATGTTTTTCTTTTGTATGTCGAACTTCCTTAGTTTCATGTTCACTACTCTCCAATAGAATCTCTCTTTCTCTGACTCCGTTCTGTTCTCGTTTTTTGTCTTAGCTTCCAGTCTTTTCTGCTTTTCTTCCTCTCTTTCCTCTTTATTCATTTCTCTTTTTATCCATATCTTTTTGTATTGTTCACTTGTTGCTAGTTTCCCTGTTTTGGATAAGATATTCTCTGCCGTTGTTTGTGACTTGAATTTAATCTTAATTGGTCTGGTCTTGTCTGTGCTATACTTTCCGAGTCTAAATTTCTCTTCGATTTGTTTCATAATTTCTGGTTCATCTTCCTGAACTGATTCTAGTAATTGGCTTACTTTTTCATTTTCCTCTTTGATTCTTGTGGTTCTATCTGTGTTGTGTTTCTCTTCCATTCCTAATATAATTATACATTTCTTCTTGTCTGCTAAATCCCTTACTATATTCTCCTTTTGTCTCATCACTTTAATAACTGAGTCTTCAGTATGTTCTTTCAATTGCTGTTTGACTATGTCAGTGAATGAAACCTTATTTCCTTCTTGGGTTGTTCTCCAATTTTTAGCTTCTTTAGCTATTGTTTCTCTGTTTTCTTTACTATTCTTCTTCAATTCCTCATTCTCCACCTTTACCTCTCTTAACTGTCTTTTTAGTTCTTCTATTTCATCAGTTAAGTTTTTATTCGCCTTTTCCAGTTCTTCCAACCCTTTGTAAAATGGTGTTCATATGACCTAACCTACTCTCCAAGTCCTCGATCACCTTATCAACCTTCTTCTCTAGTCTTGTCAGTCGGGGGGGGGGGGGTTTGTGTGCCCCCCACTCTATTTAAATCCCTTGAAAATATTATCATCACTTTCTGCTATATTGCTCCTATCTATACCTCTAATCTTCACATTCATATTAGAAATTTCGTTATCATCCAACTCGTCTTGGGGTCGTTTGTCTACCTTACGGCGGCCCGTCAGGGCCATTTCCTCCACCTCCTCATTACCTTCCATTTCCCCAGCAATCCCTCCCCCTCTCCTCTTTCCTTACTTTCCCACTACCCCACGAGCAATTTCCCCCCACCCTGCAAATACAAAAAGGCACTTCTCTTTGCGTTGGGATCCACAATCTGCACTTTTCTTCAGAGCGTTCTTCAAGCCGTCCGTTCGTTGAAAGTGTGTGTGTGTGTGTGTGTGTGTGTGTGTGTGTGTGTGTGTGTGTGTGTGTGTGTGTGTGTGTGTGTGTGAAAGAAGAGAGGAAAATATATATAAACGGAAGAGAGAGAGAGAGAGAGAGAGAGAGAGAGAGAGAGAGTACCAAACTATGTACATTCAACTCCATTGCGTTATGTTACGCAACGATTAAATACATACATAAATAAATAAATAAATAAACAAATAAATAAATAGATAATGAATAAATGAATAAATAAATAAATAAACAAATAAATAAATAATAAATAAATAAATAGATAATGATGAATAAATAAATTAATAGATTAATAAATAATAAACAAATGAATAGATAAATAAATAATAAACAAACAAACAAACAAATTAATAAATATATAAAATAAATTAATTAAACATTGCAAGCTGTTGTCGTCTTAACATGAGCTCTGTGACCAAAGCGATGCCCATGAATGCAGGTAAGACGAGTTAAGCGAATCGGGAAATCCTCGCCATCCTTTACCGGGAATTCCCCGTGTGCGTTTGTCTGCGAATGCGTACGTATGTGTACGTGCCATAAAGGTGCTCTGCGGAGCGGGAATTCCCCGAGTCTTCTACCTGTGTGTGTGTGTGTTTGCGCGCGCGCGTGTGTAGGGAAGTCCCTTTTCACTTTTGGAATGACCATATGTTATCAAAACCACAATGAATGGAATTGTTAGAACATTTAGTGCCTTCAGGTTTCTGCAGGCGAAGTCCTTTTGTAGTCGTTCAAATGAAGGTTAGAGGGAGGACGTGGGAAGTTATAATTCCTGGCACACTTTCTTGTTTATGGGGGGTCTTCGATGGTCTATAAATTCTGTTTTTTTTTTGTTTTTTTTCTGTCGTTTAGTTTTTTTCTTGCTCATTTATTTATTCATTCATTTGTTATATATATATATATATATATATATATATATATATATATATATATATACATATATATATACTGTATATATATATATATATATATATATATATATATATATATATATATATATATATATATATATATATACATGATCATTCAGAAACCACAGGGAAATAAAATGTTAATTTTCAAATTTAAATACAGGTGTTTCCACAGCATTGGTACAGGTATAAACTACAACGCAGATAGAGACGAACTGTATGAGCTAGTTCAGTTTTGGTGCAGGGGTGCCAGATTCTGAGCACAATATTATCGTACAACTATTTAGTAAAGATCTAAGTTATCGTACAAATCGTGCGAAATACAGAAAAGTATCATACAAACTGTACGATAATGAGTAACACTATCGTACGTCGTAGAGGTATAAATTATCGTATATGCACGATAATTATTGTACGTATGGCAACCCTGTTTAGGTGTCGTAAATTACCGGCCTCTTTTTTGAATTGTTCGATGAAAGGTTTGACTAAAATAAAAAATAAAAAGAACACCTACTACAATCAGACATTAGAAATTCCTGCTCTGTGGCCTTATCTATTGCAAGTTCGAAATAAATTCTTATTTCCAATGGTTGGAAAATAGGTTTTTATTTTAAGAGCCTTCCAAACATAGTTGCTTCCTTTCTTTTTCGCTGTCAACAAAAGCTATATCCTTCTCTAGGTTTCGCGATTTTCAATATTATTGAAATAGAAAACAAATAGAAGAAAAAGTGAGTAACGAATGATCTGGAAATATGAAAATTGTTGCTATGGGAAATCGACCCAAAGAGAAAGCTCTCGAAGACTGACTGGTAAGGTGAGTGTTGTGGCATTTTGTACACCCTCCTTCAAGCTGTCTACATCTCGAGCAATTCATAGTTCAAGGAATTGTTTTTCGAGCAATTCATAGTTCGAGAAATTATTTTTCGGGCAATTTACTGTCGAGCAACTGATTTCAAGCAATTTACCTAGATCCTATATGTAGAGACCTCCTCCTTATATTCTCATACGATCCTTTCTCATCAGACGTCGGCAGCCCTTGGCAGCAGACTGACGATACTTATACGAGCACAGTCAATCTTGCTAGAGCTACTCTCTAGAGTTGACTTGTATTCGTAATCCAACTTTACGTTGGATAACTTTGTCTTGGCAGTTACACTGCCACCCATTTCTGGGCATTTCCCAGCACTTTTTCCTATTCGTCATTTTCATATCTTCGTACCACTCCGGGATGCCCACGAGCCCTTGTTGGATCGTGAGACTACTTCGTCGTCCGGTCCGGGGAAATCTAGAAACATTCTATCGTAGTTTAGAGTAGTGTAGAAACCGTAACCACTGGGCACACAGTGTGTCCTACCACGCGGCTGTCACCAGTCGCCAAAGGAAACTGTGTGACCCCTTTATATTATTTTCTTTGGCTCTGCTGAGCACATTTTATTTTTGTGTAACAGGGGGCTCGTCCCCCCACCCCGACGCGTAGGATGGAGTCCTCAACTCCATCCCTGCCAACTAGGAAGACCTCCCCTGACGACTTCAATATCGACCCGGACAAGGCTAGACACGTTTTTCTTCATTCTGACAAGACCCGATTAGCTGACCTAAACCCATTTATGCTCAAGAAATGTCTTTCACAATTTACCAATGATATTAGCCAAGTTAAAAAACTTAGAAGCGGAGACCTCCAAGTTACCACCAACTCTGGGAAAGCTACACGCGATCTTCTCAAGGCCAGGAAGTTCCATTCCTTCGATGTTGTTGCATCCCTCCCTAGGTCACTCAACTCCTGCAGAGGACTTATCCACTGCAGAGATTTGATGACCATGGAGGAATGTGACATCCTCGATGACATGAAATCTAAAGGAATATTAAATGTTAAATTTATAACGCGACTGGACCGAGAAAGGAACATGCGAGTGAACACGCCTCTCATAATTCTAACTTTCAATTCAACAACCCTCCCTGACCACGTCAAAATTGGATACATTCATGTCCCAACACGACCATATGTCCTTGACCCTTTACGCTGCAACAAATGCTTCAAATATGGTCACCTTGCCAAATTCTGCAGCAAACAATCAGTCATATGCGGTAAGTGTGCAGGCGAACATCCTATGGATGCTTGCTCTGCTAAGGTGTTTCAATGTGTTAACTGCCCCTCCAATAACAACCACGCATCCACCTCCCGAGACTGTCCCACTTTCAATATAGAAAAACAAATTTGTACGGAAAAAGCAACTTGTGGCATATCCTTTTACGAAGCAAGGAAGCGTGTGATGGAAAGACTAGTTACCCCAACTAGTACCTCCGGAGCAACTTCCTATGCTTCGGCAGTAAAGAAAACTTATAGAACCATTGAAACACAAAGAAAAAGATCAACGCCCAACTACCAAGCAAACTCACTCGCACCTTCCTTCCCCGGCCATCCCAGAGTTTCCCAAGCGTGTGCTTACACCTACGGAAGAGAATGTACACATGTAGACCTCCGTTTCCAATAAGCGACTTTAAAGTCCCATTTCTACCCCAGAACGAAAATCCGGGGCTAAAAACACCTCTCCCACTAAGGCCAAGAAAGGAAGAAACCGAAGCAGATTAAAAAAAAAAAAAAAAAAAAAAAAAAAAAATCTTTATGGCCATCTGCATGGGCAATTCACATATATTTATTACGTTAAAAATAACAGGGAAAGGAAAAAGCAAAGTGGAATCCAAACGCTTTCGTGATATTTTCACATCTTTTTGGATTACAAGAGAATGAATGGGTGCAGGTTAACTATAGTGACTGAATAGGATTGCAGTCAATAATCGAAATATAGATTCGCTTATTTAACACAGTCGGAAGAAAGAGTTGAAGAAGCGAATCTATATATTTCGATTGCTAACTGCAGTCATCTTCTGTGACTGAAGAGGATTGCAGTTAGTAATCGAAATATAAAGTTTTGCTTACTCAACTCTTCCGACTGTGGTGCTAGTTATTTCTTTCTTGTTGAGGGGTACCATTATGATGCCCTGGTAACTACGTAGGTGATATAGACCTTAGCAACGGTGCCATCAGAATCCCATTTTTTCTATAACATTTTGGCTACCGGGGGAAAAAGTCTTTGGTATATGTATGTATGTATTTTGTTTTAATTTTGCATAAAGAAACTCAACATTTACAGACTATATAATGTTTAACGAATGTTAAAAAATTAAAGTCAGTCCTATAATCATAGCGTTTTATGTACTTTTTATTATATAATGAAAGTAATTCCACAGATTGCAAAAATATTATATATTTTTGATAAATTATTATAATAGATATTATAAAATAATGTGTAATTAAAAGAATATTATTTACATGATAAATAATTGTAAATTTTTCTTAAAACAATAATGATTAGACTTAGGTATTTAGTATTGTCAGTACACTCTACACATTTATGATCGATAATAGTTTGACAATCTTTGTTCGCGTTTTTGTAGAGCCCTACTTATGTTGGGCTTAATAGCTTTACCATCATAGTTAGTTTTTGTCATCGATATGTCATTGTAATGAATGCCATCAGTATCTCGATTTATCTACAGTAGTTTCATTAAATTTTGCCTAAAGAAGCCCCACATTTACAGGGCTATATAATATTTAACGAATGTGGTGCAGTGAACGATATGACATACGTTGAAATCAATAAGGTCGGTCAAACAAGAAAATAAAAATCGTTTTTGGGAGATTTAAATCATAAAGGAAGTACAGTTGGTTGGGAAAGTGGGGAAGACCTCAATGTGTATTATTGTTATATACACTGGGTTGAAAAAAAAACTTGTTTATATGTTTTCAATTGACTTGTGATCATTTTACATCGCTGAATCCAAAAATGACATCCATTTTCTCACCCATGTCAGGTTATGTTAATTTGATTTTGAAAAATCTGATCTTCTGACTGAATTGATTACATTTTTGTGACATAATCAGTTGATTTTCGTTAATATTTCTCATCTAAAAAAGGTTTTAGGAGAAAAAATCTAACTGTATTTATTAAATGTTACAAACTTCAATTACTGTAAATTGAATGATAGTCATTGATAAAGGTAAATGCATGTAAATTGAACGTTACATGTATTTACCTTTATCAATGATAAAGGTAAATACAAGTAAATTGAACCTTACATGTACTTATTTTTATCAATGACTAATTCAATTTACAGTAATTGAAGTTTGTAGCATTTAATAAATACATTGTTAAATTTTTTCTTAAAAGCTTTTTTAGACTAGAAATATTAACGAAAATCAACCGATGTGCAAAATTCAGGCCATAAACTTCCGTTTCTTCGAACCCCTTATGTGCTCAGCAGAAGGGATGTCATTCTTCAGTCCAACAGTAGGCATTATGGTCTCTTGCAGTCTCCTTTATTCTTAACAGTAATCAGTCGGAGAGGAGATTATTTTCCTTCAATCTGGGTACCAATAGCTCGGCAGAGGACTTTGACAAGCTGATATCACGAACCAGATCATTTAGCTCCTTTTTGAAAAGAGGATGTGGAGCATCATCGTTAATAGCCACTTCTTCATCTTCTTGAACAATGGAGTAACCTTCGTCACTGATACCAGGAAGTTCTCCAAAGACAGATACTGGAAATTCATCACAGTGAGCTACAGAACGACGTGCAGATTCAAGATCGGGATGATCGAGGATGCTTCGGTTCTTTCTGTTGATTCCAGTCACATCAATAGCGCAGAAGTAGCAGTCACTGACCTGGTCTGTCGGTTCTCCCCAAACCACGGGAAATCCAAACTTCAGACAACTCTTCTTGCCTTAAGTCCACTGACGCAGATTTCTCAGTGCATGACTTGCATACCGTATGTGACGCCCAAGTTGTATCCTAGTCATCAAGTTTAATGCCAAAATAAGAATGGTAAGCACGCTTTATGAAACTTGTGACTTGATTCCTGTTAGGTACAACAGTGTATTCACCACAGATGCAGCAGATCACGTCAGGCTTATGTTTGCTAAATCTCTTAGTGATCTAGTCGAAGCTATTTCATTCACCTGTAATTAAAAAAAAAAAAATAGTCATAAGTTGGCACATGCAAAACCTTCAGAATTTGTTTATTGCAAAAAATATGAAAGAATTTTGCATCATATCACGTGCATACCCGTACATGTAAACATAAACGTCAAGAAAAAATATGTAGCTTAATTCAGAAAGTTGACCTGATAAAACAAAACCAACATGATTTTTTTTTATTCAGCACATCACAGATATCCTAAATCAGCTAAGAAAATGAATAAATAATAAACTTGGTGTTGATCAGTGTAGTGAGATAAGGCAGCTAGCCTTTACATAAATTCATAATTGTATTGGATGATCAGTGAAACTGTCAGCAGTGCTATTATACCGTGAGGTCACTTCCCGTTAGCACTGTAGCGTGAGCTCTACAATATCCATAGATTCATTTTAGCAATAAACACATATTTTGTACATATCCTAGGGATGATTTAGATAGATAATTGGATTTCTAATTACATCCATACCAAAGGAAGAAATGTAAAAATAAACATGTTATCATATATTTCCATACATTCATTTTAGCGATACATACTTCGTACATCTTCTAAGAATGACACGAATAAGTTGGGTTAGGTCAGGTCACGTGGACAGGTCATTTTATTATTATTATTTAAGCAGGACACATGTTTGGACAGGTGAGTGGAGCGTTCTGACATATGGCGGTAGACCGCACGCTACAGTAGCACCCTGTACTGGGGTGGCCAATGAAACAATCATATATGCAACAAGGCAAAATATTGCATTAGTTACAATGTGAGAAAGCATTACAAAAACAAGCGTACGGTCGCTTTGTAAGCTGAACCATGACTGACGCCAAGCGACGCCAAAAGCTCAGACTTGGCGGCAAAACATTTACGTTTAAATGAAAACTTGATTCTCACAATAATATATGAAATATATGATAATAAACATATACGTTTAAATGAACACTTGGTTCTCACAATAATATATAAATTATATACTAGTAAATAAACAATATTACAAATACGTATGTGCAACATACAAAGAATATTCTATGCCACCATTACGACCCTGTTAGCTGTGTACTTATGTAGCTGGGGCTATATTCTTAGAGTAGATTCGTTGGCCACCATGGGAGAGGTTGTGTTTTGTCATTTACTTCGCTCGCTTTTCAAGTTTTCTAGGGCTATGGGGTCCAATCCTCCCAGATTAGATTTGCCAGGCGGTAGAATCTGATATTGAGTGGTACTTGTTTTTTAAGGATTTCCTCCATGGTTTCTTGATATGGTGAAGCCTGACCAATGCCGAATCTGTGGAGTTTGCTCTGAAAGTTTTGAATAGGATGTTCAGAGGTGAAGGGAGTCGGAGCAACCACAGTATAGGTTAGTATACTTTTTTCTTAAATGATTCATATAAAGACATAGATTGCAAATATATTTCATATTCCTGGTAAGCTATGAAAAAATATAATTGTGCATAGAATAACAAGTATATATTATATAATAAGTATATATTATATAATAAGTATGTATTATTTAACAAGTATATTTTCTTCAGAAGTACTAATAACTAGAATAGATATTTTGTATCATTTCTATATTGCCATTCGGAAGTTATCATTCTTACGTTGTTTGAAAATAAAATTCTGCCGAGTTTAGTATAACCAATAAAAAGTCATAGATACTATAATGTCTGTAAGAAATGAAAGAATATCTGGAAGAAAATTAAAAGATAGTCGTGTATAAAAGAGGGCTATTGCCAGCACGCTTTTTCGTGAGCGATCAGGGGATTTATGGGCGATTTGTGGTCGTGGCTCGGGAGAAATGGACAGGGAACTCGGACGGCGGCGCCGACGCCGGGGTTAGAATCACCAAAAGTTCAGAAAATGGTAGGAGGCGTAGTAGTAGAGAAAGGTGGAAAAACGGAAAAAAAAAATTAGTGGGAGGTAAACTGAAATGAGATGTAGTATAAGTTTGGCGCTGCCAAAACTGGGGCTGCGCAGGTCAAATGGCACTTGCATCTAGTATCCGTGACGTAGACAGACTTGGGACTGAAGGTTATAGAATCACGGGGATATTTGATGCGTATTTAATGCAGATCTGATCCATCGTTCGATAATACGTTGGAATTGATGAAAACTGTAAAAGTACTATAATTACTATAGGCTAAAGGCTACACAAGAAAAAGGTATTACAAAGGATGCACTAGAATACTCTAAACCTCAAATACAAAGAGTTTTAAGACTTACATTGTTTGGCTAGGCGTGGGGTGTGTACATCTTTCTAGATCGGACCAAGACTGGCGCCTAGAGGTGACGTGACATCACACCACAGTAACCGGTTCTTACACACCTTCTTAAGTCTAATTCTTTAAGTGCACGTTGCACAAATAATGAGATGTTATCTTGCAGCACAGCTTGCAGACAACTTACAACGATAGTATTCTTAAGCAGACGAAGCTTCTGCTCGCAGCATACTTAAATTAAAGCATTACAAAAAACAAAATTGAAAACCTCTTCCGAGGGGAAACGAGCCTTACGACAAAAAGATATGTAAACATGGGGATACACGGACGTATAAAAAAGCCCCGTTACCTCTCGTAACGGCACAATAAGAGAAAGTTAGAAAGGAAGCGAATTTTAGTCGAAGAAAAAGTGTAGAAGTTTGTGCGGGAGACCAGACTAAAGGTAGAGAGCCGAGATATAAGGTGGCAGGAGTGAAGTGGCAGAGGTTGGTGCAGTCGTGTTCATAGAATGCTATGAGGGAGGACTTTGGGCAACATTGAATTCTGGGTGCCGTAAGTGATGCAACAACGCATGCAGTGACACCTTCCTCATTATATTGTAGATGGGTAAATGAAGCCCTTCCATTGTAGAGCTTGCCAAAATTTAATTTTGCTATTTTCCGTTATGTGTATGTAAGGTGTACAGGAATTATATCAAATATCTAACTCTAATTATTATTGTTCCAAAACCTTCCTCGTAATATTGTAGATGGATAAATCAAGCCCTTGCATTATAGAGCTTGCCAAAATCTAATTTTGCTATTTTCCGTAAAGTGTTAGTTAGTTAGAGGGCTGGATAGATAAGATGGGGGAAAGGGAGGGAGGGGGTATTTGGGAGTTTGGTGTGAGGAAAGATTGAAATGGAAGGAAGATAGAGTTTTGATAGGTGTGGGGCAGACACTATTGCTCGTTTAGTTTTATAGTACTGTAGGCTTTTTTTTTTTTAAGTGTACAGGAATGATATCAAATGTCTAAGTCTAATTATTATTGTTTCAAAATAAATATACAATTTTTATAATAAAAATTGTACTCTCCCAATTGCACCTTTACTTCATTATCTTTTAAATAAATTTATAAAAATCATATATTTGCAATTTGTGGTATTACGCTTACAAAAAAAAAAAAAAAAAAAATAGTCCAAAAGACTATAAACTAACTGAGCAAGTGGGTCTGTCCCACATCTATCATAACTCTTACTTCCTTCCATTTAATTCTTCCTTCCACTAAACCCCCAAATCCCCCCTCCCTCATCTTATCTATCCTGCCCTCTACCTACCTTTATACAGTATGATAAACGTACACAAAACTATAATATAATACTAACTTTAATATTTAACCTATTTTCTTTCATTAAGATTTAGACGGGAGGCGTGGAAGCGGGAGAACAACCTCAAGGTGGAGAGCCGAGATGAAGTTCGCAGGAATTACGTGGCAGAGGTTGGCGCAGTCGTATCATGTTATGGGACAAGATCTAAGAATATAAGGTCTAACCACTTCCGACCGAATTTCGAGGGAGTTGGCGCAGCGAGCCCGTGAACGTCACCTGGCTGTTCAAAGTGGGGTTGGCGGGTCCTATAGCTGTCAGTTGAAGCTGGTGCGTCGTTTGGAAAAGACGTTGCTTCGCTCGCACCGCTCCACGCAATTAGTTATATTCTGACAAATATTATATAGAATATATATATAAATATATATAAAATATAGTTCCTGTCTATATATATATGAATATATATATATATATATATATATATATAAAATATTATAGTTCCTGTCTTCCTTGGCGTTTCACAGTTTTCTTCAGTGTTTCACAAAGAGAAAATGGACCCAGCCTAATGACGTCAGAAGCTGCGCAGAAGAATTCAAACGGTCTGACCTGTATATTTAGACCTTGTTATGGGAGGCCTTTGGTCAGCAGTGGACTCGGGATGGTTAAAATTGATGGAATATCGCATGCATTGGTGTTTAGTAAGAGGGCAGGATAGGTAAGATGGGGGAGAGGGTATTTGGGGCTTTAGTGGAAGGGAAGAATGAAATGGAAGGAAGATAGAATTATGATAGATGTGGGGCACACACACTTGTTCGATTGATGTTGTGTATATTACCACCACCACCACCGCATAGCATAGTGATTCATCAAGATTTTGTAATGTAGTGCTTGACATATTATATGGTAAATATTACTTAGTAACAAACAGTAAAAGCAATAACAGTCAGTAAAGATAAGTTGAAGGAGTGGGGGGGGGAAGAGTGGAGTTGGAGGACTGATGTAAAGTTAAAATGTAATAGAAAGTAATTATATATTTAAGAAATGAATCATTCTTACTGTGGCGATGCAATGTTAGGTAGATGCCGAGCTTAAAACTTCAATGCATGCGCCTGTTTTACGTTCTTTACTTGGTTTTAATGGCTCTGAATTTGCAGAGCTATGCAAAATTTAAAATTAAAACTTTTATTTTATACATAACATACTGACGGTGTACAGAATA
This sequence comes from Oratosquilla oratoria, assembly GCF_046742065.1. Taxonomy (NCBI): domain Eukaryota; kingdom Metazoa; phylum Arthropoda; class Malacostraca; order Stomatopoda; family Squillidae; genus Oratosquilla; species Oratosquilla oratoria. Next base: position 43,276,985 of record NC_134816.1, read on the forward strand.
ATATAAAATATCTAAATCTAATTATTATTGTTTCAAAATAAAGATACAATTTACTCTTATAAAAAATAGTATTCTTCCAATTACACAATTATTTAAATACCTTATTAATAATTTATTAAGAATATATAGTATATTTGCAATTTGTGCTATTATCATAATTATATGATAAAAAAGTACTCAAAACTATAATATCATAGGACTAACTTTAATTTTTTAACGTTTTTCTCTCGTTTAGTAATATGTGGATGAAAAATAATATGTACAGATATTCAATCAAGAAGGTTCCGTTGTTCCAAATCAAACATGCAGTAGTATTAATTTCACGACCTGCCAGGCCTTCTTTAGCAAGTCAGGCGACTCAAGCAGTCGTCCGGCCCGCCATGTCGTGTTTGCAATCTTCTAGAAAGCTGGGGCGCAACTTAATGCCAACGTGCTATGGCCTCCGTAGCCTACAATCTTCTACAGATTTCTCAATGGTTAACGGCAGGGGGTCCCGCGAATCGAACTCTTAAAAATAACGTTACTGTAAAGAATTTTCTTGTAAAAAAAAAAAAAAAAGCTCCCCAGATAATCCTATATCAACACTTACTACAAAAACACCACCGCGTAGATTTCACCCAATTGACAACCGGGCACTACCTCACAGAACAAATCATTGCCAATGAAGTGGAAGCTGTTATCAAAGGATTCAAGAGCAAAACGCCTAGAGAAAGAGAAAAGGAAATAAGAAAATGCACACCTTCCGAACAACCTGGTCGGTAGATTAGCTCACATCTTCAAGGCTAGTCTAGCTACAGGACACTTCCCAACATCATTCAAAAATGCCACAATCACTCTCATTCCAAACCCGGCTAAAACACCAAATAGGGTAGACAGTTTCATACCAATTTGACTACTCGAAGTACCAGCAAATATGCTAGAAAAAAAAAAAAAAATTAACACAAGGATAATACAGCATCTCGAGGAATAGGAACTCTACAGTCTCAAGTATGGATTCTGACTACACCGTGGAATAACCACCAGTGCAATAACGTATGGACAGATAAATACGATGTCAGCACGTTACCAATATAAATTAGCTCCTCGTGAGGATAGGCCAAGCGTTTCGACAAGGCGTAGCATTTGGACCGAAGCCAAAAATTATCCCCGACTACAGATTCTAGAAAAAATTTGCTAAACGCTGTGCGAATTCCTAATTGGACGCACAGTAGGAATAAAATAATAATAATAACATACACACACACACACACACAGAAGAGACCTGAAAAAAGAATAGTTTCCCACACAGAGTGATAGATATTTGAAATAAACTGGACGAAAAAATAGTGTGTGCAAACACCATACAAGAATTTAAGAACAAATTTGATCTTGCGAGATATAAAAACGGTTCACCACGAGCATAGATCCCTTTCCCGTAAAATACAATTAGGTAAACACACACACACACACACACACACGGCCGGTGGCGGATTGGTAAAGCACTGGCCTCACAAGCCGGAGAATCGGGGTTCGATTCCCCGGTCGGGCGGAGACAAGTTGGGTTTGTCTCCTTTCACGTGTAGCCCCTGTTCACCTAGCAGCGAGTAGGTACGGGACGTTAGTCAAGGAGTTGTGACCTTGCTGTCCCGGTGTGTGGAGTGTGATTGGTCTCAGACCTACCCAGAGATCTGCTAATAATGAGCTCTGAGCTCACTGCCGTAGGGTGGTGTCTGGCTGTCTCGAAAGGAGGCTGCAGCAGATCCGAGGTGAATACACACGCACACACACACACACACACACTATCAATTGCCCCTCAAAAGTGGTGTACCTCAAGGATTGTCTTTGACCAATACTATACACGGTATGCACATCAGATATTCTCCCTCCCACGGCAATAAGCGACTACATAATGCACGCGGATGGCATAACACACATCATCCAAGAAAACCTGTCAAGCTACTGGGACATATTGACCCATGAAAACGATATATTAAAACGGGCACAGGCCATCGCAGCAAAACTAAGGAGATTCAAAGCAAAGCCAGAGAAAATTAAAGTACTAAACATGTTTTCACGCCTTTCTACACTATCTTCTAAATCACTAATTCTAAATCTTCTAAATACACTATCCTTTAAATCACTGTCACTGTGTGATACATACAATACAATATTAGTCCTCGATCGAGGTGAATGAATTTTGTATGTCTTTACTTCTATACCTTCTGTTTTAATTTTGGTACACACCTCATTACAAAGTTCTTGCAAGGAATCCCACTTTCAGACAAGGTAATTACTTAGGACTACTTGTCTTCCTCTCAAAGAATCCTGCCAAGAATACTTAATTTGGGTCCTAGATCAGTTCTGCAGTGACGCCATGATTTCTTTAGCCCAATGATCTTTAATGTTATTTTTAAGAACCTCCCCTATGGACGGCATCTTATAATCGTGAACCAATTGAATTTCCTCCCCCACCTTTTCTCCAATCAGATCCGCCGTTACAGCTTCGCATGCAATACTGCTTACTCAAGCAATCTCGAATTCACTGCGCACTGACTTACTTTACAAAACAAAGTAATAAAATCGAGTCCCCAAGCCCCTCTTTCAAAACATAACGCTAGGAGTGAAGCAATAAAAGTTCTCCAACTGTTGTTTACAAAACAGCCAACTTATGAAAATTAAATTCTCACCATCTACCTCACTTGTCTAACTATATCTACGAGCCTCTTACACCTATATAAAACTTTGGTGAGATCTGTAGGTCCCTCACAACACTACCAAAAAACCGACCACAGGAACTACAGAGGTTTCAAAACAAGTTCCTCAGGTTTGCCAGTGATCAAATCCCCGCCATTTCAAGAAAAACGATCGAACAAGTCCACAAAAGAACCAACCCAGAACCTCTCAACCTCTCATTTCCATTACATACGGTCATCCCTTTCCAACGTTAAACACGACCATCGGGCCCCCCTTCCTGGCCTACTTATCGCTTACCAAGTAAAATAAACAAAGAAGTCTGCAACAGGTGTAAACAAGCAAAGGTCATCGCAGCAAAAACTAAGAACAATTAAAGCAACGACGGAGAAAACTAAGGGGAATCTATACAAAGCCTTAGTAAGGCCCGTGATAGAATATCCACAGGGACCTCTCTACATCCTATCCAAAACTCAGCTTCAGGAATTCAAAGCTTTCAGAACAGACTTCACAGATTCGCCAGTGGTCAGACTTCACCATATCAAGAAACCACGGAGAAAATCCACAAACGAACAAAAAACGAACCAATCAGTATCAAATTCTACCACCTGGTGAATATAATCTGAGAGAAATTGACTGGACCCCACAGCCCTAGAGAATTTGAAAAGTAAGCGAACTAAATGACAAAACACAACCTCTGCCATGGTGGCCAACGAGCCTACTCAAAGACCAAAGCTCCAGCTACAAAAATATACAGCTATCAGTTCCACTGATCATCCAACACAATTACAAAGTTATGTACAGGATAGCTGGCTTGTCTCACTATATATGACTACAATATACAAAGGGGGTCGTCCCCACTTTCCCAACCCACTGTACTTCCTTTCTGATTTAAATCTCTCAAAACCTATTTCTATTTTCTTGCCATTGGTCAATCTTACTTGGTATGTCAAATCGTGCAATACACACTATTAGTTAGACATTGTACAGCCCTATAATCGTAAAAACTCATATCTCATTTAGTAACAACTATCTGTAAGAATTCCATTCATTCTAGGACCGCAAACACACATGATTATCTCTTGAACCGTGTGGATTTGCACACGAAGCCGAATATTATTATATTAGTTCCTTAATATTAGTCCAGAATAGCTTAATATAGCAATAACATTGAGTGCCATTATATGATGTACAGCGGGAATACCAAATATCCAAGTCTAATTATTATTGTTTTGAGAAAAATAGACAATTTCTTTATTACAATTTGTATTTTTTCAATTGCATAACAATTATGTCACTTTTTATAATACTTTACCAAACATGTATAATGTATTTGTAATTTGTGTCATTACTTTAATTATATAATAAAAAAGTACACAAACAATAATATAATAGGGCTGACTTTAATTATTTTTCTTTCTATTATTTATTAGCCTGTATGAAAAATTATATGCACAGATACTTAATAAGGAAGATTCTGTCCTTCCAATTCTAACTTAACTTAGTTAACCCTTAGATCCCGGTTAGCCCCTGTTCTTGTTCTGTTTAAAGAGTAATTTTACTATTATTGCGTACTGCGCACCTTATTTGTTTGTATATGACGTCATAGCCCGTCAAGACAAGAGCTGTACTATTTTAGTTGTATCTTGCAGAGCTCTTCACGCAGCTTAACGAAATGTGGATTTTATGTTTATGCTATGTGTTTTGTTATTGTGTTTGTTGTGTTGTGCACCTTATTTCGTATTATCATGTCATGATATGTGAAAGTTCGGTATTTGTTCAGTTGTGCACAAGTACGCGATATAGCGTTAAAAAATTAAATATTAATTTTGTCAATTATAATACATGAACGTAATATGCGATTTTCTTGGAAATAGAAATAAAAAATACCTTGCTACAAGGAAATATACTAACGAACGAAGTCGCTAGCATAGGACAGGGACGCCATCTTGTCGTTTGTCAAGTGTTGTCTGCCCAGTCCAGTTGAGGCCTGGTGTATGCCCTGGGTACTTCCGCCAGTACCTCGCAAGGGATACATTTTTGAAGGAATGCTATGGAGCTGAAATCCATGCATTCCTTCAGGCTGTGAAAAACCTATATACCCTGCAATCAGTAAGTGATTAAACAGGCCGCCAACATCCGTGACGACGACGACGACGATCAGGATTACCTTAAATTACAGGTTTCGATTTACTAAATACACGTTAGGTTAGGTTAGGTTATCATCGTTTCATTCCTTCGACGTCAACATATATCATAACAAACACGGCGTACCATTCGTCCGGCGCGACTTCGTTACTTACGAAATCTGTTTTAGCAACTTTTTTTTATTTTTTATTTCCGCAAAGAAAATTGCATAGTACGTTGATACATTATGGTTTACAATATTGATAATTGATTTTCTATTGCTATATCACCTACTTGTGCACAACTGAACATTTACTAAACTTCCCTGTGTACATACATTATTAGTTTTGCTTTTGCTACAGGAAATTGTTTATCATGGTTTCGTGTTGACTAAAGCACGGAAGCCGCCAACTATTTTCTTTTTCTTTGAGCTTAGCTGGTAGAGACTGTTCTGTCGAAGAAATCAGATACTCGTTAAAGGGCAGTCAATAAGTACCGTATCTAATGACTTGCAAGACGCTGCATCTTGGAAAACGCACCCTAATATTTCAAAGAAGTTTCTAAGGGAAACAAATCATTCTCATACACACATTGCATTCACCATATGCCCGACCACTGAACACAAAAACATAAGAAGCAAGGAGTCTGCTAGACACTATTGTCTCAGCACTCATTACAAATTTGCTGGAGCACTCACCACAAATTTACAACTATGTAAATAAAAAGACCATAGGTAAATACGTACACACAGTGACGCAGTCCATCTTTTCTTATTGTTTTAATGGCGGGCGACGACACGTATTAGACGTATTGTTTACATTATGAAATCACTTATCCGATTTTGTTTGTATGGCGATGATGCTAGTTGGTGATTAGTAAATATACTATTCATTTTTCATTGTCCAAGGGTGGTTTTATTTTTATAAAAATAAACTAAAACTTTTTAAAAATATGCATGTAGAAATATAAAACTTGAAAGAAATTTATTCATCCTCAAATCCTCAAAAACGAGGGAGCGACCCGTTTTCTACGCACGCCTAGTAGGCTCCAGGAAGGATTATGGTATTGGAAATATTTGTAACAGCTAAGTACTGAGTTTACATCATATAAAAGGCTGAATTAAATAGTACGATAGCGACCTGGATTTGTATGTTGAGGCATTACACCATGATGTTAGCTTAAGTTAGTTTGAGGGCGGGATTTTATCTAGCCCTGCCCTCTAACTAACTTAAGCTAACATCATAGTGTATTGACTCAACATACAAATCCAGGTCGCTATTGGTAAAGTGTCCCAGCTCACTTGAGCCTGGGTGTTGCCTTACAATACAACTTTCGTCTTGGAAGATGTACTAGTGTTTTTCAGGGCATTTTTAGGAAGAAAAAAAGTGCGTCTTGTAAGCCATAAAATACGGTAAACAAAGAGTCTAATTTGAAGGGAATTAGTTTATAGTGCTTCCTAATGTGTGTTTAACAAATATTTTCTCACGGTGCTTACAAAGGAGAGGTTAGATGCGGTAACTGATTATGACCCGATTTTCAGTGGAGATGAAGTAGACTGACAAACATCAGTATCAGTAAGATAGAAATAGTCAAACAAGAACAAATATTCCGAGAATGCTTAAAGAGTGTAAATTAAAATCTGCGATCAGTTAACGGCAACTACTCGATCTGAAAGTAACCAAGTGGGGCATACTGACAAACGAAAATGATACATTAAAACAGGAATATGCCATCGCAGCAAAACTAAGGAGTTTCAAAGCAATTTGTATTAATTTTGCACAAAGAAGCCCAACATTTACAAGGTTATAATATTCAACGAATGTTGAAAAATTAAAGTCAGTCGTGTAATTATATTGTTTTGTATTTTTTATTATGTAATTAAAGTAATTACACAGATTGCAAATATACAATTTGATAAATGATTCTAAAAATGAATTTGCTAAATGTGTATTAAAATATTATCTTTATGATAAATAATTGTACATTTTTCTCAAAACAACAATAATTAGACTCAGATATTTGGTATGTTTGCTGTTCGTTACATAATGATTAAATAAAAAAAGTTTCAAAGTCTACTAACTACCCGAGGAAGTACATCTGCCCCACATCTATTATAATTCTAATTTCCTTCCATTTCATTCTTTCCTCCCACTAAAGCCCCAAATCCCCCTCCCCCATCTTACCTATACTGCCCTCTTACTAGCTAATGAATAGTATTTACAATCTTTACTCGCATATTTACAAAGCTCTACTATTACAGGGCTGACTTTAATTTCTTATGATTAAAGCCGTATGAAGATAGTTTTGATACTGTCTATTTGAACTTTCGTGTTGAACATTGCTTTGACGTTACTCTACCTTATGAGAAAGAAACTATTTATAACAGTCCATCAAACATATGTACAGCACATGGCTATATTGTATAAAGGCACATAGGATCAATGCTTGTTAGTTATCAGGTTGGTGACACTGCTGGTGTATGCAGACACAATATATTGGCAAATAGCCTCATACATATTTAGATTTTGTAAGGTTGCCATATTGGCCTATACTGCATCTAACAAAGAAAAATCAATAACTTATGATTATTTCTATAGTGTCTGAAGATAGATACAAGTATGTGGAGGGATGAATCAAGTACTTACACATGTTTTTATATACTCAGTATTGGTAAATCTGAGCAACTTTGGCAGTGTAAACACTATATTGAAAAAATAAAAACATTAAAACAAACTCCGATAATTTTCTTTATTATTGTTTTATTTACTAATTTTATTTAATTTTATTTACTTATTTATATCTTTATTTATTATATATATTTATATATATATATATATATATATATATATATATATATATATATATATATATATATATTTTTTTTTTTTTTTTTTTTTTTTTTTTTTTTGCATCACCAGTCCTGAGGCTAGGCTAGCCTTGAAGATGAGTGCTAATCTATCGACTATATTCGGAAGGTGTGAAATTCATTATTTCTTTTTCTCTCTCTCCAGGCGATTTGTTCTTGAATGCTATGATAACAACTTTCACGTAGTTGGCTATGATTTGTTCTGTGATGTAGTGGCCGGTTGTCAATTGGGTGAAATCTACGCGGTGGTGTTTCTGTAGTAAGTGTTGGTTTTCATAGGATTATCTGGGAAGCTTATTTTATAAGAAAATTCTTTACAGTAACAGTATTTTTAAGAGTTCGATTCGCGGGACCCCCTGCCGTTAACCTCTGAGAAATCTGTAGAAGAGTGTAGGCTACGGAGGCCATGGCACGTGGGCATTAAGTTGCGCCCCGGCTTTCTAGAATATTCCAAACACGACATGGCGGGCCGGACGACAGCTTGAGTCGCCTGACTTGCTAAAGAAGGCCTGGCAGGTCGTGAAATTAATACTACTGCATGTTTGATTTGGAACAACGGAACCTTCTTGATTGAATATCTGTACATATTATTTTTCATCCACATATTACTAAACGAGAGAAAAACGTTAAAAAATTAAAGTTAGTCCTATTATATTATAGTTTTGCGTACTTTTTTATCATATAATTATGATAATAGCACAAATTGCAAATATACTATATATTCTCAATAAATTATTAATAAAGTATTTAAATAATTGTGTACTTGGAAGAATACTATTTTTTATAAGAGTAAATTGTATCTTTATTTTGAAACAATAATAATTAGATTTAGGTATTTTATATTCTTCTGTACACCATCAATTTGGTAATTACATAGTTGTTATATAAATTTTGTAAAGCTCTGCAAAGACAGAGCCATTTAAAGCAATTTCTTAACGAAAGGTAGGCGCATGCATTGAAGCTTTAAGGTAGCCACTCGGCATCTACCTAACAATGCATCGCCACAGTAAGAATGATTCATTTCTTAAATATATGATTACTTTCTATTTCATTTTAACTTTACATCAGTCCTCCAACTCCACTCTTCCCCCCCCCCACTCCTTCAACTTATCTTTTCTGACTGTTATTGCTTTTACTGTTACTAAGTAATATTTACCATATAATATGTCAAGCTCTACATTACAAAATCTTGATGAATCACTATGCTATGCGGTGGTGGTGGTGGTAATATACACAACATCAATCGAACAAGTGTGTGTGCCCCACATCTATCATAATTCTATCTTCCTTCCATTTCATTCTTCCCTTCCACTAAAGCCCCAAATACCCTCTCCCCCATCTTACCTATCCTGCCCTCTTACTAAACACCAATGCATGCGATATTCCGTCAATTTTAACCATCCCGAGTCCACTGCTGACCTAAGGCCTCCCATACCATGATACGACTACGCCAACCTCTGCCACGTAATTCCTGCGAACTTCATCTCGGCTCTCCACCTTGTGTTTGGTCTCCTGCTTCCACGGTTCCCATCTAAATCTTAATGAAAGAAAAAAGTTTAGATATTAAAGTTAGTCCTATTATATTATAGTTTTGTGTACTTTTATCATACTGTATAAAGGTAGGTAGAGGGCAGGATAGATAAGATGAGGGAGGGGGGATTTGGGGGTTTAGTGGAAGGAAGAATTAAATGGAAGGAAGTAAGAGTTATGATAGATGTGGGACAGACCCACTTGCTCAGTTAGTTTATAGTCTTTTGGACTTTTTTTTTTTTTTTTTTTTTTGTGTGTAAGCGTAATACCACAAATTGCAAATATATGATTTTTATCAATTTATTTAAAAGATAATGAACTAAAGGTGCAATTGGGAAAGTACAATTTTTATGATAAAAATTGTATATGTTTTGAGACAATAATAATTAGACTTAGATATCTGATATCATTGCATGCGTTGGTGCATCATTGACGACAACCAGTACTCAGTGTTGCCCAAAGTCATTCCTCATAACAATCGATGAACACGATTGCACTAATCTCTGACACGTCACTCCTGCCACCTTATATCTCGGCTCTCTACCTTTTCTCTGGTCTCCCGCACAAACTTCTACACTTTTTCTTCGACTAAAATTCGCTTCCTTTCTAACTCTCTCTTGAAATACATCTCATTTCAGTTTACCTCCCACTAAAAAAAAATCCGTTTTTCCACCTTTCTCTACTACTACGCCCCCTACCATTTTCTGAACTTTTGGTGATTCTAACCCCGGCGTCGGCGCCGCCGTCCGAGTTCCCTGTCCATTTCTCCCGAGCCATGACCACAAATCGCCCATAAATCCCCTGATCGCTCACGAAAAAGCGTGCTGGCTATAGCCTTCTTTTATACACGACTATTTTTTAATTTTCTTCCAGACATTCTTACATTTCTTACAGACATCCCCCCCCCCCAAAAAAAAAAAAAAACGATCCCGCGCGAGCTGGTGGTCTTACCTGGATAATCCATTATCCATAATCTCCCCCTTCCACGCTTTCCATCTCGCGGCGTCAACTCAGTAACACGCTTGCTCCATCGCTCATCAGTCATCAGTCATTCGCATTAATTTACCTGCCCAATTCCACTTCTCTTTTACCGCCTCCACAATATCTTTCACTCTAGTCTGCTCTCTCACCCAACTTGCTCTCTTTCGGTCTCTGCGTTATTCCCATCATTGACCTCTCTATTCTCCTCTGTGATATCCTTTGTTTTGTTTCCATCGCCTTCGTTAGTTTCCAAGTCTCACACCCGTAGATTATTGCTGGCAGAATGCATTGATTGTAAAATTTGCGTTTCAAACTAGAGAACATCTCAGGATTTCATTACAAAACACTTTCCAACCAATTGTAATACGTCTTTTTATTCCATTATCATGATCTTTCGTCTATTTCACCATCTGGCCTAAATAATTATACTTCTCAACTTTTTCAAGACTCTCACCATCAACTATAATCACTTTGACTTTCGTGTTGAACATTACTTTGGTTTTACTCTTATTCATCTTTAAACCTACTTTGAGACTTTCTTTGTTCAAATCACTCAGCATATCTTGCAAGCCATCTGGTTTTTTTTTTCTGAAATAAGAATAATTTCATCCGCAAATCTTAGGTGGTTCAAATATTCACCATTGATCTTCAAACCTTTCTCTTCCCAACTCAACCTTCTGAATTTTTTTTTTTTTTTTTTTTTCAAAATAAGCTGTAAATCATTTGGGTGAAATGGTATCACCTTGCCGTACTCCTTTCTCGATCTTGATCTTTTTTGTATCATTATGTAGTCGAATTATAGCGGTACCTTTCGCATAAATCTATTCTAGAACCCTTACGGTCTGTTCGTTTGTACTCTGCTTGCGTAACGAGTTTAGTACTGCTATTTGTTCTACTGAGTCAAAGTCCTTCTCGTAATCTACAAAAGCTAAACAGAGAGGTATATTGTATTCTGTCGTTTTCTCGATTAGTTGGTTCATCGCCTGCAAATGGTCTAGAGTCGAATATCCGCTCCTAAAGACCGCCTGTTCTCTCGGTTGGTTTCCATCTAAAACTTGACTTAGTCTATTTGTAAGGATCTTGGAGAATACTTTATATACATTTGATAGCAAGCTAATCGGTCGATAGTTACTAAGGTCCTTCTGGTCTCCTTTTTATGAAGCAAAATCACTGTAGCATTGCACCACAATTCAGGAACATTTTCTTGACGTAAGCACTGGATATACAACTGAGCTAACTTAATATGAACTTCTTTCCCTGCGTCTGTCAACCGATCTATCGATATACCATCTTCCCTAGGTGCTTTTCCTCGTTTCATATCTTTTAGAGCAAATTCTCCTTCTTCCTTTGTAATCTCTGGTACATTACTAACGTCTACGGATGAATTTACTGACTTAACTACGATCTTCAACGAGTAAAGCTCTTGATAAAATCCTTCACTGTCTAAGTAGATCCAAGTCTTGGACATTAAACAGTATGAAGAAAATGAAGATCTATACTTACAACGTGAGAACTTTCTCACAAGACCACAACCTGGAGAGTTTAATGGAACAACTGGACAACATCAAGTTGGACACCGTAGGACTGAGCGAAGTCCGAAGAGCGGAAGAAAAGCTGGTACAATTACAAGATGGTCACCATCTGTTCTACTATAGAGGTAAGGACAAAGGAATATCTAGTGGAATAGGATTCTTCATAAACCGAGAGGTTGCTGGTAACGTAGTCAAGTTCAGTAGTTTATCAGACAGGGTAGCTTGGATTGTGATTAGGCTGTGTAAAAGGTACACTCTAAAAATAGTTCAAGTTTATGCACCAACTTTACAGAGTTCAGACGATGAAATTGAGTCCTTCTATGATGATTATAGTCAGGTAATGGATCAAGAAAAAAGTAAGTACACGTTGGTAATAGGTGATTGTAATGCTAAAGTGAGGAAGAAGATGGGAGATGGGTCGTGCATTGGTAAGTTTGGAGTAGGTGAAAGAAATGACAGAGGCGAGATGTTAGTACATTTTGCGGAAAACTATAACATGAGGATAATGAACATATTCTTCCGAAAGCGTGTAGGTCATAAATGGACCTGGAGAAGTCCAAATGGAACAACAAAGAACGTAGTAGTCTTCATTTTAGGACATGAGAGCAAGAGCGTTAACAATGTTACGGTAATAAATAAAGTCAACATAGGTAGTGACCATAGAATGGTAGGTTACGATGTTATTTACCTTGACTTTAGCAAAACGTTCGACAAGGAGCCCCGCCAGAGACTACTAAATTAAATAAAATCCCATGGCATAGGAGGAAAAATGTTAGAATGGATTAAAGCTTGGATCGGTGACAGAAAACAGAGGGTCACCATAAATGGTGTAAAATCCAAATAGGGGAGTGTGTCTAGTGGAGCTCCCTAGGGATCGGTTTTGGGTCCCTTACTGTTCATTATGTACATAAACGACTTGGACAATGGGATTAATAGTGATCTTAGTAAGTTTGCGGACGACACTAAAATAGGACACCTAATTATGTTAGGAGACGATGCCAAGATTATGCAGGAGGATCTTGACAAATTGTTCTTATGGTCGGTAAAACGCCAAATGTATTTAATATCTCAAAGTGCAGCGTGTTAAACGTAGAGCAACACAACCCCAAAAACAGATTTAGCTTAGATAATATGTTTTTAGAGAAAACTGAGTGCGAGAGAGACTTGTAGTGAGTTGAAAACAAATCCAGGAAACAGTGCATTAACGCCAGGAATAAAGCTAACAAACCTTTAGGTTTCATCGCTAGGACAGTTACGAATAGAAGACCAAAGGTACTGTAATGATCAAAATCTATCTAGCGTTAGTTAGACCCATCCTTGACTATGCGGTACAGCTTTGGTCTCCGTCTTATGAAATGGACATCAATTCAATAGAATCTGAACAGAAGAGAATAACCAAAATTATACAAGGCCTCAGAAATTTACCTTAGGAAGAGAGGCTATTAACTTACACTCTGGAAAGGCGTAGAGTGCGGGGTGATTTAATAGAGGTGTTCAAGTGGATCAGAGGCTTTAACAAGGGCGACGCAAACGAGGTCATCGTATCAAGACAACAGGGCAGGACCCGCAGCAATGGATTTAAATTGGACAAATTTAGATTTAAGAAGGATAATAAGAAAGAATTTGTTTACTAATAGTGTGGTCAACGAATGGAATAGACTTAGTAACCATGTTATTAGTGAGCGCTGAAACTATCGGTTGTTTTAAGAAACGGTTAGACAACTTTATGGATGGGGATGACAGGTTGTCATGGACTTGGTACTCCTTAGTGTAGGACCTAGGGTCTCTTGCGGTCTCTTTCGTTCCTATGTGCTTACGACCGTGTCAACCTCTGCCACGTCACTCATGCAAAATTCTCTGTCTCATCGAGTAAGCTAATTGGTCACATAAGTCGTGTGTCGGTCATTACGTCAGAGAAAGTGGAACACAAGCGGGGAACCCCTTGACTATGACGTCACGGTTAAATTCCATCCACATGACACACACACGCGCGCGCACGCACAAACAAACACACACACACACTCGACGGCACAGTGGTATCGTTTGCGGCCGTCTCTACGGCGGTCCGAGTTCGAATCCCACCCAGAGCTGAAATAATTTCAGTATCTCTGTGCTGCGAGTCGTTACTCCAACTCTCGTGGGCGGGGAGTTGGGGTGTGTGTGTGTGTGTGCTTGTAAAGGTCATAGCATTACCCATAGATCGGTCATATTTGAGCTCTGAGCTCTATTCCGGGAGGGTAATAACTGTTGATCACGAGTTCAACACGTGATCCAATACCATGCTGAATCACACACACACACACACACACACACACACACACACACACACACACACACACACACACATACACCTTAACGGTGTGTGCACACCGTACCAGATCGACGGTGCAGTGGTACCGCTCTCGACAGCTAATCCAGCGACCTGAGTTCGAATCCTGCCCAGAATTTATTTCAAAAAATCATAGTTGCATTACAAGACGGTAGTACAATTCTGATGGGCAAGGAAGTGTGTGTGTGTGTGTGTGTGTGTGTGTGTGTGTGTGTGTGTGTGTGTGTGTGTGTGTGTGTGTGTGTGTGTGTGTGTGTGTGTGTGTGTGTGTGTGTGCGTGTGCGTGTTTGTGTACTTATGTGAGTATTTGTATGTGGTGTAAGGTCACATCGTTACCCATAGATCGCCCCATACGAGGTATGAAGCTCTAATACGGGGGTGCATCAGAGGGCGGTCACCAGCCAAGCACGTGGTCCAAGGTCATGGTGACTCTCTCTTGCGCGCGTCACATGTTATGTGACATGACGTAAGAACGCCTCCCTTGCAGCCCGGGAAAATTCCCCTTCCCGTTTTCTATGACATATTATCCCCTAACTGTGAGTCATTAGGTATGCGGGAAGTTCCCCTAAATATAAATGTTTGCGCTTTAGCCTCCTAGGTTGTCATTACCTTAGATTTAATAGATTCTGTAATATTATATATATATATATATATATAATATATATATATATATATATATATATATATATATATATATATATATATATTTATATATATATATATATATATATATATATATATATATATAATATATATATATATATATATATATATATATATTCTACAGAATCTATTAACTCTAATGTAATGACAACCTAGGAAGATATGATGTATCACGAGATGTTTTATATTGTCTGGGCACTTAAAAAATACTACTTACACTAGCAACACTATTACTAATAATAGTAATAATTATCATTGGAGAAGAAGACACAGAAAGAGATTAGAGACTGGAAACCTAAACAAGATTTGAATTGAAAATAATAGTAGGCAATAGACCAGTGGGAAAGCCAAGATAGAGATGGAATGATAATGATATGATGATATGATAATAATATAATATTAATATTAATAATAATATCAATAATAATAACGATAATATCAATAACATTAATAACAAAATAATTAATAAGATAATAATGATGACAATGATGATGACAATGATGGTGACAGTGATGATGATGATGATGATGATGATGATGATGATGATGATGATGATGATGATGATGATGATGATGATGATGATGATGATGATGATGATGATGATGATGATGATGATGATGATGATGATGATGATGATGATGATGATAATTATAATTATAAGGATAATATAATAACAAAAACGACAACAACAGTAATGACAACGATAATAGTGACTAAGAAGGGGGAATGTGACTCATCCCAGTGATTCCCCCCAGCCAATCCCAGCACAGTTCGCTGCCGGGACACGGGGAACGTCCTCAGGAAAGGTTATGCAGTCAGACCTTGTACTAAAGTTGTTTTTCATCTCCGTCATAAGCGTCGCCAATGAATGTAGCGCCAGTGAACAAATATTTTTATCTCTCCTCTCCTTTATAAGTTGGAACAGGCCCTTGGTATATTAATAATCTCAGTTTCGCTTAAGTGTAATTTAGCGGGTTTTTTCTTAGCTCACGTTTGTGAATTACATCCAAACTAAAATCCTATTACTTTATTCAGCAATACCTTGTTATTTTTTATTCAATCTGATGATATGTCAATTATCCAAATTGCAGCTGAATGAAGTTGTCTAGCAGCTGTGAAAATAAGATTAAAATAAATGATATTCGATGAAAAAAGCCTCGTTAAATTTCATTTGGTCAAAAATTATGTCGACATGACGTCACAGACAGTCGGTTTACTAATTCGTTGTTGCTGTTTTTTTTTCGGAAAGGGTACGCCTTCATATGATTTTAATATTCTGGCGACTGTTAGAGCAAAATCCATGAAATACATTACTGTCGTTTTGAAGAAATGATAGGGATTCACCATTTCCGATTTGAGATCAATTTCAGCTGACAAGAATCTTCTGGCGCTCGTAAAATGATAATTAATAATAGTAACAATATAGATTTAATATATTTAGACTTTGAAAAAGCTTTTGATACCGTCCCCCACGAAAGACTACTTACTAAATTACGAGTAGCTTCACACGGAATGAGTGGTAGCCTATTAAGTTGGACTAATTGGTTCAACGATCGAAACGGAGTTGTTCTAAATGGCAAAACTTCTTGATGGAAAAATGTTACGAGTGGAGTTCCTCAGGGTTCCGCTCTTGGGCCACTTCTATTCATAGTATATATATAAATGATATAGAGCACGGACTGAAATCTATGGTCTCCAAATTTGCTGATGACACAAAACTGTGCGGAATGGCAAATGATCAATTAAACCAATTACATATTCAAGGAGATTTAGATAAACTACAGCAATGATCTGAAAAAAGGCTAACAAAATTTAACACAAGTAAATGCAAGATTATGCACATAGGTGAAATAACAGTAACTACGACTACAAGTTATTTGGAAATTGGTTAACAAAAGTGGATAGTGAAAAGAATCTCGGCGTAATTATCAGTAACGATCTCAAATCATCTAATCAGTGTATTTCAGCCTCTGAGAAAGCAAATAAGATTCTAGGATGATTGCGCGATCTTTTGACTTCGAAAGTCCATTTCTCATTAACGAGCTATATAAATCGTTAGTTCGTCCACATTTGGAATATGCTGTTTCCGTATGGTCATCGAATCTCATTAAAGACATTGACAGACTGGAAAAAGTACAACGGCGATACACAAAATTTATTCCAAATATCAAAAATAAATCATCCGAAAATCGACTAAAACATTTGAATCTATTTTCCTTAAAAAAGCGTAGACTCAGAGGTGACTTGATACAGGTCTTTAAGATTCTAAAGGAAATTGACAACATTAGAAGTGACAAAACTTTCATACTGAATTAGAATCCGACAAGAAATAATGGTCTCAAACTGTAAGGAAATATATTTAATTTGGAAGTGTGTAGAAACAACTTAACCAGCCGTGTAGTTAATGAATGGAATAAACTTCCTGCAGAGGTAGTGCAATGTAGTTCAGTTCGAAGCTTTAAGATTCATTTAGATAAGTACCTAAGCAAGATGCTGTAATGCCTGCCATTTATATTTGTTTATTTGTTTGTTATTATTTGTCTGTTTGTTTATGGATATTTGCTTGATTATCATTTATCATTATTCATCTGTCAATTCATTATTATTTACTATTTACCTGTTAGTCCATTATTAAACTTTACCTATTTATTTATTTATACTATTTATTATTATTTACGTTATTATATTTTTTTATTTATCATTATTATATTTTTTCGAATCCGACCTAGTTATGAACCAAATGGTCTCCTGTCGGCATGCTCCTCCTTTGTAGTCCTTTATTATAATACATGACATCACAGAGTACGTAGGTAACTCGTCAGAATGGCAGGAAATCGCCACCGGCCGAAGAAGAATGTGGAGAGGGTTAGCGAAGGCAGCTGCAGGATTTCAGGCTCAAATGCCACAAGAGTGAGTAACTCAGTATTGCACAGATTTAACTTATACCAGGGGCTTAGAAAAGCAGCTATCTGGTATGTGTTCCTTGTATGTATACGATTTTCTTCAACTGATTTTTAGCAAATAAGACACCAGTGCATTGTCGCAAATTCAAAGTCCCCTTTTTTCACGGAATGACGAACCAGGCTGGGACATTTTTATGCCATTGAGTGCAGTCTGTAACTTCCTCAAATGATTCTAAAATGATGAACATATCTTTTAGGATATTTCGAATAAATATGCTCTCCAATAATCTTTCATTTCTCTTCAGTTCCGAGTTCCATTAAATATCACAACTTGTTTAATTTTTTCCTTCGCCCTCTAAGATGCCTGTTGCTACAGGTTATCTGTATACTTCAAATTACAAAGAATTACAAAGGGAGAGCATGCCAACAGGAGACCTTTTGGTCCATAACTAAGTCTGATGCGAAAAAAAACATAATAATGATAAAGATGAATAAATGAATAAATATTATAATATAAATAAAGATAAATAAAATAAATAAATGCATAGGTATAGTTAAATAATGAACAAACCGGTAAATAATAAATAATGATAAGCTGACAGATAAATGATTATAAATGATAATCAAGCAAATTGTAATAAATAAACAGACAAATAATAACAAACAAATAATATAAATGGGAGGCATTACAGCATCTTGCTTACGTGTTTATCTAAACGAATCTTAAAGCTTCGAACTGAACTTCATTGCAATGCCTCTGCAGGAAGTTTATTCCGTTCATTAACTACACGGTTGGCGAAGTTGTTTCTACCCACTTCCAAATTGAATATATTTCCTGACATTTTGAGGTCATTATTTCTTGTCAGATTCTCATTCAGTGTGAAAATTTTGTCACTTGATTTAGAAACACTTTTAACTGTCTTATATCTATGTTCGGTTCTTTGAGACCATCTTTACCGCAAGCTGATGAGTATTCTGTTGCTACAATTGATTTGTGTACTTGAGATACTAACTTAGGAAAAGATTTAACCGTCTCGTTTCTGCATTCAGCTCTTGTGAAACCATCTTTACCGTAAGAGGAAAAGTCGGTTGAGGGCAGTGACGCTTAGATAATTTCAATGTCACTAACCAAGGAAATCATGTACACATCTTACTCAAATCCTGACCTTGACCTTGACCTTAACTTCTCTGATACTGGTCATCAAACACCACACCATACTTTTAAATTTTGTTCCTGTTGTTAATGAATTGGGGTAGATGTCCGTGAGTGGACGACAGTGGCAAAAAAAAAAAAAAAAAAAAAAGTAGAGAGTGGAGGCAAGGGATTTGTACTCTGAATTAATCCTAAAATTGTCAAGTACTTGGAGTGCGTGTTAGATTATGATGGCAAGTGCGAGAGCACGCAATTTGCCTCAGCTATCCAACTCACCCCTCCTCCTCCTCCTCTTCCTCCTCCTCCTCCTCCTCCTCCTCCTCCTCCTCCTCCTTCTTCTTCTTCTTCTTCTTCTTCTTCTTCTTCTTCTTCTTCTCTTCCTCCTCTTCCTCTTCCTCCTCCTCCTCTTCCTCCTCCTGATGCTCCTTCTCCTCTTCCTCCTACTCCTCTTCCTCCTCCTCCTCTACCTCCTCCTTCTCTTCGTCCTCCTTCTCCTCCTCTTCTTCATCCTCCCCCTCCTCCTCCTCCTCCTCCTCCTCCTCTTCTTCTCCTCCGACTATCACATGATAGGAATAACAGAGTCATGGTTGGACACATCAAGTCGAGATTTTATAGCGGAATACTGTTTGCCAGGCTACACAATTTTCAGCTGCGAAGGAGAAAATAGAATAGGTGGTGGAGTAATCTTGTATGTCCATAACTCCCTCCAACCATCACTGTTAAAAACAGAGACAGTAACAAATGTTGATATATTGTTTGTTGAAATTAGAACCAACTGCAGTAAATCTAAATTAATGATTGGACTTGTTTATAGACCACCAAGTCAGCTGCTAGCAAATGACGAAAAGTTATTCGATTTAATCGTAGAAACTAACCAACGCTGCGAGACAGTCATCATGGGAGACTTTAACTTACCGGTGAAGAGATGGAGTGAGGATTTGAGTTCGCATACAGGACGAGACTTGTATAGTAACTTATTGGAAAGTGACTTCCACCAAGGCGTAAATAGCCCTACTCGAGGAAATAAGATCATTGACCTAATATTTTCTACAACAGAGAATCTTGTAAACGAAGTAAATGTCGGCCCAATATTCAGCACCAGCGATCATCGTACCATCACATTCAAAATTAAAATGGAAGCCAGTTTATCTAAGACCAGCAAAGAAAAAGTACCCGACTTCCGTAAAGCTAATTTTAATAGACTCCGATCATTACTAGAAAACTTAGACTGGAGTACAACTTCGAACGAGATTGATATTGATAAAGCGTGGGAAAACTTCACCACGGAACTAAACAATGCTGTAAATCTTCTATCGCCTAGTTGCCCTGTTTCCTTAACTGTAGTTTAGTTTAGTTAACACAAACAGCCTCGTTAGGGCCAGAAGGCTTGCTGTTGTTTGTTCTTCCTCTGTGTTCCTTTGCTCCTTTGTGTTGTTCACGCGTGCCTCTGGCAAGTGACGTCACACGAGACGTTGCACCACGTCATGTAGTCCCGGGACCTGTTCTGAAGAAGACCTCCCGCTTCACCAAACGACCCCGGAGGATCTATTATGTCACTGTTTCCCAACCTTTTTTGGCTGCGACCCTAAATCCACTCTTAGCTTGGAGTCGCGACCCTAATTGTAATAATAAATTCAACCATTTCATGTTATATTTCTACGTACTTGCATAATGTTTATAAACTTTCGTTTTTATAGTTCAGTTTATATTTACTAGCACAATGAATTTAGATACATTTGAAACTTGAATGAAAAAAACGTTAAAAAAAAGACCCATTGGCAACCCTCAAAAACACCCTCGCGACCCTAGTTTGGGTCGCGACCCTGGGGTTGGGAACCACTGTATTATGTCGACGTTTCACTTCCTCGACTACATGCTACTAGACAAATATCTAACAAGTCCTAACATGATACATAGCGAACCTGTCACAAGCTCTTACACGTTCTAACGTAATACAAGACTCTAACATGATACTAGACAAAGCTCTAACAAGCCTTGACAGGGTACTTGGCATACCTCTAACACGTTCTAACATGATGCTTGACAAAGCTCTAACATGTTACTAGACAAAGCTCTAAGAAGCTTTAAGATGATACTAAACAAGGCTCTAACAAGGCACTTGACAGACCTCTAACTAACTTCTATCACTGGGCAATCATCAACCCCAAACAAGTCTGCGGCGTGTTCGCGTCACCAGAAGTGACCTCATGTCTCAAGAATGGGAATGCAGCGATCCTTCGGATGTGCGTCATAAGATCCGGTAGTCGACTTCAACTCCACCTCGAGGGCCCAGTGACGTGTACCAGCGTACCCAGCATTTTTTTTTTCTTCTTTTTTTTTCTTTTTTTTTTCCAACTCGTCTGAATAATTTTATCTCGTTCCTTAGGGCAAAATGAAATCCTCGATTTTATTTATCTATTTTTTTTTTCATTTAGTTATTTAGTTATTTATTTATTTATTCGTTCGTTTATTCATTCATTCATCTAATTACTATTTATATATCTATTTATTTATTCCTTTACTTATTTACTTATTATTTGTTTATTTACTTATCCATTTATTCATATATTTTTTATTTTTATTGATTAATCATCTTATTCATTCATTCACTCATTTGTTTATTTATCTATTTTTTCTATTTATTTGTTATCTGTTTATCTATTTTTGTTTGTTTATTTATTTATCTGTTTTATTTTTTCATTTACTTACTAATCTATTCACAGTACAGTGCCTATAACATTGACACCGTATCCCTGGTCGAGGGTTGGGGCACAATTACATCACTTAGAATAAAATATATAATTACTAAACATAGAATTAACCAACTTGAGAGGAGGAGGGGCGAATGTAATTTCTAAAACCGTGCATTTGTCAAATGGTTGACAAAGTTGTTAACATCACGACAGCAGTCTTCAGTATCCATCAATTCCGAGTCCGATTCCATAAGCCGAGACTGAGACCGAGGACGAGTTCGTGACCGAGGACGAGTTCGAGACCGAGGACGAGTACGAGTTCGTAATCGAGGACGAGTTCGAGACCGAGGACAAGTACGAGTTCGAGACCGTGGACGAGTTCGAGACCGAGGACCAGTTCGAGACTGAGAACAAGCTCGAGATCAAGAATGAGTTCGAGACCGAAAACGAAACCGAGGACGAGTTCGAGACCGAAGAATAACTCGAGGCCGAAGACCAGTTCGAGACCGAGGACCAGTTCGAGACCGAGGACCAGTTCGAGACCGAGGACCAGCTCGAGACAGAAGACGAGTTCGAGATCGAGAACGAGACCGAGGACGAGTTCGAGTCCTAGAGCGAGTTCGAGACCGAGAACGAGTTCGAGGCCGAGGACGAGTTTAAGCCCAAGAACTATTTCGAGACCGATAATCAGTTCGAGACCGAGAACGAGTTCGAGATCGGAGAACGATACAGATAACAAGACCGAGGACAAGTTCGAGACCGAGAACTAGACCGAGGACGACTTCGAGACCGAGGATGATTTCGAGACCGAGAACTAGTTCGAGACCAAGGACGAATTCGAGACCGAGTGCGAATTCAAGACCGAGGACGAGTTCGAGTCAGAGGACGGGTTCGAGACCGAGAACGACTTCGAAATCGAGGACGAGATCGAGAATCAGTTCGAGACCGAGAACCATTTCGAGACCGAGGACAAGTTCAAGAACGAGAACGAGACCGTGGACGAGTTCGAGACTGAGGACGAGTTCGAGACTGAGGACGAGTTCGAGACCGAGGACGAACTCGAGATGGAGGACCAGTTCGAGACCGAGGATGAGCTCGAGACCGAGGACGAGTTTGAGACCGAGGACGAGCTTGAGACCGAGGACGAGTTCGAGACCGAGGACGAGTTAGAGGCCGAGGACCAGTTCGAGACCGAGAACAAGCTCGAGACCGAGAACGAGTTCGAGACCGAGAACGAAACCGAGAACTAGTTCGAGACCGAAGACGAATTCGAGACCAAGGACGGGTTCGAGACCGAGGACGAGTTCGAGACCGAAGATGAGTTTGAGACAGAGGACGAGTTCGCGGTCGAGTTCGAGACCGAGGACCAGTTCGAGATCGAGGACGAGTTCAAGATTGAGAACGAGACCGAGGACGAGTTCGAGACAGAGGACGAGTTCAAGACCTAGAACCATTTCGAGACCAATAACCAGTTCGCGACCGAGAACGAGTTCGAGATCGAGAACGAGACCGAGAACCAGTTCGAGACCAAGAACAAGACCGAGGACGACTTCGAGACCGAGGATGATTTCGAGACCGAGGACGAGTTCGAGACCGAGGACGAGAACGAGACCGAGAACCAGAACGAGACCGAGAACGAGTTCGAGACCGAGAACGAGTTCGAGACCGAGAACGAGTTCGAGACCGAGGACGAGTTCGAGACCGAGTGCGAGTTCAAGACCGAGTGCGAGTTCGAGACCGAGGACGAGTTCGAGTCAGAGGACGTGTTCGAGACCGAGAACGAGTTCGAGATCGAGGACGAAACCGAGAACTAGTTCGAGACCGAGGACAAGTTCGAGAACGAGACCGTGGACGAGTTCGAGGCCGAGGATGAGTTCGAGACTGAGGAAGAGTTTGATGCCAATGAACTGGTTCGAGACCGATTTTTTTTTTTTTTTTTTTTTTTTTTTTTTTTTTCTCTCGTGGAAGTCGGGCAATGACTTGCAGCATGTGTTCGCGCCTGTTACCTGGGTCGCCGTTTTTGTTTTCCTAGATGACTTCTTAGTCCAACATTTGATACCGCTTCCCACAGATTGGCGGGGGATATTGTCCCCAGGGAAAAGCTGCCCACGGGGTTGAGAGCTCGTGTATACGGTTTAAGCTCTGGATTCTGTTAATTTCTCTTAATCAAAGATCTGACTTGCTTGTCGGGCTGTTCCTGTTCGCAAAACTTTCCGCCTCCGGTTAGGTGGCGAGGACCTAGTAGGACACAACGAATTACTAAGGAGAAACATGACGACAAGAGACCTTTTGGCCCGTAACAAGATTGGATGTGAAAAAACATGATAATGATAAATAAACAAATAAATAAATAAATAAATAAATAAATAAAAAACATAATAATATAAATAATAGAAAATAAAATAAATAAATAGATACATAAGTATAGTTTAATAGTAAACAAACAGGCAAATAGTAAATAATGATAAATTGACAGATAAGTAATAATAGATGATAATGAAGCAAATAATAATAAACAAACAGCCAAGTAATAACAAACAAATAAACAAATAATGTAAAATAAATGGCACACATTACAGCATCTTGCTTACGTGTTTATCTAAACAAATCTTAAAGCTTCGAACTGAACTACATTGCACTACCTCTGCAGGAAGTCTATTCCATTCACTAACCACACGGTTGGTAAAGTTGTTTCTACCCACTCCCAAATTAGATATATTTCCTGACAGTTTAAGACCATTATTTCTTGTCGGATTCTCATTCAATATGAAAATTTTGTCATTTTTTATTTTGTCAATTCCCTTTAGAATCTTAAAGACCTGTATCAAGTCACCTCTGAGTCTTTGATTTTCTAAAGGAAATAGATTCAATGTTTTAGTCGATTTTCGTATGATTTATTTTTTATATTTGGAATAAATTTTGTCGCTCACCGTTGTACTTTTTCCAGTCTGTCAATATCTTTAATGAGATTCGGTGACCATACGGAAACATCATATTCCAAATGTGGACGAACTAACGATTCATATAGCTTGTTAATGAGAGATGGACTTTTTAAATAAAAAGATCGCGCAATCAGTCTTAGAATCTTATTTGTTTTCTCAGAGGCTGAAATGCACTGCTTAGATGACTTGAGATCGTTACTGATAATTACGCCGAGATCCTTTTCACTATCCACTTTTGTTAACCAATTTCCAAATAACTTGTAATCGTACTTACTGTTATTTTACCTGTGTGCATAACCTTCCATTTACTTGTGTTAAATTTCATTATCCACTTTTCAGACCATTGCTGTAGTTTATCTAAATCTCCTTGAATATTTAATTGCTTTAAGTGATTATTTGCCATTCCACACATTTGTATATCATCAGCAAATTTGCAGACAATAGATTTTAGTCCGTGCTCTATATAATTTATATATATTAAGAATAGAAGAGGTCCAAGAACGTAACTCTGAGGAACTCCACTCGTAACAATTTTCCATCTAGAAGTTTTGCCATTTAGAAGAACTCTGTTTTCGATCGTTCAACCAATTATTAGTCCAACTTAGTAGGCTACCACTTACTCCGTGTAAAGCTAATTTAGTAAGTAGTCTTTCATGGGGAACGGTATCAAAAGCTTTTCCAAAGTCTAGATATATCAAATCTATATTGTTTCTTTTGACATAATTCGAGATGACTGTGTTGTAGAATTCGAGTAAGTTAGTCACGCAAGAACGTTTCCGTCTGAATCCATGTTGGCTATTATTTATCAAACACTTACTTTCTAAATGTTGTTAGTTGGTCCTTGAATCCTTTCCTTGGACCGTCTACTAATCGATTGCCTTCACGAAGTTCTCCACAGAGAATCTGGGTCTGCTTCCATGCATTCGGTAGATATGCCCCCACCCAACGAAGCTAATGCAACAAAACAATAGAGACGTCACCAAACCGGAAACCGGCCATATTGGAGGCATTGGCGTGTAAGCAAACGTGCTTGCCTGACCTGTTTAACGTGCTCACCTGTCATTTATTCATTGTGTCTTTCGCGATAAATTTGAATAACAATGGTGAATTACTGTAGAGTTGTGGGATGCCATAATAGGTCAGATAGAGAGAAAGAACTGCAGTTTTACAGACTCCCTAAAGTTATCAAAAATCAAGGTTTGGAATGGGAAAAGATTTGTGAAGATCGACGACGCTTATGGTTGGCGAGCTTACAGCAGAACTTTGATGGAAATAATTTGGACAATATTAGAATCTGTTCAGCTCACTTTATTTTTGGTAAGTAGGCCCAGGTCTATTTTTATAACGAGTTTGTTCATAACTTATAAATTAGGTTTGAAATGTGGTCAGGCTATGGCCTATTAATTAAAACATGTCCGGGCAATAAATATGGTGTAGGGTCTAGCTGGCACTGAATCTGAACAACAGTGGAGGACAGGCAATTAATACTAGCCAAGGTTATACATAGATAATCATATAACCTTGATACTAGTCCTAGGCAGTAGGTACACTAAAATCTAGTTCTTTTTGTCTGCTGCTGCTAATATTTAAACCTGACATTTTTCAGTTTCATCTTTCTAGGCCATTTTACTATTATTCTTTTTATTATGCCTGACCCATATTTTATCAGGAAGCACAAAGGAACAACAAATATTTTTCATTAACAGTGTACATAGACTTGAGTAAGTTTGATATTTTAATCTAAAAACAAAATAAGACCAGTAAATAAAAAAGAATAATTAAAAATGATAATATATTTTGATCAATTAATTATCAATAACTATTATAATAACTTTGTTTATTTCTTCTAACTTTGATTAGTGAAAAATCTAACTTTTACATTTTACAATTGACACATTATCTGTCCATCAACAAAGTCTCGATTAAGATGTGTTATTAAAATGTGTTATATTTAGTCTAGAATTATTGTTTTTCCATTGTATTTATTTGTTTTTACAGGGAAGAAGGCAGAGTTGTATCAAAGGGACAGTCCTGATTGGGTACCCTCAGTAGACATGGTTGGTTCAAAAGCAAAACCACCAGTTGCTTCTCCTTTTTGCCATGACTGAGATGTATTTGTAACCAAAAAGCTTTGCCTGTAACATACACGTCTGATCTGTTTGTTTACACTCCAATATCTCCAATATGGCCGCTCATCCGGGTTAGCCTAAGAGTTGTGACGTCAGTGCAACCACTCATTATAGTCTCTATGCTTGTGGTCTGCGCATTTTCCTGGATATGAGGATGAGGAACAGGATCTGGACGGATAACTCCGAGATTAGATTGTAAACATCTTAGGTGAAAGAATGCTAGAGAACAACCTTGCTGACTTTTTTTTTTTTTTTTTTTTTTTTTTTTTTTTTTTTTTTTTTTTTTTTTTTTTTTTTTTTTTTTTTTTTTTTTTTTTTTTTTTTTTTTTTTTTTTTTTTTTGCTGGAGAGGCTCCTGATTGGGTAAACACGTTCCCCGAGATTTCCTGAGCCCGTTTCTTGATGTGGTAGTCGTCATGATCTATTACTAGCCATTCTGCCAAAACAACCTAAGTACATGCCCCTCCCTCTCTTGTTTCCGATCTGTGTGCTATTTTATTTTCTGTACTCTGTATGTGGTGATACTCTGTATGGCTATCACTTTCGAGGACTATAATAACGATTTGAATAAGCTCCATGACACGTGGTAACGCTTTTCCCAGTCTTGCCTCGCTGCCACGCTGGAGAGAAGACAACGGTGAGACATGTGGAGTGGGCGATATGTAATCCTTAAAGAAAAAAAAATTGTACTCACTGTAGTATACATATTTTATTACTAAATACAAAATAGAAAAATAGCATATATATGAGAAATAAGAGAGGCATATAATGCTGATTTGGCATGAACTATGTCTGAACGGACTCTTTGAATTTATGATGTGGGAGAGGTTAGGGTTTATCAATAAAACATACATACATACGCACACACGCACACACACACACACACATACACACACATACACATAAAATATGCACACACACACAAAACATACACACACACAAAACACACACACACACAAACAAAACATACATACACACACACACACACACACACACACACACACACACACACACACACACACGGAATACATACATACATACACACACACACACACACACACACACACACGGAATACATACATACATACACACACACACACACACACACACGCACTACATACACCCACACACACACACACACACACACACACACACACACACACACACACACAAACAAAACATACATACACACACACACACACCCACGTACACACATACACACACACGCACACACACACACACACATGCACACACACACTAAAATTTGTGTTTACAGCTAGGAAACTTCAACAATGGATTAAGTAGTTAACTTTTTTTTTCAAAAATTGTGTAGGAAACATGAACCCAAAATTACCGCAGCCACCTTCCTTCAGGCTGCGGATAATTGATAAGATGGATCAAAGGCGACCGATGAGGCAGGTCTTTGATGAGAAAAGGATATTCAGATTAAAATAAGATATTTTGATTTGCCGACGTAACAATGTATTTCTGAAAGATGTGTAGAAAATGGTGTACTCGTGACCCATTTTCAAAATAGTAATAACAATGATGTTAATAATGGTAATGATAATAATAATGATGATGATATTGACAATAATGACAATAATGATAATATTGATAATAATGATAATAATTATAATAATGATGATGATGATGATGATGATGATGATGATGATGATGATGATGATGATGATGATGATGATGATGATGATGATGATGATGATGATGATGATGATGATGATGATGATGATGATGATGATGATGATGATGATGATGATGATGATGATGATGATGATGATGATGATGATGATGATGATGATGATGATGATGATGATGATGATGATGATGATGATGATGATGATGATGAATGATGAATGATGATGATGAATGATGAATGGTGATGATGAATGATGATGATGATAATAATAGTAATGATATTGTAGACGTCTCCTCTTTTGAACCTCAAGTCCAAGATCACATGTAGAAGACAGGCTGGATGCAAGGCATTCCGGTTGAAGGAGTTATCGCCCATACTTGCTCATGTTTCTTTTTATTTGTCCTTTAGTTACCTAGTAAAAAGTCTCATCAAGGTCGAATTAAGCCAGTAGTACCATGCCTTGCTGTGGATGTGCTGTGTCTTGCGACACTGCTTCTGACCTAGGGCAGTGGACAAGGTGCAGGGATGACCCGTCATTCAGGAGGTGCTAAGATAAGAGGGAGGGTGGAGGGGTGTGGAGTGTATTCAGGGATGGAATGGGTGGGAATGATTTTATGCCTTTTTCTTTTTGGCTACCCCCTTGTAAGGGGGAAAAAGCCTTAGTATATGTATATATGTATGTATGTAGTACCATGCCCTATACCAACCACCCAAAAGAAAAAACCCTACGAAGCATTTCTACAGGAACCCTATAACATCAGCTGACATCAGAAGGTAAAGACCTTATGATATTCTGTCAATCTAAAAAATCTACTCACGTAGTTTTTTTTAGCACAAATCCCTCCCCCTGGGCGTCTCACTTATCCCCTCCAAGGAGGATTTAATAGAATGAATTATTTCTGTCATTTATCACCTCCAAGGAAGATCTATTAGAAAGAATTGTTTCTGAAAAATACAGAATCCCATCAATGAGAGAATATTTAGAATCACGACACTGTACCAAGAAACTATGACTTGCTGTCTCCCGCTATAATTTCTTTATATTAACAATTAATATTTAGAGTGGTGACTCCTTGATCATCCTTCTCTCCAAAAAAGGCTTAGAACCATTCATCCGCTAATTAGTGTGCGGAACAGTTGGCTAGCATGATACTTATTTTTACTATTTCGTTTGAGTAGAAACGACCTCGGTGACAATATTCTAGAATTTCGTAATAAGAACTTCTCGACAATGTGTTTAACATTCGTATTCTAGATTTAACTTCTCATAGTTCGTCGTTCAGCTTCTCACTCTATGACGTAAGAGTAATCTGACATTTGGAAATTTAAGAACAAAGGATGGTAACCGAAGTCGTTTGCATTCAAAATAGCAAAATAAAGTAGCATACTAGCGAGAAAAGCCTAGTGGCCACAGAATTACTTAATTTCCTGTTGCCTTTCTAAGCATATTCATACTCTTGTAAACGATTTGCTTTCATTTGAAAATGTAACTAAATTTTACGAAACCTCTTGTCAGTAAACCTATCCATTGATTTTTATTTCGTTTGTCTCCATTCCTTGCAATATCGGATAATATTTATATTCATTAAACGAGGATGAGAAATGTCTTTAATAAATCATTTCTCTTTCTCAAGGAATGTAAGAGAAGGTATTTAGAAAAGATCACCAATGGTGACATTTATGTCGTTCTTAATACGACTTGTGTATATATTTCGGCTGCAGGTTCGACGAAATAACAATATCTGCATTAATGATCTTTTGCAGATTTCCACACTTAGAAGAATAGATAGTGGAATTTCACTGCTTAACGTTTCGTACCCTATGTACATTTTCAAAGGCAATGGAAAAAAGTCGGAGAAAAAGGATCTAGTGCCAAAAACTATAGGAAAAAAAAGCAAATAGTTAAAGATGTCGATCAATCGGAAGCTCTGGTTACGTGGAGGGATTGGACGACAAAGTGTGTCGATTCTGAGAAAGCAGGGTGCCAAACAAATGGTTCGGTTTCATGAGAATGAAGGCTGTGTTGTTATATTGGCCTTGTCCCTCGCTAAAGCAATAGGTCCCCTAGATGAGACTGGGTGACTGGATGACCGGAGACATTCTTAGTCATGCCTCTGGCAGCTTGAAGCAAAACTTCCTCCTTCCCGCTACCTCCTCCCCTACTCCATCCTCACTCCCCGTCACCTCTTCCAGTTTGTACTCGTTCAAGGCCACACACTTTTTCCTCTACATCTTTGGAATTGGCCTAGGTAAGGGCCTGTTTGTTTATTATTTAACTATACCTATGCATTTATTTATGTATTTTATTTGTTATTTACATTATTGTAGTTTTTATTTATTATTTTATTATTGATATGATTTTTTTTCGCATCCGACCTAGATATGGATCAAAAGGTCTCCTGTCGGCATGCTCATCTTTGTAATCCTTTGCTCTTGGAGAGGGACTAGATAGGTATTGAAAAAGCACTTGAAAGAAAAGACAATACTCTGCTACTTCGAATGTCCCCACTGCTAGCAACTATTTTCGTATTTTCTATTAACTCATCTCTACTAATGTCTTTCTTAATTTTTTTTTTCGTACAACGAGATATGAAGCAAACCATAACAAAAACATCAATAAAGATTATTTAATAGATAACACGAAAACATCTGATAACAGTAGGGATGTTCGAAGATTACAACTGTTAGAGGCATTCTTAATTCGCAGGAAATCCCCATCCATAAACACATTATCTAATATGACATCTACGATCTCTGTATTTCATTCCGCAATACACCTGGATATATATATATATATATATACATATATATATATATATATATATATATATATATATATATATATATATATATATATATATATAGATAAGTATTTTAGACAAATTATTTGGATGATGGAGAACATAAACACAGGAAAGGTACGGAACCCTAAGCACTCTAATGTTTCGTTCGCGTAGAACTTCTTCAGATTGTACGGAAAACAGTTTTCCGTACACTCTCTGAAGAAGCTCCGCGCGAACGAAACGTTAGAGTGTTTAGGGTTCCGAGCCTTCCTCTGTGACTGCAGCTTGGGCTAGAATCAACTTTTTGTTGATAGGCTCAAGTTTTCTAATCAAAGCTCTCGGTTCATCGGCGAGGCGGAATTCAATGCTACCGTACGACGTTTCGCCCATTTTTGAACATTTTCAAGTATAAAATATATTTGGTACAAAGCTATTACAGGTTAAATATAAACTAAAGTGGTAATTGGGAAAGGTCACAATAAATATGGGGGATTTTGTCCATGGGTTGACTCAGTGGGAATCTGTCCCTTGTTCTTCTGGTGTTGCTTGTACTGTGGGCCTTATGTCCTGGGTCTGACTTGGTGATATTCTGTCCGTTCTTCTTTTAGAGTTGTATGTGGTGGTGACTGAGTGTCCATGTAGAGTAGCCAGAGCCAGTAGAATAATTCCATTTTGTATATTCATGGTGGGGGCTTTCTCCATTATATAAATGGCCTCTAGAATTTCCAACCGGTGGTTGTCATTAGCAGAGTTGCCGACTAAAATCTCCCTGGACAAAAGGGTAGAGTGTGTATCTGAAAAGTGTTTCTTTGGGGCTCTGTTCTGTAAATGGCAAGTGAGGCATCGGGAAAGAGAAGTTGTCGTTTCCTATATAGGAAGAAGGACGAAGCTTACAGTCTTCGTGCCGGCAGATAAATTCGTACATTACTTTTTTGAGAGGGTTTTGGGCACGGATTCTTTTTTTTTTTTTTTTTTTTTAGGATAAGATTAAATATTTTGAGGTTTTTATAGAAAATATGGAGCTCCAACTTGTCCTCGGGGTCTATGGGACGGGTCCACGTTCAACTATTTCCCTCAATACTCTTTCATCAATTACGGTATGCTGTACTCAGGAAAGATCTATAATACAGACGCAT